>NC_058414.1:25789245-25977699 GCF_002201575.2 Neomonachus schauinslandi | reverse complement strand
CTAATAAGTGGTTGAGTTAGTAGTCAGACTCAAACAGTGGGACTCCAGAGTCTGGACTCCTAACCACAACACCATATATAGAGAAGGGCTCCTCACTTCCCACCTGTGTGAGCATATGACCTCAGCCAAACCTAATTTCTCTTGAGCATTCCAATATCAGTGTTCCTAAATGGTTATGATTATATTTTTCTACTTACTTTAGAACCCCTATAGCATCTAGGACTGAAAGTAGTATGTACTTAATGGAGAAAGATGAATTTTATTTCTTATGTTGTGAAATGTTTCTAAAATACTCTAAAAGATTTATTCAAATGATATTCATTAGCCATTTGACAATTAAAACATGTATATCCAGAGACCTTTTGGAATCTCCAGATTTGTGAAAAGCATTTGCCATTTCAGTCCCTCATTGTTCCCATTGTAAATGGGATGGGATGGTGGTAAATAGCAGAAGGGGCCTTTAGGTAGGCTCAGCGACTGAATCATTTACATTCAAATTCAGGCTCATGGCCATAATAACTCAATTATGTATCCTAGAAATATTACAAAAAGATTCATATTATAGCTTTAGATTGTGTACCAATAGTTCAAACACCAAATGTGAATGAATGTTGTACTTGTACATACAAAAGGACACTGGAATATCTATAATTTAAAATAAAATTAAAAAAATTCATTTTGCATTGTAACCTTATCACCACCTAAAGTATTTGGATTGAGGCCTTACATAATGGTCCTTTCTTGGATAGAAGGTGACAACTCCAAAAGAGTGTATCTGTCTATCTGTCTATCCTTCATCTACCTTTCTACCTATCATCGTCGTCATTTACGTGTCTACCCATTTCTATCCCAGTATTTATTTAGGAATCAGATATAAGATTTAATTTTCTTAAATAATTATAGTTTTCTTCAAATAAGTAGAAAAGGCACTTTCAAAAGTATGGGCTTATGTATTCCTCTTAGGTCAGATGAGTGATTATTGAGTGAAATCACACAGGGGTGTGATTAATATTTAAATACCTTCAGAGGAGCTTTCTTGATGATATATTCCATCTTGTCATCCTAAACTGTTACAAGTGACACTCTAGATTTTAAACTAGAGATTCATGTTTTTCTTTTTTAAGATTTTATTTGTTTGTGAGAGAGAGAGAGAGAGAGAGATAGTGCGCGTGATAGAGAGCACAAGCAGGGGGAGCGGCAGGCAGAGGGAGAAGCAAGCTCCCCTCTGAGCAAGGAGCCGGATGCGGGACTCGATCCCAGGACCCTGGGATCATGACCTGAGCCGAAGGCAGATGCTTAACCGACTGAGCCACCCAGACGTCCCAAAATTCATATTTTTTTCAGAACAGTAGTGATTGTGAATTACGAGCCTTAGTTCTGTAATTGCTGGTGACAAAAAAGTTTATCTAAGGGAGGGCTCAAATGGTGGACCTGTCAGAAATACCCAAGAGTAGGAAGTTCTTAAGGAAAACAGTGTATACCATTGTTGTCTGTCAAAGTGTACAGTTTTACATGTTTTCAGATTGACTAAAGAACTCTGTCCTTGGCTAAAACTCACAAAAATGCTATTTTCCTCTTTCTCCATAGGGAGAAGGAGTAAGTGAAGACAGCACTGAAGGACTATAATTGCTTAAGGAAATGGGGAGAAAAAGACACCGTGACTATAGAATGGAGAATATTTGTTTTACTTTATTCCTAAGAGTGAGGGCTGGGATTCCTTCCCTTTTCAGCTCTAATATCATCAAACTTTATCTGAATCCATTGTGCCTCTTTCTTTTCAGTCCCAGAGAAAATGTCCTTTCCTGTGCTGGAAGCTAATGGGCTTTATCTGTTTTCAGAAACATTTTGCCTCCCATCTCTTTCAGCATTGGGGTCTTCCTCCACCAACAGTCTCTGTTCCTATTGTATTTTCAGTCTCTTCCATTTTGTCAGCTCCGGCCTCAAAGCTTGTAAGTTTATGCATGTTCTAATCTTTTCCATCTTTATAAGATGAAGCTACAAACAAAATAAATATTCTTAAACCCTGTGTTCCCTCGAGCTAATGTGTGTCTTCTCTCCTTTATAGCCAAACTTATACCAGAGCTTCCCAGATTTTCACATTTCATGGACCAATATATATTTTTTTAACGTGAGAACTAGTCTAAATAGTCTAATAGTCTAACAAGTCTAGTAACAATTTACTATGTCTCACCAACTTAACTTTTTAAAAGGGAGGTTATTATACAGAATAAAAAGAGAAAGGACATGTTTATGGTTATTCTGTTCTGACCACCTGTTTTAAGGTGCATAGAATCCTGGAGTGTAGAATTCTTACTCTCATTAATCCCTTCATGTCTTTGTTGTGATCTCATTGTTGTAACTCAGCGCCTGTATTCATATTTTAGGAATCACCACATTGGCTTTAAATCAAAACAAGGAGTGTGATTTAATTTAGTGGATTGAGTTGCCAGTTGTAAATGGAAATTATTCCAAGATGCATATGCATTTTCCCTGAAAATAGATGACTGGCACTGAGTGTGTGTTTTTAGTGTCAAGCCAGGGGTAATGTATATGATTGGTGGTAAAATATAGACTGCTGTAGGCTTGGAGCCAGAATCCTGTCTCGCATTCTGTGCCAGTCCCTTCGAGGAGCAGAGCTGACTAGAGCTGATTTGCTCAACTGGAATGCCTTATGTAAGATACCATACTGAGTGTCATAAAAGGAGGGAAAAATGAACCGTGTTCTTTACTGAAACTCACAGAAGCTCGCTTGCTTTCCCTTCCTTCCTTCCTTCCTCCCTCCCTCCCTCTCTTCCTTCCTTCCCTTCTTCCTTCCTTCCTTCCTTCCTTCCTTCCTCTTTCTTTCTTTCTTGTTTTGTAATAAAAAGTATTAAAATTTGATAACAATACAAATAACAAAGACAGTATAGTATAATATGGTTAGTTTTGGGAGCAAATAATACCAGAATACTTCCAAATTATAATAATTTAGGTGAGATTTGTTTCTGCCACCCTTGTTGTTGACATTATTCCTAATGAAGTCTTAACACATATTGTGGGTAAGGAATTTAAAGTTTTGAAACTTGTGATGTGTACATTATTTCCAGTGATGGTATTGTAATCAGAGCATATACTAAGTCAAACCTTTAATGAAATATAGCTTAAAAGTTTTGCTTCAAATTTTAAATAACTTAAAGTTTCAGGTTATTTCAGTTCTCTGTGCTTCTATTTTGTCAAAAGAATATTATCATAGTATCTTCTAATGAATGATTTGGTTAAGGGTTTTCGTCTATAAGCATTAATTTATAAGTTAGGTCATAATTAATTAACATTTCTGGACAGGACAGTAAACTCATTTTGAACGATTCAAATATACTTTTAAAACAGTTTGGGACACCTGGGTGGCTCAGTTGGTTAAGTGTCTGCCTTCAGCATGGGTCATGATCCCAGGGTCCTGGGATCGAGTCCCACATCGGGCTTCTTGCTCAGCAGGGAGCCTGCTTCTCCCTCTGCCTGCCGCTCCCCCTGCTTGTGCTCTCGCTCTCTCTCTCTCTCTGACAGATACAATAAAATCATAAAACAAAACAAAACAAAAACCAGCTCTTACAAAACTATACCACTAATCTATTCTCTCTTTGAGGTATATGCTATATGTGTAAAATATCGGTGTATATATATATATATATATCTATATTTTCCTGTACCCAGAAATGTGTGCAATGATTACATGCTCTACATAATCAGTATTTTACTCTATGGTCCAACTTGATGTGATTGTTAGCAAGATGTATTCGAAAACACACAGTGAATTGTATAAGGAAAGAATAAATTTATACTTTTATATATTCTTTTCAGTTACTTGGAAGCCTAATGTTGAAGCATCCAATAACAACTTGGAAAGAAAATCAAACTGTGATAGTCAAATTGTAATTGATAAGCACAGGCTCATATACATATTGGAAGCCTGAAGTATGAGTCTTGGTAATCCAGAATTTGACTGAATGTATTCACTTATTTAAAGAATGAAAGTACTAAGCTGAAAGGCGGTTATTTAAGTTTAAATAAAAGAAAAGGAGATCATAGCGAAAACCGTTGGCAGTGACTAAACACTACCTCTAGAGGGAGACATTTAGCTGTTGATCATTAACATTTAGGAACCATTGAAGAAACTGTCCTAAGATGCATCATCAGTCTCCTCTACTCATTACTGTTATCTATGTGATTCATCTAAGGCACCTTATTCTGATCACATGCTCAAAAGCTGTTTATCATTTGGCTTTTTAAGAAGTTTTGCCCTCAGGGAGAAAACGCATGGGTTTTGCCAACTTTAGTAATCCAGTAAATGCTATTTCTCATGTCTTATGAACTGGGTTAATTTTTTCCTTAATGAAGTATTTATCAGGAGCTCACTAATGGGATCAGCTTTATTTTGTACTCTGGGGATAAATCAGTAAACAAACAGGCAAGTTGCTTGTTCTCAAAAAGCTTATATTCTGGAGTGGTAAGACACAAGATACATTGACACCGAGAAAAATAGAAGAAAAAACATGAGCGTGGTGATATGACACAGAATAAGGAGGGGAGAGAAGGGACTACTTTGGAGTGTGGTGATATTTGAATTAGGAAATAAAGGCAAGGAACATTTGTTTAGCAAGGGAGGGGAGAATGGTTTTCTAAACAGAGAAAACCAAATATTCTGACCAGGTTAGAATTTTAGTGCATAAAAGAAGGCTAATAGGATACTGTGAGGCTGAAGACGTAGGGAGAGGCCAGATTCAGTAGATCCTTATAAATCGGTGAGTTTGGACTTTTTCTAAATGGCAATAAATAGGTTAGTTTTACATCGACACCTGAGAGAGAGATCTACATCAAGGGCACTAATGAAACCAGGATTCTAAATCTCTAAAGCTGAGAGTCTGACTCTGGAATGTGGTAAATTTAAATAAGGTAATGGACTCTACCCTATGAGGTCTTCCGTGAGGCCAGTTTTTCTTACGATCTGAGCCTGTAGATTTCTTCTGTATGTGCTAGCAAAGAGATGAATGATAGCATAATATTATACAATATCAACAATGTTACATAATTATTGTTTCAAAACATATGACTGACCCCTATTGCTAACTCAGAAAATGTTATGTTCATTTGGGCGAAGAGAAACCACTCAGTCTAAAGGGAAATAATGCTGTTTTCCGGTAGGTCTGAAACACATTTTCTCCTCCCACAATGAGGAGTCTGTACCAAAAAGGCACATGAAGAATTAAGAACAGAATAATAGGGCTAAACAAATGAAAATTTGAAGAAAAGTGAACCAGTGAAAGATATATGAAAACAAGCCATCATTATGGCCTTCTTTTTCCACAATTATATATATATATGTATATATATATATATAAAATACTATTTTTTTCCTATTAAGCACATTTCAGGAAAATACAGGATGTCCAAGGGATTTATGCCGAATGTTAATTTGTTTTATTTGTTTGATACTCATTTTTGGAAGGACAGAATATGAATTAACCAAATTAAATTGCAGGGATGCAATAAGGTGACCGGAGGGAAAGATGTGATCTTTTTTAAGCCCTTAATGATATATAATCCACTTTTTCATAGCCCCTTATTTAGCATGTGGCAAAGCAAAAATATAATTTGTATTTCCTTATCAGTAAAGTAAATAAAGATTAGATGAATAATCTGTGATACTAGTTTGTTTTTAAGTCAGAATAGAAACACTCCCCAAGCACAGAGTCAGGAAGAAGGTGAAGCAACTTAACAAATTGACTTGTCATGGAAGAAAGAATTTTGTTGTTGTTTTTCCCCCCAAAAAACCTGCCACTTTTTAGGGTGCCTGGGTGGCTCAGTCATTGGGCGTCTGCCTTCGGCTCAGGTCACGATCCCGGGGTCCTGGGATCAAGTCCCACATCGGGCTCCCTGCTCGGCGGGAAGCCTGCTTCTCCCTCTCCCACTCCCCCTGCTTGTGTTCCTGCTCTCGCTCTCTCTTTCTCTGTCAAATAAATAAATAAAATCTTTAAAAATATATATATTTTAACCTTATGTTTCTTAGCCATATGGGAATATACTAAATTCATGGTTCAGGAGCTTCAAGGAATCTGTTCTAAAACCTTGCAAATTTCTGGAGAATCAATATTAACTCTATTTTATTTCTGTTGAAAAATCATCTGATAAAAATACGTTATGTCAGACCATGAGATTTACTAAATGTAAAATAGAAGAGAAGGATTTAATATGCAACATTAGCGTGCATTTATTTTGTATGTCAGTACTGTACATCTTACCAGATTCTTCTTGGTGTCAGTATCTTTCAGATTTCCTTATAAGGTGAAATCGTCTTCCATAGCCAACAATTTTTATCGTTATGTCCTTGACTGATGTTCTTGGACATGATATGATACCTAAAATATAATAATACTGTACTTACACAGTTCCTTTCTCTCTTTATGGATTCCCCTTTTAAGTAAATTTCAGAAGTCTCACTGGCCACGGCTGTCATCCCTACCTCAGTTCATGCCTTTTATCATTTCCGACCTGTTTTTGCAACTGTCCTCTTGCTTTAGAGTCTCACTGCCCTTTGATTTCATTGATTTTCCACACTACTGCCAGTCATCTTTTTTAAATTCAAAACTTCTTTCATTGCTCTACCCCAAATTCCATACTCCTGTCTCATTCCCTTCAGGATGTAACTCAGATTATTTTGAAAGCCAAACCAAACTTGCATTCCTGCAGAAGCCCCGTTTCTCTGGCCCTTCCTTCTGTCTCTGAATGCCCACACACTGTGTTCTGACCTTGCAACGCCCTTCATTTTATTCTTCACCTGGTGAACTTCTCATCCTTCAAAGTGGGCTTTCTCCACAAAACCTGTCTAGATTTTACTCTGCTTTCTCTCTCTCCCAGCTCACCCTCTTCACCTACCACAATTTGTTTCTGGGTGGAGGGCAGCATCTTTTGCTTAAATTTCTGAGTTCTTACCACACTGCAGGGACATTTTCTAGAGCTGTGATGTCCCCTGTTTTGTAACTGCTTGAGTCCAAGATCTCTGTATCTCCATTGATGGGTACAGTGGGCACTCAGTAAATAGGTATTTAATGAATGACCAAATGGATGTTTAATTAAGAGAGGAAGTATGACTCATGTAGTTGTGATAAGGCCGGGCAGCCCTGCCAGTTTTCATGTCCTGGCTCCATTACTTGTCAGCTCTCACTAACAGGCAAGTTACTTAACCTGTCTGTGCTTTACTTTCCTGATTGAAAAATGAACGCTACAAAAATAATGACCTTGGACCATGGTTTCGAGAACTCCATAAAACAGCAAAAGGCTTTGCATATCATCAGTGCTTAGAGGAATGTTTTCTATTATCTTTATTGCAAAAGAGGGAAGCTTATTAAAGTTACAGCATACAGTATCCTTATTTTGTCTCTTCTAAAGCATATTCACGTTCTCATTTGTGAGCATGAGCAAGAATAGGGTAAAACATATTTAGAAAGTAGTTATCGGGGGACATCTTGGTGGTTCAGTTGATTACGCATTTGTCTTCAGCTCAGGTCATAATCTCAGAGTCCTGGGATTGAACGCCGCATCAGGCTCCAGCAGGGAGACTGCTTCTCCCTCTCCTTATCCCTTAGTCCGCCCCCCCACCCGCTTGTGCTCTCTCTCTCTCAAATAAATAAATAAAATCTAAAAAAAAAAAAGGAAGTAGTCATCATTGCAGTAATAAGTAAAATATAGTAAATGACATAAAGAACTTGATACTCTTGTATTTTGAAGGACACACAAATTCAGGTAGTGAAAAGTATATGAATCAGAGAAATAAAGTGATGATTTGCTAGACTTTTTAATTTCACACGTCCTTTGTAGTTCTGCAACTGAGAACCCTTTATTGACAAAAAATGTTAAAGTTTGTCTTTAGGAAACCGGGCGTTTGGCGTCAGGCAGGTCCAGGTCTGCCTCCCATCTCCTGCGCCTTCCCCATCGTGTAACCACTAATGGACTTCTTGGCATTTCTTAATTAACTTGGGAGTTATTTTAATGAGCCTAACATGTGGCATATAAAAAGCTGAAAAAGTGTTTTTAATGTATGGCTCTGAAAAGAAAAAGAACAGAGGCCATAGCAGCACCAAATCACTTACAAAGCTGAGAACAAAAATGGAAAAATGCATTATAGCTCAGTCCTTGCAAGTCCATACCGTCCTTCATGGACATGGCTATGGAGTGACTGCTTTATAAGGATCTAATTGCAGTGTCACAGTGAGAATGTATTGTACTTTTGGGGATTATTTAATATATGTATTTATGTATTTAATTTGAGGTATAATTTATGTAGAATGAAATACACAAATTTTGTGTAAAACTAAATGGATTTTGGCAGATGCTTACAGCAATGTAACCCAGACTCCTGTGAAGATACAGACGATTTCCAGTATGCCAAAAGAATCTTTTGTACCCCCTTTCCTGATTGTTTTTAGTGGATGATTTAAAATCTCTTTGTTTTCTGATAACACAGTAGCAACCTATTTTAGATGCTAGTAAACTGACCATTATATAAGCCTTTTAAAAATGTGGAAATTATGCAGGTGGCAGAAGCAGGTGGTGTTTCTGGCTTTGTTTAATATTGTTCAGTAACTTCTTATTACCTCATGGCATTGAGAGATGGGAGATACAGAAGAATATGAGAGATCAACGTTTTTTATTACATCGCCTGCCTTAATGAAGATTTTTGAATACAGATAGAGATAACTGACTTATTATGTTTCTTATGACTTTTCCTTATTGTTTCTGGCTTCATTTATTTCAACACATAAATATGTGTAGCTGACTTTCTCAACATTTAAAAATATCTGGAAAAAGATGATTAAAAATTACACAAACCAAGTCCTGAGATATTCTTGTGGTAAAGTGGGAAGTGATTTTTGATTGGTGATAGTCTTGGAAAAAATGATAGTGATTGAAAACAAAATTTCAAATGATAGATATTGGAAATTACCAGTGGACCACAAATCTTTTTAAAAAGACAAGAACACGTAAAAGAGCCAATATTTAATTTCCTAGAATGCCGTGTACTAAAAGCAGGATGCTGAATGTAAGATTCAATTAAAATGTCTTATTATATTGTAGTGAGTTCGAAATTGATATTTATGAAAAAGTGAGATCTGTTACACATAGAGTCATTGCTTATGCCCAAACAGTTGAAGCTTAGACTCCTTCTACCATAGTGATCACCCTCAGAGAAAAGATAATTAATGTCACTAACTGTGGGTCCCTAAAAATTACTTTGTCTGTCTTAAGTTATATGATGAGGTAAAGAAGAGAATAATCTTCAGGATATCTCAGTAGGAAATGGTAAGTCCTTATTTATATGGTGTTTGAGAAACAAAATACCTTCCCACTACAAACATTCATTTACATAGGGTCAGCTTTGACTTCTTGATGTAATATTATCAAGCTTCATTAAAATGCAGAAAAATGACAGGGCAAGTGTAGAGACTGTTTGGCTAGTTGCCTACTTACCACCCATTCCCAGCTCCCCGCCACCCCTCACCCCCCCTCCTGGCTCCTTCTCAAAGGTCGCCTACTGTACCAGTCATAAGATTTAGGTTGGATTGATACTAGGTGCAGCTTCATGGGTGGTTTCTGATGGTTCCTAATGAACTCAGTTCAGGATTGGAGATACAATCTGCCAAAGCCAATCAGCACAAGATCCCTGCTTGATTATAGAGTTAGACTTAGGAGTATTTGATAATAGTGAAAATATGACCCTTATTCTCCTATAGGATAAAAGCAAGGATGATTTCAGCTCTCTTTCCAGCCATTGTGCAACCATGAGGTTGGCAAAGCTGAAGATCATGTGCTAGAGATAACATAACACATGAAGTTGGTCAGAGCCAAGGACATGCCTTTTTTTTCTTTAACATGCCAAAATCAGTCCTTCGTGATCTGGCTCTTTGCACACCTTTTCAACCTCATCTCCAGTCTGTTCCCCAGCCATGTGAATCTGTGAAGAATTCCCAGATTGTCCCATACTCTTATTTCTCCTGAATTCTTTTTTTCCTACAAGTCCCTTTATCTAGAATCCTTTAATCATGCTTCTTGAGTGCCTGACTCAACTCTAGGGCACCTGTCTGCTATAGTCTGAATGTTAGTGTGCCCCCAACGTCGATATGTTGAAATTTAAACCTAATGCCTAATGTGATGGTATTAGAAGGTCAGATTTTGGGAGGTGATGAGGTCATGAGCGTTTGCCCTTGAATAGGATTAGTGCTCTTCTAAAAGAGACCCAAAGGAGCTCTCCTGCTTCTTTGGCATATAAATTTACAGTGGAAAGATGACCCTAGAGGACTGACCGCTCACCAGACACCACAGTCTTGGATGTCTCAACCTCCAGAACTATAAAAAATAGAGGTGTTTTTTTTTTTTTTTTATAAGCCACCCAGTTTACGGTATTTTTGTTATAGTAGCCAGACTGGATTGAAGTATTTCTTAGCATCTTTTCCCCCTGTTGTATCTACTGACGATGGTATGCTTCCTCTGTGCTCCCATGACACCTTGGAAAGCAGAAAACCTCTATGTTGAATTTTAAGTGAGGATTTTTCTCTCTCTAGAGCATCTTTAATACAGATATTTTTTCATTATTGTGTTCAAAGAACCACCCCTTCTCCCTGATAATACTGTCACAGAATCTTGATAGACGACGGCAACACTTTTTTTTCATAATTGAGATGTGGCTGCGTTCTGATGTGGCGCTCATTTTATGAAACTGATCCCAATAATCACGTTTCAAATGGCATCAGATGCAAGAAAAATATTGCTAACTTGGGTTCACTGTGTCACCTTCAATTATTGGAAAACAAATCACTTAGTTATTTGAAGTGTTAGCCTGTGAATAAGAAAACATAGCTTCTGCTCTTACCTTTCACATATTCATATTTATGAAAATCCTGTTTTAAATGATTGTGAGAGCAAAGTGCTTGGGAAAACAAATAGCACAAGTCAAATAGGGTCTTACCTGGGTTTAGTTCCTGTGTGAGCCCGAGAGCTTCCTTCTGTTCTCAGGTCACCAGAAGTGTCCTTGACCCCAGTTATTGGTCTACCAAAAGGAGAGCCATTACGGAAGAGAACTCTCATGGGAGACATGTATGGATCCGTGGAAATCTGCCAACAACTTAGAAAAAACAGCCAAAGTGAATGCCTGACTGCTGAGTGGGCATCACTAAACTAATGCATGAAGTACTTTGTCACTGTTATTTTAGTGTGGTTATTATTATTATTAATACACATGGTCATGACCTGTGGCATCTTAGAATCTACAAGAGAGCCTTGTGTAATATCTATACTCTTTGCTTGGCCTGCTCAGTGTTTTCAAGTATTAGCTTGGTTGCATTATAAGGTGCTTAGTGTCTATTTGCTTATACCCGCGCCTTTTCACACATTTCTGGTACTTCCTACTTTCATTTTTTGTAAAACAGAAAGATTATTGTTTGAAGAGCTTAGGGCTCATCTCTCTTTCTCCCCCTCTTTCTTTTTCTGTATATTTGAATGTATATATGTGTGTGTGTATTCCATAGAGTTCAGATTTGTTCTTTGTACATTCTTTTCCCAAATTTCAGGATGACTGAATAATGAATTTATAATGTTAAAACATCTTTATAAAGGTGTTAAAACACCGACTTAACTTATCCTAAGGAAATCTCACAAATTAGATGAAAATGGTCATGGAGGCTCTCTCCTTATAATTAATAATATAAAACAAATGTTTTTGTCTACCTGATGCCATCAAATCAAGTGAGCCTCTGTTTCCATGACAAAGCACCAACAAAGCCAACAACACGAGTGGGTGTGTTTCAGGGCAGAGCTCAGTGGGCCCTGTGAGGAGAGTTTGGCCCTTCTACTTTGACTTGCAGAGTTACACACTCAAACTGGCTTAAAAAAAGATGGATATGGTTTAATTCCAAATTAGTTACTGAAATGTTATTTCCCGGCTCCAAATCCCCGTTTTAAAAAGTCCCAAGAGGCCTGTAAGAAGAGAAAGCAGACTAACATGGTCAGCGGTCCTAGAACTTTTGCTTGTAGTCTGTCCAGCACATTGTGATTTCTCTTCCTTTCAAAGCTGGTAACTCTGGAGGATGAACAGTGACCTGAGGGACTGGAAGAAGACCCTAGATATGGGAGCCTTCTCTATGGCTTACCTGCTCTCAGGTTTTGTGTGTGTGTGTGTGCGCGTGCATGCGAGCTCGTGCATGCGTGTGCACAATTGTGGGGAGGGGAGTGAAAATGAAGAGTATGTTGATATACAGAACTGACAGAATTGAGCCAAAAGGGCAGCAGAATTCTGTCTCATTCTCCCACAGGCCTATGTATCTGTAACACCAGCCAGATACAGTCTGCCCTTTTCATAAAGATCAGAGCTGTCTGAATATTCCCCAAAATAAGTTTAAAACACTTTTGTAGAACAACTACCAGTTGGAAGAGCTTATACAGATATTTCAACTGTTTTGTCAGCTGAAAGTCCCTTTTCTCTGCCCTTCTACCCCCACCAACATTCTCCCTACCCTGCTCTCTCTTTCACTCTCTCTCTTTCTCTCTCACACACACACACCCCAGACAAGGCTTAAGAGAGACTTTGTCCCAACTATACTCATAAAGTAGTTTATAAAATAAAATTCTTCTTAATGCAGCGTTAAAAAAATAAAAGTTCTGTGATGTTTCTTTGATGTTTTGGTATAAGTGATTGTGGATTGGTTCATTAAAAGCCGTGTATGTTTATGGTACCATTCTTTGTTTATTGACCTGAAAATACGTTCATATTCTACTATAATGTGAACAAAAGAGTTACGCAGGTATATTTTTAAAGTGTTAAAATATTTATACATTAAATGTATGAATTAATAGCTCTATTTATGCATAAAATGTAAAGTATATATGCGTATAATACATACTTTGAGATATTAACTGAGTGGTCTAAAGAGCATTTGCTTATTTTGCTTATCAGTAGTTTGTAGTTTTTTCCTATAATGAGCATGAGGCACTTATAAAATAAATATTTTGGGGGTTTTTTTTTTCTTTTTTTTAAATATAGTGATTCATCAGGATTCCCAGATACAGAGGCTTAGTGCTCTGAAGGGCTATTACTATGATAGCCTGAAATGAGTTTACCGTGAATGCAATGGATCTAGTATACAGACAATATAATACCTGATCTTTAATAAGGTGAGGACACAAATTTATATACAGGTATGTAGAACACATATATAGCATTAAATAAAATGCTTATAAACTATCAAAGAGAATGTGTTTAAGTGTATATCTATAGCTTATGCTATGCTACCGAGAGAAGTTATCAAGACTTTTATAAGAAACCATGAACATGTATTTTATTCTCTAATGTTGCCAGTTTATTTCTAGTAAGTGAAGATGGAGATCTTTCCACCTTTTCTTTAAAGTGAATTTTAACAAAACTGTTTTCTAAACTGTGTGTGTGTGTGTATGTGTATGTTTAGCTGGATAAAGAATTTGCAACATGTCAAATTACTGAATTTTTAAGAATGCTCATCTTTTAGCAAGAGTTGGGGTTCCACTGCTATTTATAAAACAAGTGTCTTCACCAAATTTTACATATTTACTATATGGTTAGTTATGCCATATTTAGGGTTTTCTTCCATCTTGGTAGACAGCAAACCAAAGAGTTCTTTTTCTACTTGGAAGCCATTAAAGGTGAACTTCAATTACATAGTGGGGACTTTTGCATGAATAGAGAATTATTCAAAGGTTTATTCAAGATGAAAACAATTATGCATCATTGCAGGGCTGAGCAAGCCATAAGCCCAGGGAGATTCAGAGAATTTTGCCTCCACTGTGAGGGCGGTGATTTGAGTAAAACTGTAATCATTGATACTATGAAACAGTAATGTTCCAAAGGCCAGCCTAAGGTTTGCCATGGAATTGCTGTCCAGGTGACACATTGTATTTCTTGCTTGGAATCAGTGCTGCTCACTACATTTGAGTGGACATGCTGGAGGATGCTTTATGCTTTGTGAGAAAATCAGCACTGAGCCCTTGCTACATTTTCAATTTTATTACACTTTTCCCAAGTGTGAGAGGCAGTAATGATCAAAGATTTTTCCCATGTATAATTCATACGATTTTGATGGAAAGCATATTGCAATTGTATGTAGAAGTAGAATGTGGTTAAAATTAGACAATTAAAATAATCCTGGTAATTGTGTTTGTGTGTGTTAAAGCTGCAAATGTGGGACTGTTACGGAAAGATTTTGGAAATAGATTTTTCAAAGGCTTTAGTGTTTTGATCTTTCAGCTACTCTTTAACACAAACCTCTAGGGTATATTTTATCAAGCCATCAATTTGTGCACCTTAATGAAGATGAAGTTTGTGGAATGCTTGTGGTCTGCATTAATGACCCAGGCAACCCTTCACAACTTTTTTTTTTTTTTTAAGATTTATTTATTGGCGCGCCTGGGTGGCTCAGTCGTTAAACATCTGCCTTCTGCTCAGGTCATGGTCCCAGGGTCCTGGGAGCGAGCCCCGCATCGGGCTCCCCACTCTGCGGGAAACCTTCTCCCTCTCCCACTCCCCCTGCTTATGTTCCCTCTCTCACTGTCTCTCTCTCTCTGTCAAATAAATTAAAAAAAAAAAAAGGATTTATTTATCTGTGAGAGAGAGAGAGAGAGAGCGTGCGTGGGGAAGAGCAGAAGGAGAGATTCCCCAAGCAGACTCTCCACTAAACACAGAGCCCAACGCTGGGCTCGAGCCTATGACCCACGAGATCATGCCTGAACTGAAATCAAGAGTAGGATGCTCAACTGACTGAGCCACTCAGGTGTCCCTCTCTTCATAACTTTTAAGCTACTTCTGAAATACTGCTTTGCCTCCTTTACTTTAGCACTTCATCTAATGTAAGAAGTATGTTATCTGTCTCCAGAAGCAAATCCTATTTGTGCATTAATATATTCTATTGCCCAGCATCGCATTTTAAAATAGATTTTATTTATTTATTTACTTATTTGAGAGAGCATGAGCGGGGAGGAGGGGCAGAGGGAGAAGCAGACTCCCTGCTGAGCAGGGAGCCGACTTGGCGCTAGATCCCAGGCCTCTGAGACCATGACCTGAGCCTAACGAAGGCAGACGCTTAACTGACTGAGCCACCCAGGCACCCCCCAGCATTGCGTTTTCATTACCTTTATTTATTTCTGAGTTTCCTTTATGTTACTCTGGCACTTTAATTTAGCTGTATATGTTTTCCCCCAGATTCTCCAACAAATTTTAAATAAATTTTTAAAAGACATGTTAAATAAGCTAATCTATAAGTAAACCTTGCAGAGAAGGACTTCAGAGAGGCCTTATGTAAAGGAATAGGTGTAACTTAACAGTAATGAGACTACGGTTTTAATACACACACACACACACACACACACATTTTTAAACTAAGTGTACCACAAAAACATTAAATTAATAAGATGACCGATGATATGCCTGCTTCTGCCACCCATTTGCACATGTGACATTGTGTAAAAGTAAATCACTCATGTATGGCCTCAGGAAGCATATGAAAGATACTTACAATGTACTTAAGAAGATCAAATAAGATAACAGATGTGGTGATACTTTTAAAAATTTGAGTATACTACACTTGGAGGCAATTTGTAAGAGGGGACACTACATCAAGAATTCCTAAGTAATGAAGAACATGAGTCTTATTGACAATAATGTTCTTTCATGTGACCTTGTTTTCCTGTGGCTTTTAGCTTTCTTTAATCATGATCATTCTGTGTTTTAGTTCTTGCTTTGTTTCTTGTTTAATTTCATTTTCCTTTTATTTCAAATGATGTGAAGACATGCGGCCATGCTATTATTTTACTTGCAAATGGGCTTTAAGTATATCTCTTAGAAGTTCTTACTTGATTCAGTTTAACATAGGATAGGGCTGTTGGTCCACTGTAGAAAACTAAAACTAAACATCCAGTATAAACATCAGAAAATGTCTGTGAAGACCATTTGAAAATGAAATTATGATTAATAGTTATTTTAGATTTCTTTGTTTCTCAAGCTCACTTTCTCCCTTTTGTCTTATGGGATTATAGAAACCTCTTTGATAAATAGAAGGATTTTGTGTGTAAGGTTTTGATGCCTCATCCCTTAGTGTCATGAAGGATTGAATTTAAAGCTGATTAAAATCCTAATAAATGAATATAGATATGAAGTATTTATCGATTGAGATAAAAATGGCATTTTTAATAACAAGAATGAACTTTGTGTCTGTGAGGTATTTTCCTTTGAGAGGCTCAATGCCTTTGAAAAATAATAAAATCCACAAATTATCTCATTAATGTGCATATTAATTAATGAATGAAACTCTTTTCCCTCTCATTTTAAGATACAAATCAAGGTGAAATATGAAAGGCTTTATACCTCTAAATTAGTCCATTGAAAAAACAGTGAGCTCAGCCCAGAAAATTCTTAAAAGTCTTTGGTCTTTATTCCCTTTATGAAGCCAGTATGGGATTTCTGGTCACCTTTGAAAATGGAAATTTTGACATTTAAATGCAGGAACTACAAACCATACTTTTAAAAATTCAAAAGCTAGAGCTAAGTGTAAATAATTCTGTGGTTTCGCCATGGAGGTTGTATAGAATAAAGGTTCAGGGTCTAGGATCTGGAGGCTAGCTCTGTGTGTTTGCTTCCGGCTACAGTCAGGTCGTGTGGTGTAAGGGCATGGAAGCCATGGGGCCTCCAGGCCTCAGCCTTCTGACCTCTGACGTGGGCATGACACCTCGCTCATGGGCTTGCTGTGGGGATTAGAAGAGAGAGTGTGTGTAAAAGACCATATTGCTTGGCGAGTAGCATTTATTCAGCAACGCCTCTTTTAATCATGAATTGATGATAATAATTACTAGCAATGACAAGTAAATATGTATACTTGAAAACATGTGAAAAAGATTTGCAAGGCATGAAATACACTGCCGAAGTGAACTTTAAATGATTTTTAACTAAAATCAGCCAGGATTCTTCCTTCTTCTCATCTTTGGAAAGGTGTATTATAAATAAGATTTTTTTTTTTTTCTTTAGTGGTGCTTGTGGAAGGTGGGCTGGTGGAGGGAATGAGAGAGCCAGTTCAGTTTCATATGCCATGTTTAAAGGCTTGGTTTTATTGTAAAATATAAAACCAGAACAGTACAGTTTAAAATGTTTTGGTACAGAATTCAAATAGATATTGGAAGCACAAGTATCCGTGTAACATATACCAAAATGTTTTAGTATCATAACTATCCAGAGTTAAATGTACAACTTCTAAATAATTTAAAGTTTTCCTTGAAAACCTGATTTGTGGTTTTAAAACAAAATTGACTTTTATAGTACAAGGAACTGTTTCCTAACTCTGGCACTACGTGATGTTAAGGCACACTCTTAATTTTAATAAAATGTGAGCGAAATACATTTTCATGGCTTTTACAATGTATTTTTTTTTTTCCCTTCTGCAATAAATCAGTGTGAGCCTGACTCAACATTGATTTGGAACATGTGGCTGTGTATAATACAAAACAAACAAATCAAGAAAAAAAAAAATCAACGCAGTGAGCCCATTGGAGAAGGAAAATTTTCTATTTTATGTAATGAAAATCCCTTTTGTGCTGTGTTATTTGTTTTATTGAATAGGATCTTTTGCATTTGACAGAGGCATGTTCTTTCAGCGATTGCTGGCTATACATGACTTCATTGCAGCGAGTATAAGAGCATAAAAAAGTGGACTTTTTTTTTTTTTTTTTAAAGATGCAACACCGAAAATCTTACTAGGATGAGTATAAATTAGTTAAAATCCATAAATAAAATTCTTCGTCTAACAGAAAAATGAAGTAGTTCTAATGAAGTTGAATGTGAAACAAATAACATGTTTAGTGTAACATTATGAGAATTGATTGTAGTACCATGATCACATTTTTCTGTTTTAAGTTTTTTCAGTTTTACATCCTAGGATACTGTCTGCTGAAAATAACAATGTCTCAGATAGGTTAGAATGATTGATTAAAACATTTTGCATTATTAATTATTTTGGTCTAGTGTATCATACGCTACTCTATACCTCTAATCCATTATTTCTCATTCTTGGCAATAAAATTCATTTACCGTTACTTTAAGGATATTCAAATTCACATAATGTCAATTAATCCCTAAAATAGGTCGTGCACTATACTAGACATTTTCACCTTTTTTTTTCTTTATTCAAGCCTCACAGTAACCTTTTGATGACAGATTTTATCTTCTTTATGAAGGTAAAGGAATTTTGGAGAATTATTTTAGAAACATATTATTTTAATGATTAAGAACAATTGAAGAGGCGTCATCATAAGTCTGTTCTTACAGCCCAGGAAATTATAATACGACAGTACTATGAATAGTGAGGCAATTTTACTCCTAGAGGATTAAAGATGGTAGCTTCTATTTATGCAATTAGCTCACTACTGTATTTAAATTCATACTGTTGCTATAGTAGTATTTGCACTAAACCTAGAAATTAATTCTGCATCTGTGTGCTTGGGCCCAGCATTAACCCTTCTGACCGTGTCTCCCTCTCCCTTCCCTTTCTTTCATTATTAGCACGTGCACGCACGCACACCACACACACATATGTGCATTTTCTCTCTCCTCCCTCTCTCCTGAGCCTTCTAGAAGGATTAAGAGATTAAGATATGAAAGGTGAGATGGTGATGATATAAATCGGTCTCCTGGGACTCCTTTTGTCCTGAATCCCCAGATTGATCCCACAGAAGAAGGATTCCCAGGAGGTTTGAAATTTCATTGTGGGGTACGGGCTTCCCTTCAGCTGCCTGACCATAAGCAGGTCTGAGTAGCAGTTCCCTGGAGCTCCAGAAGTCCCTGAATTAGTGCAAAATGTAGTCCCGAGTAGCACAGTTCTCTCTGCAGCTTGCACATGGTGGAGAGAGCAACACATAGAAAAAAACGTGTTTAGGTCAGAAATACAAAGGCTTTGAAATACAAAGACATAGTTTTATCTATTAATCTATAAGCAATAATCTATTAATCTAAACCATTAATAAAGCTTATAAAGGTGTCTGATTCATAATCAGGTTAATAACTCTTGCGAAAATGTGAAATGTTCTTTTCAGTATATGTACGAGTTACATCAGCCCTAACTATACAATTGGTAGAATTATAATATGAGAGCCTGAGACCAAATTGTAGATGTTTTAAGGATTGTTTTGGATCCTTAGGTTTGTGCACTTTTTTTTTTTTAGAGAGGGGAAGAGAGGTTGGGGGGGAGGGGCAGAGGGAGGGGGAAAGGGAGAGAGAATCTTAGGCAGGCTCCCCTGGCACAAAGTTTGATGCAGGGCTTAATCTTAATGACCCTGAGATCATGACCTGAGCCCAAATCCAGAGTCAGATGCTTAACCGACTGAGCCACCCAGGCACCCTAAGTTTGCATACTCTTAATTCAACTGTAATTTGGAAGTATTTCAATAACTACACCTCAAAACACCTTCTAAAAATTATTTTTAATTGAAGTGTAGTTGACATACAATATTATGTTGGTTTCAGGTGTATGGCATAGTGATTTGATGATTTATATACATTATGAAACTCTCACCATGATAAGTGTAGTCACCATCTGTTACCATAAGCATTACTACAATATTGTACTTTTCATCCCTGTGATTTATTTATTTTAAAAACTGGAATTTTGTGCCTCTTAATTCCCTTCACCTAAAACACCTTTTAAGCCAAACCTGAAAGGTGCCTTTTAGATAAAATGTAAGGAAGAGGCCTTTAGGAATTTAATAAATAATTTAATAAATTAATTGATGAACTAATGATATATAAAGCAATAGAAAATAAGAGATATGGTTCGTGAGAATATTTTGATGTGTTGACACTGTCGAGTCAGCTTTGAGATTTTAAACGCAAAGTATGTCTTATGTTTTCTTGAAAGGAAGCTAATAATTTTCTAAACTCAGGCATAGATTTAGATTCAAAATATAAAATGGGATTAGTAGATCAGGAATGAAGTTTGAATGCTCTTGAAGTTTATAGTAAATTAGGAAATGGAGAAGTTGAAGGGATATAGCATGTATTGAGAACCTGCTCTTTTAGAGATATCATTTTATTAAAATGATTATTAATCACAGTAAAATTATGAGTTCACTGATGTTATTCCAGTTTTATAGAGGAGGAAACAGAGACTCATAGATATTAATTTGCCCAAGTGATGCAACTGGTGGGGTGGGCTTTACATCTGAATCTGCATGACTCCAAAGCTGAGGGTCCTTTCCTTTTTCCATACACTCTGTAGGAGAGTTGGCACTATACTTGGCAAATTGCTCAGTACTATTTCATTTTTAGTGTGACAATTCTTAGCTAAATCAGAGGCATCTACATTAGTTCTTGCTTCTTTATACTTCATGTCTTTTTGTCATTTATTATGCAAAGAGCTCAAGCACAGTGTCTGAGATCTTGTTAGTATGTAAAGAAATTGAAAATTGGTCTATGTGGTAGTGGTGGTAGTGTGTGTGTGTGTGTGTGTGTGTGCGTGCGCGCGCGCGCGCGAGGATGTGTATATCACAAGCACATAGACAAATTCAAGTGGACCCTGTGAATAGGCTAAATACTTCAATAGGCTTTTCTGCCTTCAACAAAGTATGACAATGCAATTGGCTCCTAATATATTATAATAAAAAACAGAGACAGACAGACTTCTACTCTATGGCAAACTTTGGCATTGACTAACAATATAGGTTTTGATATCTTTATAATGGATATTGGGAATATTACTCTTTATCTTTTTTTTTTTCTTGGTAGTAAAAAGCTTTACACTACATAAATGTGCATTAAAGAGAAGAATACATTTACTAGAAGAAAGATACCGGATAGCACAATTATTTTTAGCTGCTACTGGTATCATTACTAATGAGAAACTTGGAAGAAACAAGGGACGCGTCACTGTAGCAGTGGATTTTTTGAGGAGGGAATTGGGTCTACTGAGTATTTCAGGTTATTGGTCCACTGAATCATGCTTGAGTAGAGCTAAAATTTTATTTT
Source organism: Neomonachus schauinslandi (assembly GCF_002201575.2). Lineage (NCBI taxonomy): Eukaryota > Metazoa > Chordata > Mammalia > Carnivora > Phocidae > Neomonachus > Neomonachus schauinslandi. The sequence goes on along the minus strand of NC_058414.1, from coordinate 25,956,647 downwards.
CCTTATGGTGTCTTCACATGGGCTTGGTCTTTTTTTAGAACATACTCTAAATTTATCACAGTAGGCCCATGTATGGCTTTATTTGATTGTTATTTTCGTTTAGAGGCAAGAAGAGCTAGGTTTCTACTAGCAGCATCCTCTTTAATGACTTTTGTTTTCCTGACACAGTAGTATTTCTAAATTCATTCTGTTGCTCTTAAAGAAATTAGAGAAAAGGGGAAAAAGTGATGGATATAACTAAAGTACTGTTGTAAAAATTAAAATAGTCATTATTAGAACCTCTCCTGCATTGCTGTTTCCTTTCTATCAGTTGAGTGTATTTGTTCCCGACGTATTATAAGGAACCTCCTAAGAATATATTACTTAGTAATATTTTATTTCTCTCAAAATGTCCATATCTTAAAACATCATTCATCTACTCAGTGATTTTCTTTTTTCGTTCGACAAAGATTTTTTTTTTTTTTGGCACATCTATCATGTGTCAGATATTAATATGAGTTTTGAGAATAAGATGAATGAATTCAATTGCCATGTTTGTCTTCAAGCAAAATCTAGTCTATCAACAAAGTCAGATCCATCAGAGCCCACTACATGCTTGGTATTATTCAATGTTTCAGTTTAACAAGTATTTAATGGATGTCTGTTGTATAACAGACATAGTGATAGTACTGAAGATACAAAAGTGTTGAAGTCAAGATTCCTCCCGTCTGGGGCGCCTGGGTAGCTCAGTCGGTTAAGCATCTGCCTTCAGCTCAGGTCATGATCCCAGGGTCCTGGGATCGAGCCCCACATCGGGCTCCCTGCCCAGCGGGGAGCCTGCTTCTCCCTTTTCCTCTGCCGCTCCCCCTGCTCGTGCTCTCTCTCTCTCAAATAAATAATAAAATCTTTTTTTTTTTTTTTTAATTCCTCCTGTCAAAGAACCCATAGACTCTTCCGGCAAACAGAGATGTAGTTTATAGTTAATAATGGCTGTGGCTGTTAGAATCGTGTTGATGGTTCTGGGAAGCACAGAAGGAGTGGTTACCTGTCTTGGGCCAGGAGTAAGAATAATACTGCTGCTACCTGCCCTGAGGAATGATGAATGTAAAACGTGTTGAGAAACAAAAAGAAAGTAATTTGGTGGAAATAGAGAAACCCCACAGAAGAAATTATTTTTTCTTGTGTCTTTTTGGTAGCAAATTATTTTTTCTTGTGTCTTTTTTGCCATGTTAGAGAACTTGGGATTTTTCTTGAAAATGACAGGCAGCAACAGAGGGAATTTTTTTTTAATTGATTTTTTTATTATTATGCTAATCACCATACATTACATCATTAGTTTTAGATGTAGTGTTCCATGATTCATTGTTTGCGTATAACACCCAGTGCTCCATTCAATACGTGCCCTCTTTAATACCCATCACCAGGCTAACCCATCCCCCCACCCCCCTCCCCTCTAGAACCCTCAGTTTGTTTCTCAGAGTCCATAGTTTCTCATGGTTCATCTCCCCCTCCGATTCCCCCCCTTCATTCTTCCCCTCCTGCTATCTTCTTCTTCTTCTTTTTTTTTTTTTTAACATATAATGTATTATTTGTTCCAGAGGTACAGATCTGTGATTCAGCAGTCTTTCACAATTCACAGCGCTCACCACAGCACATACCCTCCCCAATGTCTATCACCCAGCCGCCCCATCCCTCCCACTCCCCACCACTCCAGCAACCAGCAACAGAGGGAATTTAGTGGATCACATTGGTTTTTAAAAATATAGACCCTGGGAGTATAAACTAAGGGCAGAGGCAAGACAATGTCTCATTAACAAGAACTTCACTGTGAAGGACCCATGGCCACTGGCTCTTTGTGGACAATTGGTAGGTCATTTGTTTCACAAAATTCTTTAAGTACCTATAATTTTCTGGGATCTGAGAATATAAGGAGACCATAACATGAATACTTTCATGGGCATTTCCTGTTAGACAAGTTAAACATGATTTATAGTCACCCTCCCTGAGGTTGTTAGAGATGATCTTTAGATATGTCGGACCTACTGAAGACACTTCCTAAATTTGTTTTCAATATATATTTTTTCAATTAAATTAACCTTAATACAGAGCTCCACTGGTTTATATCTAATAGATGTCTCAGCATTACATGTCATACTCAGTGACCAACAGATTATAAGAGAGGCCATAGAAGAACATAAAGTATGTACGGAAGTGTAGTGGGCCTATAAACCTTGGACCCTTGGAGGTGCCCAATATGCACCATAGACTAGCTACAGACAGAATGGATGACACATCCCTACCCACGCCACTGTGTTTTAAGTTAGTATGTTATTTTCTGATAAATAAAAAAGAAAATCATTCACAAACAATGAATCATGGAACACTTCATCTAAAACTAATGATGTAATGTAAGGGGATTAACATAAGAATAAAAAAATAAAAAAAAAATAAAAGAAAATCATTTCAAAGAATTACTGATTTTATAGCAGGCTTTGTTGTTATTTATTCTCCCAATGTACAGTAATTAAGAGCTCTACAATGGGGCAGGCTCCAAAATATTTAGATGATCAGAAAAGTTTGCAAAGATTATGGAAATCACCCAGAGGAGGCACTAATGTGTTCATAACTGGCTGCTAGTTATGTGTTCATAGACTCCTACAGTGGTGGCTAGGGCCTGGCTTGTAGTCCATGTTAATGTTGAAGACTTCAGACTCTTAGGAACTTTCCAGTCCATTTTCAAGTCATTGAGGCTTTCTCTTCAGACCTGATTTTCTTTGGACTATCCCTCATATGACTAATGAATAGTTCCAATACGCATTTGGGAGTGACTACTGGTGTGATGTAATTTTGTTGCTTTCCTTTTAGATTGGACTTACGTGAACTGAGGTGTCAAAAATAAGAACTTATTCAGAAGGTTAGTCTAAGTCCACTTACTAATGGAAAACACAAGAAAATGTAGGTTCTGTCACATGTTAGATAGCGGTTGGGCCCTGGACTAGAGTACAGACCACCCTGAATCCTATTCACTTCTTCAGTATGAATTTGTTGTGTGATTTACTGTATGAGAAAATTCAGGACATCTGCCTTTCAGTTCCGTCAACCACCAAAGGAAGATAGTATCTGTCTAAGTGTAGGATGGTTGATGGAATGAACTCTATATAGGAGATAGTGTTTGAAAAGGTATTACTATTTAACTATAAACACTTACCAGTGACAGTAGTAGTAAGTAATGTTTCCATCATTCTACGTGTACCTCGTATCTCCTATTTTGTAGTCGACATCTTTAGTTTCTAGGTAAGCCTCCAATTGCACCAGTTGCTTTGCATTCAGAAAATAATCCCATTGGAGATCGAAATGTTAACGTGAGATTAATGATTGGTCATGATATGGTTGTAAAATAAAAAGTACTTAAATGAGTAAGGCTTGAGACGGCCTATTTATACCTGATAATTCCAGTAGGGGGGAAAAAAAACTAGCAAAAAATAGGGCGGAAAAAAACAACAACAAAAAACAGGACAGAAGTATGTTATGTATCCATGTGTTTGTGTGTGTATGTCTGATGTTTTGCCAATAACACATGCAACTCTGGTATCTTGTGCTCAGTAAAAATTCACCAAGCTAGTTTTAGAAATGTTAGGTATTGGATGCCTGGGTGGCTCAGTGGGTTAAGCATCTGCCTTTGGCTCAGGTCAGGATCCCAGGGTCCTGGGATCGAGTCCCACATCGGGCTCCTTGCTCAGGGAGGAGCCTGCTTCTCCCTCTCCCTCTGCCTGCCACTCCCCCTGCTTGTGTACTCTCTCTCTCTCGGAAATAAATAATAAAATCTTTAAAAAAAATGTTAGGTATTAGATTTTCTGTTTAGTTTCTGACCTTACCCCATATTAAAAAAAAAAAAAAAGAAGAAGAAAGGAAAGGATTATTTGTATGTGAAATTTTATAAAACATGCGAGGAGACTTGAAAAGTTGTTTTTAAGGTTTAGAACGTATTCTTTTTTCTGTTTCTGAGTTTTTGCATAATTTACATAAGCACTGGTTAAGTAAGGAAACAGCTGTTAGAAAAAGTTACTTTAAAATATATTGTGTTCATGGAATTAGTGCAATAATTTTTATTTTTACTGCTACTAGTATATGATTTAGGTGGACCATTAAAATAAAGAACATTTTTATTTATAACTGTACTAAAACACTCAAGTAGAAATGTAAGTGGATCCAGCATTTATGGAGGAAACAGATCTACTTTAGCAAGATCTTGCTAATTGGATTATTTAATAATTTATTTGGCTCGTCAATATACAATTTCAAAATTTAGAGTAAAAATCACCTTCTATAGATGATAAATTAGTTTTATGGCCTGAAAATGCTGTATGTGAGGAAATATTATTAAGAACATATGAGTCAGGGGCGCCTGGGTGGCTCAGTTGGTTAAGTGTATGACTTTGGCTCTGGTCATGATCTCAGGGTCCTGGGAACCCGGAATCCACACTCAGCGGGGACTCTGCTTGACCCTCTGCCCCTCCCCCTGCTCATGTGCATGCTCTCTTGCTCTCTCTCTCAAGTAAATAAATAAAATCTTAAAAAAAAAAAAAAGAACATATCAGTCAAAAAGAACTTAAAAATACTAAGGTTTTTCTTCCGTTTGTGTTGTATCAAGTTAGATACTTTTCAAAATAGCCCAATGTAAGAAACATTACTAAACAGCAAGGGACAAAAGCTTCTTATACCATTGTTTGAATTCCTCATTCTAACTTAAATCAATGAAGAAAATGCTTACTCCAAGTGAATTTTTTTCTGATATACAATTGGTTAGTGTAGGATTAAATTATGAATGTCACATTTAATTTAAAACTAAAGAGAGAAAGAGCATCACAGAGAATGTGCACTTTTGTGAATGTCAAGTGCAACTTGTTGAAGGTCTTTTGAAAAACAAGTAGGAAAGACTATTAGTTATGCATGCCTAGAGTACCTACCAGTTTGGAATACAGATGCCAAGTACGCTATTGATCACCACTGTTTTTAATTCAGGCTGGCTCTCGGAATCACATTGTTTCTGTTTTCCTTTTGAAGAGAATGAGCTTATGCTACAGAATGGATCCAGAGCCTCTTAAAATCTGTGTAGAAAATAACATTCTTGCCTGGGGACTTGGTTTTCACTTTCTGTAATTCGAGATTTATCTGGTAACTTGCTATTAGTTTCTAAAGGGGCCTTTCCTCTCCTCTGTGTTCTTAAATACTGGTTCTCCTTAATAAACAAGTATTTTAGTTAGTGTGGTGCCACACAACTAAGAATGTTGCCAAGTGTGGTTAGCTTGCTTCTTTCTGTTCACTTCTAAGCCTTTTACTTACTAAGCGGGAGGGTTAATAGTGTTACTTCATATAAGGCCCTTGCTCAGCTCCGGACAAGCAGTATATTTCCATTAGATAGATGAGAAGTGTGATGCATGGAAATCTCATTTCTTTAGTACAGAGATGTCATTGGGCCTCATATACAGTGACATTTTAGGGATACACACAGGCCAATCTTGTCCCCTTATCTGTGGCCCATTGACTGGCTAGGACACTATTGCTCCAGACTCCAGGATCCAGCCACCAGAGTGCTTTGGCATTGTTCCTTGACATTTTAGGCAAAATCTAGAAAAATGAAATGAATTCAAACATTATGAAACCATGAGCATGAATATAAAAGATACAGTTGGAAATTTTTTTAGTTATTCCAGCTGTTATTGTTATCATGATCATGATCATGATCATGATCATCATCAACACCTCACTTCTCTGGTATCACAAAATTAAAGTGTGATAATAGAATGAGTTATTGGCAATTAAAGGATCATTCGATCTAGTGAGTTCATAATGTTGCCAGTGTTGTAGAAGCTTCTTCCTCTCAAATGAAAGTCCATTTGCCTTTGGTGTGCCAGATCACATTTTCTCAGGCACTAACTAAAGGATTAAAAGATAATTGGTTTAGTTCCATTTTATTTTATTTTATTTTATTTTTTTAAATCTTTCAAATTTTTTTTTTTTTTAAGATTTTATTTATTTGCGAGAGAGACAATGAGAGACAGAGAGCATGAGAGGGAGGAGGGTCAGAGGGAGAAGCAGACTCCCCGCTGAGCAGGGAGCCCGATGCGGGACTCGATCCCGGGACTCCAGGATCATGACCGGAGCCGAAGGCAGTGGCTTAACCAACTGAGCCACCCAGGCGCCCCTGTTTAGTTCCATTTTATATTAGCACTGGTTCAGAATGTTTCTTAAAGGAGAGAAGCATCATTATAACGTTTTTATCTGCAGAGGGAAGGGTTGATTTTGCCCATTGTACCATAGAGAATATTTGAAGAAAATGTTTAGTTGCTTTATAAAGTTTACCATTCTACCTGTTTTGTGAGTAATTTTAATCAAGCGATAAAGGAACAGAATTAAAGCATACCGTTGTTAGCACTTTAATCTTTTAGTTTCCTTCTTTAGCCTGGTGACCGTGTTTTGGTAATTTTACTCATTTCTCATTTCACCTCCGGTCACTGAGTTAGGTACTGGGTAGAGATTATTTGTCAAGTGATAAGTTGTGGCCTTTGAAAAATTACATCTTTATGAGTAATCCTCATAAGCCATCATATTTAATACGAATTGTTTAAAGTGAAGACCTGTTATGAGTCCAGAAGGTATAGGGATATGCCTGTTTTGGAAAGAGAAGTCGGAAAAAGTTTCTCTCTTCAAATGCATAGCGTATATAGGACAAACCAGGTAATTCGTATTCATTTCACTTTCAGCAATCATCTTTTTATGTTAATAAATGTTTTCTTATGTTAACTATTTAATTTTCATGAATTGATTGGTTCCATTTTCAGTTTTCTTTGCTAGTTGGGTTGCCTAAAAAATTCAAAGATAGTTATGGCCCCCTTGTGGTCAAATAATGTAAAATTCCCAAGATTGAAGAATAGTTAGCTTTTTCTAAAATGATATTGTTGAAAATTCTAAGGCTGTGGTTTCAAAAATCACAAAATAGTCTTATATATAATAAAGACATCAATTCATTGAATAGATATTTAATGTATCGTCAAGTATCTAATTTTTTAGGTAAGTAAATAAATGATCAGGTTTATGTAAATAAAACATTTGAAATCATTACATTCCCTACTCCAGCCTCTATGACATTTTAGTGTGGATGTGTTAATAAGCAGTTAAAAAAAGTATGTTTCCTATGATGCTGAATTTGTTAACTAAATATCACTTAATATGTAAAACCTATTAAGGTAGTATAGGATATGAACCAGCATATATTACATGTATGCTTTTGGTAATTAAATGCTAACATTTTTATTGAAATAATTATCTAGCTTCTCACATAATTCTATTTTACTCTTGATTAGGAAAAGAATCTTGAGCCATTTCAGAGAAAATAAACATTAATGAAAGTAAATTTTTGAAGTTTTCTTTTTCTCCCATGTTTAGTATATGTTTTATGTTCTATTTAGGGATTAAAACATTTGATGTCAGGAAGTGTATGTCTTTATGCCTGTTTCAATTAATTTATTGTAAATGGAACAAGCAATTGTCATTATCACCATTGTGATAAGTCTTAAATGATTCCTACTGCAAAAAATACTGATGTGGAGAGTTCATGTTCTACTTTTTGGAAACAACGTTATATACATAGAAAAAATAATCTGGATTTGGGCCAATTGCTCTTTAAAATAGCATGTGAACGTTATATAAGATTGTTTTATGTATAAACCTACTTAAAATATGAAAACAGATGGTAGTGAACTAAGCAGAAATAAATCATGTTATGCAAATATAAGTACTATCTCTGAGTTGTTTTAGTGAAACAGTCTCTTTGGCTTTGATGTGGTTGTAAGAGGAGAGAGGAAATAAGGGTCTTATAATGTATAGTGTGTGCCATTGACAGACATTCAAAGTCTGTCTCAATCAGTGCCAATTTGGTATTACATTTTCATCAGGTTCACTTTCCTTGATCTCATGGAATAAACTTGTCTCTTCAGTGAAGGAATGGAAGAGCTAGCAGAAATTAAATGAATACTTCAATAAAGGTCACAACAAATTTATCAGAGTTTTGCTAGATTAAAAAACATCTATGAAGGCAAAACTCATCACTGGGGTTAGAAGTTAGAGTACAAGGGACGTTTGTGGAATGCTAATAATTCTTGTCTTTTCGATTTAAGTGCATCATATGAAAACTTCTACTTTGTTAAAGTCATGATTTATACACTTTTCTGTATGTATACTATTTTCAGCAGTAAGTTAAACTAGGAAAAAACTTGTAAACACCTGTACAAAATTCTAGAGTCGGTCATGTTATGAAAATATTGACATGTCGAAGTTAAAAATGTGCTTTGAAACATACTTCTATACAAAATTCACTCTAAGATGCTTTAGAATGCATTGTTTCACCTACAATAAATTTTACGAAGTGTTTTTTCCCCCTATAATTAGCTCAAAGTCAGGAAAGAGAAAGTTGTCTTCTACATGATCACTTAAATGCTTGTGTGTCAGAAGAAGTTAGCTAACTAGTTTTACGTGTTTCAACACTTCTGCTTGAAAGTGGTCCTGAAGGATCTTTGTAATTAGTTTGTTAATTTCTTTCTTGTGTCCTTCGGCTGTTGTAGGAGAAACGACAGTGGCCGCTGCTTTACCCTGAATTTTGTAAAAATAGAAGCAGTTACTATATAATTGTCAGCCTTAAATTAGATGACACATGAGAAAGTCTATAGCATAAGGTATGGCACTGGATGTGTTTTCAGTGAAAGTTAGTTTTTTTGTGTGGTTTTTTTTTTTTTTTCTTTTTCCTCCATGGAGATCTTACCTCAGTCTGCTGTTGGAAGTGGATGGGTTTTCTGGCTTGTTGGCAATACAAAGAAATGAACATGTGTTACTTTGAAATATGCATCATTTTATGAGAGCATTAGCCAGATGAAAAATCTTTATTGTGTAGATGGCATTTATCAATGTGATGTGAGAATGGGCTAAATGAGGATGGTATCCTAATTTCATCTGCTACTTAGTTTTACATTTTAATTCTGTGACTATTTAATTTGTAAAACTGGTGAAATTATTTTAGAAAAAATAAATACGTTCATTCCCTCTGAATTCCTTTTGCTGGCTATGTATCCTCAAGAAATAATTTAAAAAGTAGAAAAAAGGCTGCAAAGTCACAAACATGGAATACTAAAAGATTATGGTCTGAATGTCACGCAATAGTAGAGTAGTTAGAATTTGAATATATCTGGTTGGTAGAGTACTATATAATTTAAAAACAAATATTTTGAAGTGTTTGTTTTAGTATGCAGTGTTTCATGGAGTAAAGTAAAATTTAAGAAGTCTATGCATATCATGATTACCGTTATTTATTATCATTATTATAATATTATTGTAATTATGTAATTGAACAAAGACTTTGTAAGACTTAGGAAAATGGAAACATCTCTTCAACTAAGATGGTAGAATTTGGGGTGATAATGTTTCTTTAATGTTATAATTTTGTTCTTTACATTTGGGATAAGGTGAAGGGGAAAGGGAGAGTACAGAATGAAAATAAGAGCAGTTGCTTTTTAATTAGACCAAGAACATTTTTCCTGGCACACTGATTTCTATTTACCGTACAATGTAATTTTTTTTTAAGGCAGTGTATTAAAATCGTGCAAAACTGAGATGTTTGCCATGGAGTTCTGTCTGTGTTTGGTTCTCTCCAAAACAGATCACTGAAATTTGACTTAAATATGTCTTAGAAAACTGGGCGCCTGGGTGGCTCAGTTGGTTAAGCGACTGCCTTCAGCTCAGGTCATGATCCTGGAGTCCCGGGATCGAGTCCCACATCGGGCTCCCTGCTCGGCAGGGAGTCTGCTTCTCCCTCTGACCTTCCTCCCTCTCGTGCTCTCTCCTCTCATTCTCTCTCTCTCAAATAAATAAATAAAATCTTTAAAAAAAAAATATGTCTTAGAAAACTTAAAGGTAAATGTAAATGTTATCTCATAAGCACAGTTCATGGAGCAACAACTGTGAGTATGCTATGATTTCTGGAAGCTTCCAGGTTTGGTGGCTAACCTATGTTTTGCTATTATCCCTTCTTGGGCTCAACTCTAGCTCTAACCACATAGAGCAGAATCTCTCTTCATCCGGCTTTAGGGTTGGAGGGCATCTATGGGAATGCATAGGTGAGCAGTCTGTGTAAGCAGAGTGAGTAAAAGGTAAACATTTACTTTCCTTTCTTTTTTGGTTCAGGCCCTTTCCAGCCTCCCACAGAGGGGCACGGCCTGTCTGCAGGTTCTCAGCCCTGTGCTCTAGGGCCAGAAGCACAAACAACAAAGGGAGGGCTAGGAAGGCAGATTTAATGAATTTTATCAACTGTCCTACCACCTCGTTAAAAGAACATTTCAAGGGGAACATTTGCTGACATGGCTTTTTGAGGATTCATTTATTCCACAAACATTCAGCCAGAGCCCCCTAGGTACCTGAAGTCCAGATGTAGGGGATATGAAGATGAATCTGGCCTGGTCCCTGCCTCAAGCAGTTTATGTAAGTGAGAAGTTTGTCCTGCTTAATTTCAAGGTTCCCTAAAATGCAAGCAGCTTCTTTCTCTTTTTATACGACACAAAAAGAAAGCCAAGGATGCTTTTATTACACTGGTATTCTCAGATATATATATATATATAAAGAGAGAGAGAGAGGGGTGTAAATTACATTTCACATAGCCTATATATTTCCAGAAGTAAAACTGGCATACTATCTGTGTTTTTCCCCACCTTGGGAAAAAAATATGATTTAAAAAAATAACATTAGGATAATAGAAAATACAAGGTTGGCGTTGTGCCTATTTGGACAGTAAATTCCTTCCTTTAGTTGAGCACAAATACATGCCTACCATGATTTTTTTTATTATTAAAGAATTTTTCTATCTATCGAAGGGAAGCGCACACATACTCTGTGATCCTTCAGTTCCACTATTAGATACATTCCTAGCAGAAATACGCAAATTACCAAAAGACATGCAGTAGAATGTTCATAGCAGCATTATTTTTAGTAGCCCCAAGCTAGAACAACCCAAATGCCCATCAATAGTAAAATGGAACATAAATTGCGGTACATTTATTACACAGGAATATGGTACATTTATTACACAGGAATATCACATGGCAGTGAAAACAGGCGATAGTAAGGAAAACTGAAACATAACGTTGAGTGAAGGAAGCTGGACACCAAATACAGATACTGTTCTCTGATTCTATATCAGTAAAGTATAAAGCAAAACTACTCTATGGTATTAACAGCATAGAAGTTGCTCTTTTGGGGGGAGACTCAGCAAAAGAGGGTGTTTCAGGGCTGCTAGTTACATGAAGTTTTTTTCACCTGCGTACTGACAACACAGGTGTGTTTAGTTTGTGAAAATTCACTGATTCTGACACTTAAGTATTTTTAGGATGTTACACTTCAACACAGAGTTTAAAAATAAGCAAAGTGAGTGACCAGTTGGAACAATGTAACAGGAGGTGGAGCTGTCCTCCTAACATTCATGTTCCTCATCTATTATGCTGTTTGTGGAAATAAATGAAGATCATACCACTACCAGCAAAAACAGAGGCTCTTTATTCAGAGCTTCCTATAGCAGCCATCACTTGAATTGGGCAGAGACTCAGAGGTAAGGCGGGGAGTGGGAAAGCATAGGGAAAGAAATGGAAGGCTTCGGTTGTGCTGTGGTCGGAGGGTGTTGGCATGGGAAGCCGGGGGTGGGCTGGCGAGAAGCAGGGCATCTTAAGTGATTGGTTTGGGGAGCATAATTGGCTTTGCTGGGTTTGTCCTGAGCTAGAAGCCAGGGCAAAAACAAAAACAAAGAAACACAAAGAAACACAAACCAAAAAAAAAAAAACCTGAGAAGCTGGCAGTCTCGAACCAAGTTCTGTAGTTCTGGGCAAGTTGCTGCGGAGTTGTGGTTTGGCCCCCCAGGTTGGTTGCTTCAGAAGTTGTGGGTCAGGGTTCTCTTGTCATATGTCATCTGAGCAGTCCATTTGGCTGTGCAGTGTCATCGTGGAAAGAGCCATGTGGAAGCAGAATCAATAGACAGGCTATAAGGAAAGTGATGTGCTCTGTCAGAGCCTCACTTTTGGTATACTTTGGATCGAAGTCTTGATGGCTTCTATTTGGGGGCTAGACCTGTGATCTGTGAGTTCTCCTCAAAGTAATAGGGAATGAGAAAATACCTACTTAACTAGTCTAAGCCCATTCTGACTGACCTTATGTAAGGGATTTATAATGGAAAGAGAGTTTATTTATATGAAGTGGTGGGCATATCTTGTTCAACAATTGGACTTTCCTTTTCTTGAGGGTGAATTTGTTCAGAAATAGCCATTAAATGCTACCCGCACACACAAAAAAGTGTGGATTCTCTGTGACCATATATATTTGGGCTAGTGGTTCTTAATCTGACTGAACATAGTACATGGTACTGTTCCTACCAGCAGACATAGAATCCAATGTAATTGATAGGGTGTGGGGCCCAGGAACTGCTTTAAAAAAAAAAAAAAGATCTTGTGATTTTACTGTGTGGTTCATGTTGAGATCCACTGGTTTAGAGCAAAGGTTGTAAAATGAATATCTGTATCTGTGTATCTGTCTGTCTATAAAGTTTGACTGGGTGGTTGTTCCTGGTATTCTATGAAGTGTTTATATCTTAAAATTGTCACCAGCATCCTATGAGGTAGTTGCTATGATTATCTTTTATTTATTTATTTATTTATTTATTTATTTATTTATTTATTTATTTATTCTTTTAAAGATTTTATTTATTTATCTGACAGAGAGAGAGACACAGTGAGAGAGGGAACACAAGCAGGGGGAGTGGGAGAGGGAGAAGCAGGCTTCCTGCTGAGTGGGAAGCCCTATGCGGGGCTTGATCCCAGGACCCTGGGACCATGACCTGAGCCGAAGTCAGACACTTAACGACTGAGCCACCCAGGTGCCCCATGATTATCTTTCTTTTAAAGACGAGGAAACTGGAGCTCATAGTAGTTAAATAACTTGCCTATAGCAATTTAATAATTTATCTAAAGTTACACACGTACGCGAGTCCTTATTTACAGAGACAGAATCAAACTTAAACTGAAGTCAGGCTGTATGTAGCCTTTGTTTATCTTATTTGGTGTGAATATTCAGACAGGTCACTATGTTTGATTACCGGGTGCTGGAAATATTAATATAATATACAGAATATTCATCACATTTCCTTTCTAAAGTTTTTTTGTTTTTTTTTGTAAAGGAAATTCTAGACTATCTGGCCTCAAGATTTTAGGTGAGGAATTATGGACTTGGAATAAGTAGCAGAAGCAGGTCTAATGAAATCTGGAGGAACGTTCTGAACCACCAGGCTGTACGCTTTCATGTGGTATTTTTATAAAGCTGCGCTAATCTAGTGAATTTCCCGTCTTCATTCTAAGAACATGCATATCAAAAGAACCCAAACCAAGTCCCTATTATGGGTACATCTTTAATTTCAGGATTGAAAGAGATTTTAATAGCTTGCTTAACCCATCACTAACCTGATATTTGACTCTACCCCATCTTCTCAGGGCTCCAAAACCATCATCCTAGAGCCTGGTCCAGAATCACTAGCAAACTCTCAACTTTGTCGTTTATACAGTTTATTTTCTTTTCCTTTCAGAAGATCAGTTGCATTTGTGTATCTCAGCTCTTAAAGCCCTTTTGCTCTTTTCCGTAGGTCATTTAAGACCATGACAATAGTTCCAGCTGACTAATTTTCAATTTCTCCTAGCTTGTGCCGTGTTCTTTTAGGCTGAAGGTCTCAGCTCATTTAGAATTAATAAATTTCTTCTCCCTAAGTGGGAGAATGGATCTGTTTTATTACCTTTTCAGCTGTTTATGTCTGAAGGCTATATTGACCTCTGGAGCAACATCTTTCAATTTTATTACTCTGTATCCAAGATTTTAAAAGAATATATTTTTAATTATTAACATGGATTTTGAGAAGGTAAAAAGTTACAAGGTAGTACAAAGTGGTTCACTGTCCTTGGACAAATAAAAATGATAATATTTTATGTATTTTATGTAATACAAAGGGAGGGCCTTTTAAGACAGTTTTTATATTACAAGTGAAACTGTACCCTGTGTCTGGCTCAAAGGATCCTTCATTTAGAAGGAATGTTGAAAATATTCAGTACATAATAAAGTATATAAAAACACGCTATTTGGGGTTTAATTGAGGGGTACAAAATACTAAGATACTTTCCAGGTCCATAGTTACAGAATTAAGCCTCTGAATCCTCTATTTCTTCTTCCTTTAGGATATTAATGGCTTTTTCTTTGGTCTATGGATCTGTTCTAATTTCTAATATAATGGGTGATTGAGTGAGCTCCTTCCTCGTCTGTACTCAGGAAGCCTGACTCTGATGGTCCTGTAGCTCAATTGCTTTTTAATCGATCCCTCTGAGGAGCCAGTATGCTAGCAGGATGACAGAATGTCGCAACCTGCACACCTGCCTGAGAAGTTAAATCAGTTCTTCCCTTTCAATGAGAAGAACGGGCAATAGGAAAAACCTTCATCTCAGAGAGGAGGTCTCTGTAATACTTGCTTACCTCATCTAAAGTGCAGTTCAATCTCCCTCTTGAAGGATTGTTGTGAGGACAAATGAGAAAATGAAATGCCTAGCAGAGTGTGAGTCAGCCCTCGATAAATGACGTGGCTGTGGTCATTTAGTACTTTGAGCTATTAGCACCTCTGTGAGTCAATGAGAATCAATGCACCTTTGGTGTAAGAAAGTTACTTGGCCATCAATGAGACTGTTACTAACCTCTGCTTGTGCAGAAGCTGTCAGAGAAGAACTGACTGCCTAGTAAGCCTACTAAACAACTACCTACCTGGGACCTGTTAAAGAAATAATAGTTTCACATTTGGTATGAAAACAATGTTAAAGTAGAATTCTGTTGGGTTTCCTAACATGTATTTTACATTTTGGAATTGGTTTTATTTTGATTGATGTGTGAACGATAATTTGATTAGCATTTAGTTTCTTTTCAGACTTTAGTCCTACCCCAGGTCTCCATTTGTGTGGAAAGCCTTAATGAATATGCACAGGGACTCAATTGAAAGCCATTTTAGAAATACCCTCATGTTAAAAGAGATTAAGAATCAGAAGGAACACCTGTGTTTACTAAACACATTGGTAAAGCCAACAGTTTAGAAGTTGTCCTCTGATAGAGGAAGGGTTGACATTCCTTTATGTAGGATGGGTCTTTCCGAAAAGGAAAGACTTGATTGCATGTCTTATAATGTTCTTCCATATGTATGTATGTGTGTGTATGTGTGCATATAAAATATACAAATATCGAATATCAACAATTAGATTGAACAGTCTTTTTCTAAACCTCTGTTAAGTCCTAGGTTCCCTTGAAAAATTGGTGCAAGATGGGGAACCTTTCACAGAAAAAATGATATATAAATACATACACAAAATTTTGTGAATGGTTTTTAGAAATTGATGGAACCCCTGAATCTAATTCTGGTAGGTGGTTCATGAATCTCAGAATCAGCACTGTTCTTTAGGGAACTTGAGTTAAGGGAAATCTTACCAATTTGTTTCATTTTATACTGAGTTCATTGAAGTTCGGAGTAGAGAAGTCACTCAGCTACTTTTTCAGGGACAAAAGCAGCAGCAGCAACAACAACAACAACAACAAAACCCAAAAAAAACCAAAACCCTACTTCTTAATTCTTTAGCATTTTCTTCCCTTATTTCCTAGCTGTGTCCACAGTGACTTAATTCCATAATCAGCAGAGCCTGTAACATGTGTTGTACGTTACATAAACACTTCTGTTCGTAATTCTTACTGTTCCTTCCATTTTTTCTGTCAATTTATTTCCTGCATTTATCCCACTTTCTCAGCAAAGTAACAAGGCCACTTAGACAATGTGTAATGTATAAATGAGAAAACGGGGAAAGTTAAGAGAGAAAGGGAACACTTTTTGGATAATTCTCAGTATTAACTTTTTGTCGTGATGATCAGTAGTTGATGTATTTTTATATTGGATGGGTTTATCAAACAGAAATTTTGTGTCTCATTAGTGATCTAAGTTTGTTTTCCAACAGTGGGACATTCCAATTTAGGTTTGAATTTCACATCCAAATAGAAGCAGAAATTTCATCTGTCACTGCACATTTTAGCTTTGCTGAAGGGAAGACCCAGATGCCACGGGGAGAGAAATGTGGCCTGGGGTTGAGTAAACAGCCACTACATGATTGATGAACAGGAGCAGTTCACACAGTTTCTGTTAAGACAGGGAGCTACATCTCCTCAGACCTATATGAACTATCAAGTGTGGGCTGACTGAGAAATAGGTCCTGTCTTATTTCTTACCCTTCCTAACAGGACAGGAAAAAAATGCTCTTTGAATTGTAACAAATCATTTGACACATAGTAACAGTAGATCAAATGATTTTATGAACCCTACAAGAAAATGAATGTTGTGAGGAGACCAGGGTATTTTTGTTGGGAAGTTCCTTTTGGAAATTAGTGTGTGATTGAGGTGGTCTCTGGACCTGGAACGCCAGAGTTCAAAACCAGACCTTGGGTTAGTTATGTAACTGGCTGAACCTCGGCTTTTTCAACTGCCAAATGGGGACAATGATTCTATCTCTGTTTTACGTTTTGTGTGAAGACCAAATGAGTTAATGCCTTGTGTATAGTAAATAAGCGCCCAATTAATAAAAGCTGTTCTTATTGTTAAATTTAAGGTAATGAAAAATGTTTCTCTGTGATTTTATAGTTCTGCTGCATGCTACCTAGGAATTTTAGAAATTATTACCAATAATATATTCATTTATTCAGCAAATAGTTTTGAGCAAGGTTCACTATGTACCAGACACTGCTCTAGATCCTGGGCAAGTAACAATGAAGGAAACATTGACGGGGTGGGGCTGAGAGAGGCTGCTAACGAGGGCCGATAAGGGGATGTTGGAGCAAACAATTGAAGTCAAGTATGAGAAGTGAACAGATGAGCATTCCAGGCAGTGGGTTTTCAGGTACAGCAAGGCTCCAAAGCCAGAGTGTGCTTGGCATGTTCAAGGAACCACTCGGAGGCCAATGGTAGGAATGTCAGACTGAGAGATGAGATTGGTAGGTGCGTGGTGCATGTCATGTCAGCCTTAACCGGTGGAGGGAGCCATCGGATGGAGCAGCAGGGTGATGTATCTATCTAATTTACATCGTAAGAAGCCTCACTGTGGTTACTCTGTGGAGCATGGGGGGCATGCATGGAATGAGGAAGCTTATTTAGGAGCTATTGCAGTGGTTTAAGTTAGCAATGATGGTGTTTGGGGCTAGCCTGATAATGGGTGAAGGTGTAGAAAAAGGCCTGATAATATACTAAATACCTACCATGAGCCAGGTGCTTTACATATATATTGTTGAATCCACCCAACAGCCCGAAAAGGAAAATATTATTGCCATTTAGAGGGATGATTTGCCCAAGGTTATGCAACTGAAGTGGAAATATAGCATGATGCTCTTTCTGTAGCTGAAAATAAAAGACAAAAAGAAAAATCACAAGTACAGCACATCAATCACTATCCGGCTAAGTTTAAACTTTCTTTTTGCACACATACTATAAATTCCAGCCCAGTGGGTACCTTGGGGAAAAAGGTTGTAAAGGTGGTAGATTGAGGAGAGAATCTATAAGGGTTGTGTAGTAGGTTTTAGAGTTTGTTGTTTTTGTTTTTCCTCCTCCTCTGTACTCCCTTCTGTCCTTCTGCTGAGGCATTGGAATTTTTAATGTTTTGAGATCCAATGCATTGAAAACAAAAGAAAAAAGAGGAAAATGCAAAACTTATTTTGGAACAAGATGAACAGTAATTTAACATTTTAAGATAAAGCACTAGAAGGGAAGTTCAAAACCAAAAAGTAACAAGAACAAAAAACCCTGAAACAAGTTTTAACTTTTAACTGGGTATTTGTTTATTGAATAAATAATTGATACAGTTATCTAATACCTAGTATGTGGCAGGTACTGTATTAGATACTTGGGATAAACAATGAATAAGACATACCTACCCTCAAGAGTTTAGCTGTATAATAAATTATCATAGCCTATATCAAAGGAAAAGATTAAGTTTCTATTGTAAGTTAGAAAGCGGTAAGTAAGCGGTTATTTGTCTTGGGGATGACAGGAAGTCTTTAGATAGGAGAATGCCTTTGTGAAAGATCATTGCTTCTGTTACAGCTGGACACAATTGAAAAGTTGACTTGACCACGGAGTAAAAAAGTCTTCATTCTTCAGTATGGAAAGCCATATAAATGTAGTCACAGGTACATCTGACTACAGTTAGCGGGATATGTGACCCTGTCTACAGTCTCGGGTAGCTCTCTCTGGCCATCCAGATCTCAGCCTATCATGGATCATATTAGCTTCTGGTCATTACTCTCTTGGAAATCCCTTCTAAGAAGTCGGCATTCCTGACTGAATGTTGTCTGAATCCCTACCATGCGGCAATAACTGTCTTGGGCCCTTCCACTTTCTGTCTTTAACTTGAGCTGCATCTTTGGGCAGCTGCTTTTGATTTTGCAAGCGCTTGGTCTGATCTCCTCCCATCCCCCATCAGAGTCCTTATTTTGCTCATTTTTAAATGATATTCTTCTAGCACCTAAAAAAAATGGTCTTAACTTCTGAGTGGAGGTTGGGATTCCTCATCTACTGGTAAAAAACCCTTGACATTATACATAGATTAAAAGGAACCCCTTATTTTCATTTCATTGCATCTGGCAGGCTGTTCATCACCCCAAACTGCTCAGCTTTCAGACTATAGGAGTTTTTCTTTATATCAAAATCATGGCTATTTACTAAAAGTGCCATTATATAAAATGTCCTATAACTTGTCTCCAAGCTGTTTTGATATACCACTAGAATTTGTAGTAAACTGATACTTTTCTAACAGTGAACTGATTTAACAACAGTTAGTTGCTTCACTCTGAGGTTGGAAATCCAAGGCCCCGTGGTAGCTCTTATAGGATCCTTGAGAATTTATTGCAGAAAAAGCATTAGGAGTGAGTCTTATGTGTAATAGTCAATCCTGAAGCATAATACTTATTTGATATGTGTATAATGCAGTGGTGTTTTAGAAATTGTCTATAAATACTCAAACACATTGGTTCTCAAAATATGGTCCAGAGACATCTAGAAGTCTCTAGAACCCGTTCAGAGGGTCTGCAAGGTACAAGTCATGCATAGGTAAAGGATACATTCCATGTGTAAGACAGACCAAAAGGATTTAATTTAGCAGAGAATGAAAAGTTCATTGGTAGGATTTCAGATTCCACAATGCACAAATCCTTTTTTTTTTTTTTTAAGATTTTATTTATTTACTTGAGAGAGAGAGAGAGCAAGCACAAGCAGACGGAGGGGCAGAGGGAGAGGGAGAAGCAGGCTCCCCACTGAGCAGGGAGCCCAATGTGGGGCTGGATGCCAGGACCCTGGAATCATGACCTGAGCCGAAGGCAGACACTTAACCAACTGAGTCACCCAGGCACCCCCACAATGCACTACTCTTTAAGAAACTAAGAAATATCCACTTGTTCATTTTTAGTGCAGTTATCACAAAAGATTATCCACTATTATTAATAAGGACTATTAAAATATTCCTTTGTTTTCAAACTACATACTTCCTCCATTCTTCTCACTGTTTTAAAAACTATTTTTTATTAAAATATATCATTAAATTATTAGTGGAATTATTATTTTTATTAAATGGATGAATGGATAATGATTTAAAAATTTCTCAGTTTAATTTCAATTATGGTAAATATTAATAGATATAACCGAAATACACAAAACCTTTTTGGGGTTCCTGATAATTTTTAAGAGTCTAAAGAGGTCATGAAACCAAAACACTTGAGAAATAACTAGTATAAAAAATTGTTGTCCATGACATAAAGATGTGCACTGACTTCAACAAAACACAATAAAGATCCATTTAAATCTAGGCAGTTAATTTTTTAAAGCAATTTTACATTGGTATTCGAATACAAAGTCTGCATCTTGTGGATTTTTAAAGCAATTAGTGTCACTCTATTGATTTCTGTCAGACCTGTAATACGAAGTTTTCAAAAGAATTTTCCTTTCAAACTCTTCTTGGTATTGATAAGACAACAAATACCTGGAACTCTGTGTAGGTTTTAACAAATACTGACAAGACTAAAGGTGTGCTTTGTGATCTCTGTTGTGAAATGGAAACAGTGTTGTCACTCCGAATCTTATTGTTATGAACTAGATGTTTGTTTCCCCCCAAATTCATATATTGAAACTCTGACACCACCCCCCCCCCCCATTGTGTAATGATATTTGCAGTTGGGGCTTTCAGGAGGTAATTAGGTTTAGAGGAGATCATGAGGGTAGAGCCCTCATGATGGTATGAATGTCCTTATGAAAAGAATAGGACCCATGGAATCCAGAAAAGGCCATGTGAGGACATAACCAGACAGAGGGTCTTCACCAAGAACCCAACCAGGTTGGCACCCTGATCTCAAACTGCTGGACTTCCAGACTTCAAATGTTTGTTGTTTAACCCACCCAGTCTGTGACAATTTGTAATAAAGAGTAGCCCAAACTGACTGATGTGTTTATATAGGCTTTTCACTTATGACTGACTTATGCCATTCTCAAAAGCCATGCTTTCTATTTTTTTTTAAAGATTTTATTTATTGATTGATTTAGAGAGAGAAAGAGTGAGTGAGTGTGAGCAGGAAGAAGAGGAGAGGGGGAGGGAGAGAGAATGTCAAGCAGACTCCATTCTGAGCACGGAGCCGGACACATGTCTCCATCTCACAACCCAGACATCATGACCTGAGTCGAAACCAAGAATTGGACGTTTAACTGACTGAGCCACTCAGGAATCCCCCATGCTTTCTATTTTTAAAGACGAAACCAATTGACAAACCTACAATAATCTTTATGTCATGAAAAGGAAAAATTACAATCACTTCATAAAGATCCTACATGTGAAAGTCCATTGGCAACATTGTGGATTTTCTTCAATGTCTAAAGTATTTTTGCATGGATATTCTGTTCTTTGGTAGGTACCTTCACTATTGATTCTTTATTTTTTATTTTTAAATGTTTAAATCAGAATAAGATGAAATTAAATCATAAGGCATAGATGAGAAAGTTGCTCAGGTATTTTCGTAACTAAAATGTAGTTGGAATTTAAGGATCAAGTTTGTAATTTTTATTTAAGCATAAATAGATTTAAAATTACTCTGTTAATTTTTTGGACAGTTTTCTTGTTTATAAAAATTGACAGTGGGAAAACTATAAAATATCTTTTTTTTTTTACAAAGAAAATGACTTTTTTTTTAGATTATTTATTTATTTGCCAGAGAGAGAGAGAGAGAAAGGCAGGCAGAGAGAGAAGCAGGCTTCCTGCTGAGCAAGAGCCCGATGTGGGACTCAATCCCAGGCCCCTGAGATCATAATCTGAGCCGAAGGCAGACCTTTAACCAACTGAGCCACCCAGGCGTCCCAGAAAATGACTTTCCTTGAAAATATTTCTAAAATACTGAAATATAATGTCACCTAGACTTTTAGCTACAATTCTTTGCTTAAATTAAATACTATAGATAGTGGATAATATTTTAATTTTATACATTAACAGTCACACATAGGGGCACCTGGGTGGTTCAGTCGGTTAAGCATCTGCCTTTGGCTCAGGTCCTGTTGGGAACCTGCTTCTCCCTCTTCCCCCTGCTCGTGCTCTCCCTGGCTCTCTCTCTCAAATAAATAAAATCTTAAAAAAAAAAGAGTCACCCATAAAGAGCAAAAATATTGAATAGCTCAAAATGTGTGACTTTGTGTTACTACTGGAAACATAATTGTAGACATGGAAGGGATCATGATGCTTTCATTTAAGTCCTACAGAAATTGAAAACGCGTAAGTACATATTCTCATAAGTACATTTGCTCTTTTCCAAGTTAAAAATATCTATAAAATAATTTTGTGAAGTATGCTATGATTACCAATAATAAAGCTAGCAATTACTTTTTACTAAATCATAAACATTTGACCTATATTACTTTTATCCATATGATTATAGACTGTATATATCTCTGCCTTATAAGTCTTTGCCCTCCAAAAACACTTCTTATATTTTTTAGGTATGTATTAGGCAACTACCTCAAACAGTTGTAAGTTCCTTAGGTTATACCATTGTGATTTTACAAGTGAATACATTCCAAAAACATCTCTAATAAATGCTTACAATTTACAATGAATTATCCACACCACAGAAGGAAAAGGAGCTGCCCTGAAACAGAGGATCCCATGAAGACCATTTGGGCAAAATTTACCCATGCTTTCTCCTATTTGTAGGCTGATTTCTTTATTTTCATGATACAGAAATGGTTTTTTGTTTTTTTTTTTTAAAAGGCAATCCAAAATATGTAACTGTTCTGGATTTCAATTGGCTCATGGCATAAATAAACCACTTGAACAGCCTGACATTTCTTGAGAAAATAGATCCCTTTCTACCAACCGGCAGTATACGTCTGAGACTGAGCTGGACGTGTGTTGTGCTGTTTCTCAGCCGCTATGGAGAAAATGAAATTAATACGTGTTTATAGTGACACTGGTGATGAGGATGGCAACAGTGATGAAGAGAGAACTGGAAAAGTTTTCAGAAGGAAAGATTAGTGTTATTTTTGCCCCTGAAACTGTGCTGAATTTTAATAGCTTTGAAATTTATTTTTGCTTTTATTTGAAATTAATGAGATGGACATCTGGTCACTCTTATGATACAAGTATTTTTCTGTGTGTGTATGTGTATGAAACCTCACCATAACTTGGCAGATCTTGCTTGTGGCAATAATATAGTAGCTGCAGTAAAACTATTGCATCTAGATCCTGAAATGGAATTTCCTGCCTCCGTTTAATTTTTTTGAATAATTTTTTGGTTGAATTTGGAAACGTATCTAATTTATTTGAACCTGGATATGCAAGGTCAAAAAGACATAGTCTTTTTCCTGATATTTAAAGAACAAAACAAAACAAGAAAACAAGATGTAACAGACCTAAATGTAATGTGAAGTACAAATCTTGATTTCTACGTGTTCTGATTGGTTTCCTAGTTTAGATCTTACAGCTTCAAAATGCTGTCACTGTGTGTGTGTGACTTGTGATTAATTCAAAGTATTTTGTTTAAAGGGGTCAGAGAAGAGGTGGTTGAGAGGAGTAAATTAAAAATCACTCACAAGCTGGGCCAGTCAGATGGGTGATATGAATAAAAGAATGTGAGCTTCTGTCATTAATGGAGAAAGTCAGACATTATGTGAAGAGAAGGGAGATCGCACTTTATATAGGAAGTGACTATGAACTAATTCTCCACTTATGGTTTGGCATAAAAAGGATATCATATAATGTAATTTAAAATGTCTTCAACACTATCTTTCTAGAAAATACAGTAGTTGTTGAATTCCCCAGAATTCTTTTTATCTCCCTTTCTTTCTTCCCTCTCTCCCTTCCCCCCTTCCCTTTCTTTTTCCCTTCTCTCTCTCCCCCATCCCTTCTTCTTTTTCCCTACCACCCTCCCTCCCTCCCTCCCTCCCTCCCTCCCTTCCTTCCTTCTTTCCTTCCTTCCTTCCTTCCTTCCTTCCTTCCTTCCTTCCTTCCTTCCTTCCTTCCTTCCATATTTCAGCTACCTAATCTTTTAGTGATACTCATTTAGGTTTACAGCCAGTTTGAAGATGAAGAGGTTTTGAGTCCATAGCTATTTATTTGCTTTGTTTTGGTTTTTGTTCATTAGATTTGTTTACTAGTTTTTTAGTTGCTTGTTTGTTTTTTGTTTGTTTTTGTTTTTTTTCCAAAGAGAGAGTGCAGTGAGCAGAGGGAGAGAGAGACAGCAAGAGAATCTTAAGTATTCTCTACTCCTGGATCTCACGACCCTGAGATCACAACCTGCGCTGAAATCAAGAGTTGGATGTTTAATTGACTGAACCACCCAGGTGCCCCAATTAGTTGTCTATTTATGGACATTTTTTGCTATATGGAACATCATCTCCTTTTGCTTACTTTTGGATTCATTGTACTCTCCTTACTTGATTTTGCCAGAAGTCTGGTCTTTGCATAGCTAAAATATTTGACAAAAGTGAAACCATTCTTAGGAGTAAATTGTCTTATTGTGATGCTTTAAGTTCCAGAATGTTTCATGGAAGGAAGAATAAATCAGTAGTTTAATTTTCGGAAAGGAAAGTTCAGAATATTTACAGTGAAATACCTCATAAATATGTAGCAAACCAAATTGATTTTGATAAACTGCTTCATATTCTACTGTTATTAGTCTGTCTAAAAAATTTTCTTTCTGTGCTGAGAAATTTAAACAGTATAAGGAATATTTGGAAACAAAAAGAGGCGTGAATGTCAAGAGAATAAAAGGAAAAAAAGAAAAGCTATCTGTTACTTTTAAAATATGCTAGAACAAATCCAGTACAGCAGTGCTTTGCAATGACTTGCCTATGTTCAAGACAAGAAATAGTTTGCTGATCTCCATTTTGGTGGACTCTGTGGTTTCCTTCTGACCTTTCCATTAGATTATTCTAGACCTGGGAACATCTCCTCAAATTGGTCCTGAGCTGACATACTATTTATGAAAAATTATTCCAACCACAGCATTCATTTGAGATACTTTAAAAAATGTTCTTGCCTTTGTCCAAGGCTCTATATGTGGTATGATTATATTTGAAGCTCTATAACTTTATAGCATAGAAAGGTCTACTTTTTAAAAATATTTAAAAAAAATTTTAAAGATTTTGTTTATTTGAGAGAGAGAGTGAGAGAAAGAGAGTGCATCAGTGGGGAAGGAGTGGCAGAGGGAGAGGGACAAGCACACTCCCTGCTGAACAGGGACGTCCCCCCACTCCCTCTGCGCAGCTTGATCCCAGGACCCTGGGATCACAACCTGAGCCAAAGGCAGACACTTAACCTACTGAGCCTCCCAGGGTCCCCAAAAGGTCTACTTTTGAAGGCCATGATATAATACCTCTTCATCGTGAGGATAGTACATACTAAAGAATGAAGAGCCGTAGTTTCATAATTAGTCAATATGGCCAAGTAACCTGTGATTTAAGTGAAAAAGTGCTCTGTTAAGCTGAAAAATCTCAATTTGAGGCAAAATGGCTGACTAGTTTTTATCGAAGGCACAATTAAGATTTATTGTTTGCTATTTTTATGTCTGATTAAATTGGACATAGGATATGTTTATCTTGTACAGAATTTTTCATGACATAGCAAAGTAAATGTAACTATTAAAAAAAAGTTGAAAAAATTTTAGTATTAATCAGAAAAAGCTTTTTTAAAAAGATTTATTTGAGAGAGAGAGAGAGAAGGCAAGCATAAGCAGGAGAGGTAGAGGGAGAGGGAGAGAGAATCTCAAGCAGACTCCCTGCTGAGCATGGAGGCCGATATGGCGACTCGATCTCAGGACCCTGAGATCATGACTTTAGTTGAAATCGAGTTGGATGCTTAACCAACTGCACTACCCAGACACCCCCAGAAAAACATTTTTAGGTGAAGGAAATTTTGGGTTTTAGTGCTTTAAGAAAATGATTGCTCTTAAAGTGATTTTGGCATAAAAGAAGAACTCATGGTGAAGAAGAAATATGAGACTGTGGTGTTGGATTTTAAAGGAGTATTAATCAAATAAAATTATTTTAGGTGCTTACTATGTAGGACATACTGAATAAATGAAAAGTTTAACAGTGATTTTTAAAAATAGTTATAAAAGATTGTACATGAATTACAGTAGACATTAATTGTATTTTATGTTGTATCATTTATTGCTAAAACATTTTTTTACAGATTTTATTTATTCATTTATTTGAGAGAGTGAGAGAGAGAGAGAGCACATGAGAGGGGGGAAGGTCAGAGGGAGAAGCAGACTCCCCGCCGAGCAGGGAGCCTGATGCGGGACTCGATCCCGGGACTCCAGGATCATGAGCTGAGCCGAAGGCAGTCGCTTAACCAACTGAGCCACCCAGGCGCCCTATTGCTAAAACATTTTGAGAAACTAGTATTTCTTTTTACGGAATGTGAAATACAAGTGCTGGGGCTCAGATTCTTGATGTATTTGGAACAAAATTATAAGAAATTCTGCTTGCTACTCTGATTCTAAGATACAGTTAACTGCTTTTTATAAAAGCTTCCTTTAAATTAATTGTTCTTTGGAATGCTAACTTAAGTGATATTTCTTTCTGAGGTTTCCCTGAAAGAAAGAGACTGTTGATAAAACTGGAATTACATATTCTATTGTTTAAATTGCTTCATAATAACTAAATCCTTTTGGAAGTTTATGGATGCTTTTTAGCTTACTAGGTTATTATTATTATTATTTTAAAGATTTTACTTTTAAGTAATCTCTACACCCAATGTGAGGCTCAAACCTATGACCCTGAGATCAAGAGTGACATGCTTGACTGACTGAGCCAGCCAGTTGCCCCTCGCTTACTAGGTTATTAAGATCCTAAGATTTAATTGATTTTCTTGATACTTAACTTGCTAAAAGGAGTAATTTTGATGTATTGTGAACAGAAAACACTGTATGTACACTGTATTTGTTGCAATCATTTGTGCTGTTTTTCATTTTAAATGGATGTGTTGACTATGCTTGTTATTATATTGAGTTTTTTTTTCAAGTAATCTCTACCTCCAATATGAGGCTTGAACTCACGACCCTGAGATTAAGAGTCGCATGCTCTACTGGCTGAGCCAGCCAGGTGCCTCTCGTTTTTATAAATTATAGAATATTTTATCTGATTTCTGATGATGCAGTTTCATTCCAGACTCCTTTAACTTCCAGACTGGGCACTGTGTGCTCTGTTGCCCCACTTAAATCATCACTCGGAGCCCCCCCTGAGGACAGAGGCCCTTCCTCTCTCAGCTGCTAGGAGATTTGATAGTTGGTGGCACTCAGCCCAAGAAAGCCACCTTGCCCACGTCTAGGCCTCTGCAGGGAGGGAGTCTGCGTAAGTGGCTGATTAGGGGTTAAATACAGCGTGAAAGAGGCATCCTAGCCCTTGAATTTTATCATAAACAGAAGAACATTATCTTACCAATGATTGGGTGGTAACAGCTCAAGAAAGGCTTTCTCAGAGAAGATACATTAATTTCCTTTTCAAATGTGAGAAAGACGAGAAGAGGCTGGCAGGGTCTTCCAGGTACATACATAGAACAGCATAGGCCATTTAGAAGTAAAAAACAAAACAAA
This sequence comes from Neomonachus schauinslandi, assembly GCF_002201575.2. Taxonomy (NCBI): domain Eukaryota; kingdom Metazoa; phylum Chordata; class Mammalia; order Carnivora; family Phocidae; genus Neomonachus; species Neomonachus schauinslandi. The sequence continues at coordinate 25,929,410 of NC_058414.1, read as the reverse complement.
ACAAAAAAACCAAAAAAAAAACCATGGGTCATGTACAGAATTGCCAGTAGTTCATTTCAGCATGATGAATCAGCAGGTGCAATTAGAGAACGACAAGAGATAAGTATGACAGTAGGCCGTGGCCAGATAATTAAAATTCTTAGATGTCAATGCAGTGAAAGTGTATTTTGCCTGTAAGCGGGAAGGTGACATGATCAAATTTTAGATGTGTAAGTTTTAGATGTATCTTCTTATATAATTTTAATTGTGAACAGGTTTTGTTTTGGGTTTTGGTTTTTAATGAGCTTGGATTTCAAATCTGCCAAGTGGTTTCAAGTGAGAGAATATAGTTTTATAGAAGTATGACCAGCTGAGGAGGGAGAGATGTTTCTTCTGTTTTATTTGGACGTATAAATTTGCCCAGAGATATGTGAGCCCTATGGGTATACCTATGGGATTCTCCATTCTGTCAGCTTAAAAGGGACTGGCTCCTCAAGAGCGTCTTTCTTTGAGGTTATGTGTGTAAATATATTTTTCGAAGGGCTATTTGCAATTTTCTGAAGAACTATTTGTCGTTTAGCAAGACAGTCTAGAGTGTTGTTTAAGAAATAGGATTGTGGGGCGCCTGGTTGGCTCAATCAGTAGAGCATGTGAATCTCGATCTCAGGGTCATGAGTTCAAGCCCCATGTTGGGTCATGGAGCCTACTTAAGAGAAAAAAAAGAAAAAAAAAAGAACTACAGACTTACATGTTTTAAATCTCAGATCTACCACATACTTTCTCTGAGACCTTAAATCTACCAAAAAAGAATACCTGTGTCTTTATTTATGGCAATAATAATGACATGTTAGGTGAGAATGTTTCAGTTTTATGTGACATAAACCAAACTCATGTTTCAAAAAAAAAAAAAAAGGAAAGAAGAATAGAGAATGGAATACACTGGTATACTGGCACAATAACTTTGAATTGTGTCAATCCAGATTCCAGGGGCCCTCATGGATCCAAGAGTTCCAATGATATCATCAGAACCGTGGCTCTGCTTGAGTCTGTGAAGGCTTCATTCCCAGACAGACTTCCCCAACGTTGAGCAAAAGATGGTACCCAGCAACTCTAGGCATATGTTCTACAAATTTAGCAATCGTGGAAAAAATGTGAAGTGCCCCTCATCCAATGGTTCAGTATCAGTGCTGGCCAGAGTCTTACCATTTCTCCTTGTAGGATTTTCAGATAAAATTCGAATATATTTGAATTTCAAATAAGCAATGAATCATTTTTTAAAAAATTATGACCTAAACATTGCATGGAATGTGCTTACACCAAGAAATGGTTTGTTGTATATCTGAAATTAAAATTGAACTGGTTATCCTATATTTTTATTTGCTAGTGATAGACACCCTTCTTGGGGTCCTTGTCTTTTCCTGCACTGCCCCCCACCCCCCATCACAATGATGGAGTAGTGTCCACTAGGCCTGGTTAGCTAACACTGCCCTCCCCCCACCCCCCCACCCCCACAAAGCAAATGGATTGAGAAAGGGGGAGAAGTAGCCCCACAACAAAAATTGAAGTGCTGGTATCGAAGAAGAGATGCTGTGCACAGCATAAACAAAAACATATCAACAAATAAAAATGTTTTATAAAAACGGTATCTAATAGAACTGTGAAGATGGCATCATATGGGTAATTCTTTAAAAGCTCTTAGCACAGTGCCTGGCACATAGAAATCTCAGTAAATGTTTTCTATTATACATATTATTACTGTTCTAGTGATTCTAACACTAAGTGGTTGCTCCATTCATTAAGGGAACAGATACTGAGTAATTTTGTATTATTTCACCATTCTCATGTAGGAATAAAGGAAACAATGGGAGAATGGTGAGGTGATTCTGTTGAACATCTTCATGCACCCTCTCCCTAAATGGAGTTTTTCCTAGGAGCGGGAGAAACTACTAGCTCAAAGGGAAGGGACATTTTAAGTCTCCAGATAATTTATGTTGAGCTGGCGATTGGTGATAGTTCTGCAGAAATCCTGTTTCCAATCACAGAGGCTGGTTGTCTCCCTTCCACCTGGGACTCAGTCGTATTTCCCTGTAACCTCTCCACAGACCCATCCAGGAATCTAAACTCTGTCTCCAGAGCCCAGCTTGGATGACCCCTTACTGCCAACGTCACAGGTGAAAGTTAAAAATGACTGCTTCTATAGTTCTATAGCCCAGGAGAGACATTCTCAACTTCTACCCTAACACAAAGGAAGTCTCATCTTTCAGACCGTTCAGGAGACCTGACAATTCAATGTTATTACTGTTTTCCCGGAGCTATTTATTCCTTTTATGGTGACTTCTACCAGTATGTCTATAGTCTGATATCAACCACTCCTCCTAGGCAATCCACACAACAGATAAAATGAGTAGTAGATAAGAGGTCTTACTTAGGAAAGCCCTATCAAACTAAGCCTGATATTAGAGAAAAGCCAGAGTTGTGAAGTTGCTCAAATGACCCTTTGAGGAGGAAGAATAAAGAATCTCTGTTCATTCCAACTGACCAAATTGATTTGCTTTCCATGAAGAAAGTTATTCAAAGAATGATTCTCCTTGTTTACCATTTTTTCCAGTTGTTCTTTTTGTTGAGGAAAACCGAAGATAAAATTGACTAAGATTGCAGTTATTATATTTATTTATTTATTATAGAAACCTCAAGGAAGAATAGTTTTACTGATGTTTAGCTTTGTCTGTTAAAGATAAAACTGGAAGTAAAACGTCCCCCTAACAAGGATCTGGACTGGAACCACATGAGGGAGGCATATTTATACCTTAACTATCCATTCTGGGAGCATTGCAGGGGGCCAGCCAAGATCTCCGAATTGCTTTGCACATCTCTCTAAAAAGAAATTGAAATTTATCTCTTTGAAGTAAATTTTCTTAAATATATAAAGTTTAGACAACAGTTACTGTCTTCTCTTTTTTTTTTTTTAAATTTATTTATTTGACAGAGAGAGAGAAGCGAGAGAGGGAATACAAGCAGGGGGAGTGGGAGAGGGAGAAGCAGGCTTCCCGCTGAGCAGGGACCCTGACACGGGGCTTGATCCCAGGACCCTGGGACCACAACCCGAGCCGAAGGCAGACGCTCAACGACTGAGCCACCCAGGTGCCCCCACCACTTATTTTTTAAGTTAGGGAAGCCCTTAACTCCCTAGGCAATATCCTCAGTATGAGGATATTGATATGCTAAGAAGAAAAGGTCTATAGATAGGTAGAAAACAAACAGAACAATCCAAGGGAAGCTGCTGAACCCAGTGAAGAGAGGTGAGCCTTCCAAATTAAGGAAGAGTTTCCTCTGAGATGGAGGGAGAGGAGAGGATTAAGGCAAATGGTGATAAATTAAAAGGCAAACAGTAATGTGAGTTTGGTTGACTACGATTATGTATCCTCTTAGCTTGGACAGCTGTAACAAAGTACCATATTGCGTGGCTCATGACCGACAGAGATTTATTTTTTACAGTTCTGAAGGCCGGAAGTCTGAGATCAGGATGCCGCGCAGTTGGGTTCTGGTAAGAGCTCTCTTCCGGGTTACCTATAGCCGACTTCTTCTTTCCTTATGAAGTGGAAAATAAGCAAGAGAGCTCTCTGGGGGTTTCTTTTATAAGACCATAATCCCCTTCATGGTGGCTCCACCTTCAGGAGCTAATTACCTCCCCAATGCCCTAAGTCAAATGCCATCATGTTGGGGGTTAGGATTTCAACATTAATTTTTGGGGGACACAAACATTCAGTCCACATCATGTACCAATTTATAAAGTGGTGTAGATGCAGAAAAGATAAGAGATTGTGGTGATCCAAGACTGAGAAATTCCCAGAAAGCTGGGGCTGAAAGGGAAGTTTCCATGCTGAACACTAATCTCATTAGCTATTTGGTTGATTACATATAGAATGACTGTATGTGCCAGCATCGTGAAAGGCATTAGAGGGTCGCAAAGGAATATAAGAATTAGTCTGCTCTGAGAAGCTCACAGTCCCACTGAGAAGACAAAGCATACAGGCAAACACATAATGCAAGGAAATTAGTGGTTAGTATCACAATGGATGCTAGAGACAATTAACATGCTTGGAGATAAGAGTAATGACAGGGAAATACTAGTTTCACTAATGTTCTTTGAATCTGAGATGGCATCGATTGTAGGATTTAGGATAATATTGCATTAAAAAAAGGATCTATAAACTAGGACTCGTCATCCATTGTAAGACCCCTCCAGATTATATAGATGTTAACATGGGCAAAAAGTGTCCCAAGGCAATAAATACAGTAGATGAGGAATACTTCAAATAAAATGAGAGTTAAAGCTTCAAACTCTTGCATATCTGGTGTAATTTTAGAGAGAGCTGTTTTGAACTAATGTTAACAAACAAAACAATGAACCTATTACTAATTATCTTTTTGATTCATTTATATGACAGTATTTGTATAGTGCATGCTATTTTCTAAGCAGGGTTCTTGTTGATCATCATTTTATATTAGCAGCTGTGAAAAAATTGGTTTATATTTAAGCTGAGAAATTTTATCTAAGTTAATGATGGCTGATCTCAAAAGAATTCTGGTACATAAGGCCATTTGCTTTAATGTTGGAAGCTATTTCTTCTTCTTTTTTTTTTTTAAATTCAAAGATTAACATGATGATTTAAGATTCACACTTAACATTGAGGATGTTTTAAGGTTGTGTTGTAGATGTTGGTTTGAAAGGGCCAAAAATATACTTTAGTTTGTTAATTTTTAGAAACAAAGAGGCGAGATGTTTTTTGGTTCACACAGTGCACACATGTACCCCCAGCTTTATCGGGAGCAATTTGGCAAGAGCAAAACATTTCACGACCTCCATTATTTCAGAAACGACGCCTGGTTTTGTTTCCTTGACTGTAAGAAAGAATTAGAGATCGAACTTTACCTGGCGTATATACAGAAATGAGCTCATTAGTGTTGGAATATCTTCTTATAACTGCTGGGAATGAGGAAAGAAAAAGCAATCTGTTTGTTCCCTATTTCATATTCATGAGGCTGCTCAGGAGGCAGTTTGATTGACACCATGGGTGTATGTTGTGTGCTTTCTTTAGATCAAGCTGGGGGTTTTGGTTCACCTATCACTCACTTCCACTTTGTTACCAAGTAGGTCTATTGTGGCTCTCTAAATTGTGTTGTGATGAATTGCCCACTTGGGAATTTTTAGGACATCTTAATCCCAGTATGACAGAAATCTTTTCAATAAATAATCTACCCACCCCTATGCCAAATGCTAGTGGATCAGTGGACATAGATTTATGACAGCTTTCACGAATGAAAAGTAGCGGCAGGGAGACTTTGCTAGTGCCCTGAGAATCTTTGAATGGTCTCTGTTTCCCAGTTTAATTTTCCCCAGATATATTTGGTTGAAATGTGCTCTGCAGGATTTCCTTTTAAGCTGTGTGTGTGTGTGTGTGTGTAGGTGTGTGTAGGTGTGTGTGTGTGTGGGTGTTTTACCTGTTTGTGATCGAGTTTGCGGTGACTTCACGGGTAAGACTTTATAAAGCAATTGTTGAAAATCATTTTTTGTTTTAAGTTGGACTTTTTTGGATAAATAGAAGCTAATAAAATTGGGGAATAATAAGTTGTTAAAATTCTAATTAAATGCTTTACAGTGATTTCAAAATCATTTTCAGACGTCTTTTGAAAATAACATTTGAAGAAAGCACTTTGAGATGGGTGAATGACTAATGGCTTTAAAGTCTGAATGATAAGAATAGGTCACTCATTTTAAGTGACTTTTCTTAAAAAAAAGTATTTTTTATATGAGAACTTACCTGTGTAATTTCATTATAATTATATATTTGAATCTAAGCTAGTTGCATAAAACTGGTATGATACAAAAATAGCAAAAAGTTAAGTTTGATAGCTTGGACCATTAGCCTATAATATTTTTCATGTAAATTTTGTTGGTTTTTGATAAATTATTTATGTCATCAAGTCATTAATGTTTGACGTGAAAGCTTGTGTCAAAGAATAGAATCTAAGTAGTATACTTCATGTATGTTAGATACATACATATATAATGCCTTATTATTAAACATTTAAAAAGTAAGAAGCAATTTTAGGAAACAAATGTGAAATTGAGTCTTTTTTTTTTTTTTTAAGTTATTCTTGCATTATCACATTGAGACTGTGAATTCTGTCACTCTATTACAGAAGCACCGTTCTTTCTATAAAGTGACAGCCCCCTTTTCTCACCCTTAAGGTATATAGCACAAGTTCACAGCCAGTCAATGTGACATGTTGCTATTTGCCATTACAAATCTGACAGCTTTATAAGCTTTTTACGAGGCCCAAAGTTTTCTTCAGTAATGAAGAAAAGAGAGGGCTTTGTACTTAATGTGTACCCTCCTTTCCCTAGTAAGATACTATGTGTGTTTTTTGTATATATTTGTAAAAACACTAGGGGGAAAAAAAAAACAAAACCATGGACTGGAAAACTCTGTGGTTTCCTAAATCCACAGAAGTAAATTAAAGCAGGCATATTGTTGATGTTGTTAGTTATAAAAGACTGGATTTTTCAGAACAACCCCTTAAGAGGTTTATTAAATCCCTGCTAAGTACCAGCTTCTTTTCCTTGCACACTGGAGCTACCAGCAGGTGACTGGAGTCTCATTAAGGCGGTAGCACAGGGTCAAGGATTAGAATTGCTTCCAGCTTGGATGACTGGAAAAAATCAGAGCCTCTAAATTACTACACATGCATTCAAATTAGACAGTATTACATACTTAAAAAAAAAAAATCTCACATCGTCCCAAATTAACCATGAAAAGTACAACTTTGGATAATTGTTAAGTGGAACAAAGTGTTACAATTTTGGGAGGCTCTTGACATTGTACAAAGCTTTTTTTATTACCACAGTCTCATTTCATCCATACAATGAATTTGTGAGGCTCTGGGGCGACTGTTACTAAACTCACATCACAGGAAAAGAAACTGAGGCACAGAGAGAGCAGTAATTTGCCAAAGATCACATAGCTACTAGGATAGGATCAGGTTTACTGAATTTCACCACTTCCTTTAGAGCCTTTTGATCATGTTATCACCCAGGGGCTGATCTAACAGCCGTCTCCTCATCCTCCCTCATCCCACTCCCACCAGGGAAGTTTTTGAATTGTGTAAGGGTGTTTCAGTTGTCACAATAACAGCTGCTGGCATTTGTTTGTTTGTTTGTTTGTTTGTTTGTTTGTTTATTTTAGAGAGAGAGAGCAAGAGCATGAGTGGGGGGAGATGTAGAGGGGGAGGAAGAGAGAATCTAAAGGAACTTGATCTCAGGACCATGAGATCATGACCTGAGCCGAAACCAGGAGTCGGACACTTAACGGGCTAAGCCACCCAGGTGCCCCAACAGTTGTTGGCATTTAGTGGGTGGGGGGCCAGGGATAGTTTCACAGCAGACTTCTACTGCCCCCAAATCTTGTAATACGTCTGTGGAGAAACATTTACAATCCCTATGCATACCAGGAAAGGAGATTCTTATAATTTTATTTGCATCTTTAATTTCCACTTAGAACATTTATCCCTGTTTTCATTTGCTTTTATAAAACATGTAAGATTATAGAGTTAAAAATGTTTATTCTCTAAAGAATATTATAAGTAGAATTAGTAAAATAATAAATGGATAGTTATAATTCCTCATTCCCATTTTGGCTTTCAGCTATAACATATACACATAAAAACATACCTATGTTTTCTATATATCCAGTGTACTTTGTTTAGTTCTCATTCTTCCATGTTAGTAATGTCACTCTCGGAACAATAATTTTTAACCCTCTCTTAAATTTGGTATCCTACTATTATACCATGTCACCAAAGGCACTGGTTAGCTCTTGCTATTCTGAGACCAAGGGGAAAGGTAATTAGCCTCAGGCTTTGCCTGAAAAAATAGCAGCAAGTGTTCTTTTTGCAATTAAATTTGAATCTTTTTGCGTATATTTAATATCTGATTTGAAAGGTGCTATTTTATTTCCTGAATATCTAATTTGGCTTATGAAATGTTAAGAGTAGTATTATTGTTGCCATTTGACAAGTTAAGAAATAAAAATAAAATACCCTGTACAGTGTTGCTACTTATTACAATTAAGTAAAATAAGTATTTGATTTCATGGATATTGTAGACTTACCTCTTCTACCTTCCTCATTCATGAAGGGGGATCAGAAAATAGGTAAATTTTTAATAGTCTTTTCCTGTTAATCATAGTCTTTGAATAAAATATATATATATAGAGAGAGATATATGTATACTTATCTGCCATAAAAAAGATATATGGCCTGTGTGTAGTTGATTCACACTGAGCTTGTAAATATGCTTCCAAAAGTAATAGATCAACATTTAGTTAATAAACTACATAACATTTAGTTAATAAATTGGAAAAGAACACATAAAATTCACATTCATGCCGTACATATTTTAAAGTTACATTTAATAGATGTACCATATACCTCAGAAACAAATTATCCTTTAGACATTAATAGGAAACCTCCATTCTATGTGCTTATATTTTTCTTTAACTTTTACTTAACTGATGTTTTTACAAAGAGTTTTTAAAGTTGCATATCTACCAACATAAAAAAAGATGAGAAATGTCATACATAGTAGCATTGAAATTGCTAGAGGGAATCAATTGAACTTGATTTAGTTTTTCTTTATGGGAACTATTTCAGAGTGTATCATAGCTCTATGGTTTCTGTGCCTAAGTTTTTTAATACTTCAAAGCATTAACAATTATAAACGATAGGAGTTGAATTTATATTTGTGTAGAGCTGTTTTTTTTTAAAAAAAACCCTTTTCATAGGGAAATCTATTATTTGAAATTACATATAATATAGAAATAGTTCTAGTAACTAAGAATATTTGATTGTAATCACTTTTTTACCTGAAAAATTAGTTGACATTTCTTAAAGTGTATATCCATAGTTATTCCCTTATTTTATCTCTATCCTCTTCCAACAGTGGAAATCATAATGTGCTATCGTAATTATTGTTGAAACCTAAAAGTATTGTGTTCTAGTTATTGCTGCAATTGTATATAGAGAACAAATGGTCCAGAAATTAGTATCAGAATCTCACTGAGGGATTTTATAGTGACCAGCCTAAAAGGATAACTTACTTATTTGGGAGCTTAAAATAGCAGAGATTGGGGTACTTGGGTGGCTCATTCTGTTGAGGATCCAGCTCTTGGTTTTGGCTCAGGTCATGATCTCAGGGGTCATGGCATCAAGCCTGGCATTGGGCTCCACACTTAGCAGGGAGTCTGCTTGAGGATTCTCCCCCTTTGCTCCTCTCTGCCCTCTCTCTCTCTCTCTCTCTCTCTCTCAGATAAATAAATAAATCTTTTAAGAATAGCAGAGATTGATGTAAATTAGTATCAGAATAAAAATATATATGCATACAATGTATAAGAGCAAGAGGTTAAAAAACTGAATACTGTGGTAAAGATGTATTAGTCTATACCAGTTGATTTTGATAAAATATCGGCCGCCTGCTACAGTATACTATCAAGATTTCCATTGCAACAGTATTTTCCCACACACAGGGAAAGAGATCAGTCAGTTGGGGCAGCCAAACTGTGTGCAGCTAAAGCCCACTGTAGCTGAGGGATGGGTGTGCTTGACCACCTTAAAGTTCCACGGAGGAGAAGTGGGCAAGCACCACAACTGTCCAGTCAATTAAGTCACGTTTGGTAACTGGAAGTATTTGCTGAGTAATCTTTCTGAGGCTATAATACTTGTCAAATCATTCAGACAAGCAATGCATTGTTTGAAGTATTTTTTTTTTTTTTTTAAGATTTTATTTGACAGAGAGAGTGTGAGCGAGAGAGAGCAGAAGGGGGAGCAGCAAGCAGAGGGAGAGGAAGAGGGGGAAGCAGACTCCCTGCTGAGCAGGGAGCCCGATGCAGGACTCGATCCCAGGACCCCGGGATCATGACCTGAGCCGAAGGCAGACGCTTAACAACTGAGCCAACCAGGCGCCCCTGAAGTATCTTTGTGATACGCATTCTCTAGTGACTAAAACAATGTAATTAGAACTGTGAGACCCAAAAAAGCAAACTATATACCACACAAGTTGACGGAAATTCTCTCTGAGGTTTTAGTGTCACTAACGGACACTTTTGTTTATTTATATCATTTAGCCTTTTCTCACATCCTCCTCGTGTCCTCTGTCATTCACAGCACACTGGGTCATATGGTTGATAGCACTCTTACAGTGTGGTGTTACGCTTCTGTCACAAGCACCTCTTTCAATGCCTTGGTATTTAATGGTTCCTCCTATGTATTTGCTGAGTGAATGAACTGGGGATCTTGTACGGGAATGGAGCCACCTAGTATTCGAATCGAATGATGGGTAAACATGCATACTTTGTGATTCTTTGTCAACTGTGTTTATTAAGAATCCTTTGTAAAGGGCGCATCTCTGTTTCCGTGCTTAGCTTACGTGCAAGAGCACACAGACAGGCACTCTCGTTCTCCCGTAGCAGGTTTTCTAGCCGTGGAAGCTGCATAACTCACTGTCTTTCTTATTGTATAATTGGCTTCGCTTAGATAAGCTAAACAGCTTATCTAAACAACATCGCATTCCTGAATACTCAGGGTTTCACACAATTCATTCCTCCGACAATGTTCTTTTGCATAATCAGTGTTCAGGCTCTTTTTTTTTAGGGTCATTATGGTAAAATGTATGGAATAGCCTGTGATTAGGGTATGTTCACAAATAGGCAGCATTTTATGACAGAAAAGGTAAAATGTTGAAGGATCAAAATAAAGGCATTAAAGAAGAAAGTTCATCAAGAAATAAAGAGTAAAAAAAAATTATATAGATACCATGGTACAAATTCAAAGCCATGCAAACGATGTATAAGAAATCATATCCTTTGTTCATCAAGAAGACAGAAATGAGGTTAAACTCAACTGTTGTGTTTATTCTTTTTCAAAATAGAAATATTCTTTTTAAATAAAAATATATGCTACAATTTAAAGAAAAATAGGACAGTATGGAAGATTTTAGGACAAAAATAAAAAGATGTAATTATTTTAACATCCAAAGGTATATCCTTATTAATGTTGTAATTCATCAATATATGAATATTTTATAAATATCTGTATGAATATATATATGTGTGGTAGATAAAAACATTTACACCTTTCTTTTTGGTAAAGAATACACAATGTACATTCTGGTTGGGATTATAAGAAAAGAATGTTAATAATAATGCATTATGGGGGCGCCTGGGTGGCTCAGTCAGTTAAGCATTGCTTTTTGGCTCAGTTCATGATCTCAGGGTCCTGGGATCCAGCCCCACGTCAGGCTCCCTGGTCAGTGGGGAGTCTGCTTCTCCCTCTCCCTCTGCTTCCTTCCCCCTGCTCATGCTCTGTCTGTCTCTCTCTCTCTCAAATAAATAAAATCTTAAAAAAGAATACATTATATATTAATTAATTGAATTTAAATAAAAAAGAAAAGAATGTTAAACAGACATGCATAATTTTTGAACCTTATTTTGCTGCATTGTCTTTGTAATATATATGTATAGGTATGTATGTTTGTACACGGCAGATATGTTTCTCTCTCTTTTTTTTTAAAGAGATTTAGATTCATTTATGTGTTGATTTGTATAGTAGTAATTTCTTACAGATACACCACAATTTGTTTATCCATTCTCCTCTTGATGTACATTTATGGTGTTCCTGATGTTTTGTTTTGCTGTTGTGAATAAAACTCCAGTAAAAATTTTTCTATAAGGCTTTTTCTGGACATGTTTTTATTTTGCATGTGTTTGGTGTCGGGGTGAGTGGAGTTGTATATTTAGGAGTGGAGCTGTTGGGTTATAAGATGGGAATATATGCAGTTTCAAAAGAAACTGCCAAAGAGGAAAACTTCAGCATATAGGTAATTTCTGGTTTAAAAAAATATTAATTATTTCTAATATATCTCTCATTGTATAAATAGGGTTAAAGATGAAGTGTTCAGAAGCATTTAGAATCTTTGTCCCTGTATATGGATGTATCTTATATAAAACTGTGTCTCACAAAGCCAGTATAATTCATTAGGGAATAAAAGCTTTTACGGTGAATTATTTAAAATCATTTTTACATGTTCCAGAGTCCCCAAACTCATGCTTTTTTATGATAAAACAAATTAATTGCTTTAATAGTTAGTTATCATAATATAACTGCATAAGACATTTTGTTTTCATTAATTTTTCTAAAATATCTGTTTCCTGCTCTTGCTATTGTCCTTTGTAATATGCTGTATATCAAGGCTATACTCAGAGATAAAACACACATATGATCATCAATATTTATGTAATTGACTCACTGATGCAAATAATTGATAAGTAAATACAGACCAGTAAAAGCTAAATAAATCAGTGAAAATAATACAAACATGTAAATAATATCTCACTCTTTGAACAAGTTGACATCATGATGGGGAACAGTACCTGTGACTATCACAGCTATAAAGTAAAATCATGAATGTCTGGGAGGGAAGATGTCCACATATTGGCTCTTCCGTTAAGACAGAGGCAAAGGAAATCCAAGCTCTTCCTTGGGAATATTGAAGAAATGAGAAGAAATGATCATAACCCCAATTCAAGGTATTAAGTAAAGCTCCTCACAAAGCCTGTGAGTAATTTGAAGGTACAAAAATTGCGACTCATTAGTTTTGAATAAAAGGGAAGATTAAAAATCTCTGGAGCAGCATAGTGTTAAAAGAACAGAGGATTAAGGTTTTGTTAGGTTTCCTTTCTAAAATCTCTTTTCTTTCCTTGATGGCAGTCCAGAGGGCAATAGCATGCACCTTTTTTTTTTTAATCCCAAATATCTCTTTGATTGGTTTGAATATAAATAGAAGGAACGAGCTTGTTTTCCTGCTCTCACACCAAACTAGATAGTAACACAGGCGTGTTCAAAGTTCTTCATCAACACCACTGCCTGGTTCCCACTCCAGATGTTCTGATTTCCCTGGCCTGGGAGACAACTGTGGTATCAAGATATTTGGAAGCTCCTTGGTACTTCTCATGTGCAGCAGCATTTGGGAACCGCCATCTTGGAGCCTCATAGCTCCTAGGGCTCCATGCGTTCGTTTGGCGGGTGGAAGTGCTGAGGCCCAGAGGGAGGAAAGGACTTGCCCCGGTTCACATAGACTATCTGTGGCAGAGCCAAGATTGGCTATAGTATTCTTGCACCCCACTGATGTACCCCTCCCATCCCACTGCTTCTCTAGGTCATTAACCTCCCTGTGCTTTGGTTTTCTCATTTGTAAAATAGGGGTCTTAATGATACCTACTGGTGGGGTGGTTGTGCTGGTCAAAAAAGATTATGCTTCTGGAGTGCTTAGCATGGTGCTTGATTTACAGCATGTAATATCCACTTACTGTTATTGTTGCTGTTTGTACTGGGGGCCCAGAAATGAATGAGATGCCCAAAGGACAGTGAGCTCACTGAGGATAGGGACTGAGATTCCTCTCTCTGTATCTGGCATTTAATACAGACTCTGATGTTTAATGAACGTTTTCTCAGTGTGGGGGAAAAAGTGCTTTCCCTTTTTTCAAAATATATGTATTTGCATATTTATTTCTACATTTTATTTATTACATGTTTACGTGTATATTTATACAATTTGTTATATCATGTATATAAAATTCCCCATAGACATCGCTGACAGGATAACAAGCTAAATTAAAATGCAGTTGGAATCACATTGCAGCAGATAGATTTTTAAAGAGACATCAGAAGGAAAAAATATGTAACTTAATTTTCTTCTTGAATCTTAGTTTTCTGCATATTGTGTTAAAAGTAATTATAATTGAATGTTTAAGTCTCCTGAAAAATGGTTTCTAACTTGCCTGTGTCATGTCTGTGGGATATCCATGTAACAACAGAATTTGTGAAGAATCACCAGGTTTAACAAAAGTCCGTAGGTTTCTTAAGTGCTTGTAACATATTACAAGTGCATTAAAGGTAATTCCTACCACACAATAAAAGGAACATTTGTAGTTCATTATTCTGCTTCATAGATTAGAAAGTTATATGCCTTTAAATTCTAGTCTTTGCAGTAGAATGTCCTACATTTATATTGTGATTTATGGTTTACAGAGTTATAGCACATACATGATTTTAAACATTTCTAATATTCTTGAATTATAAAAATCAGCTTATTTTAGAAATGTATTCTGAAGCCCCTAAAACATCAGATATGTTAATCAGAGAACTATGGATAGGGTGAAATTTAAAATACCCCCTTTCTATTCATCTCATAAACTTCCTTTATATTTTAGATACTCTCTTTGAACATTCCCAATTCTTGTATCCTGCCACATGAACAATGTTTTTCATTAAATCTTTATATACACTTTAATCTCTAATGAAGTAACTTTTTACTTTTCTGTATTATAATAACCAAATCATGTATACAGTTAAATACTTTAAATAGCCACAGTTTTTCATTGATTTGTTTTTACACAATAGTTTGATTTTTTTCAATTCGCCTAAGAAAAGGATATTTTTCCTTAAAAAATTATCAAAGATTATACAATTTGTGTTATTTATCCCTAGATAATGCCCTCACTTAATTCTCCAAAAAAAAGTATTATTTCAAAACTCTCCTACTTTCCTTCCACTCTGTGTATCCTCCTTTATTTTAAAGCAACTGACCTCTGTTCATTCAGAGAGAAAATAGAGGATGTCAAGTGGGAACCTCTTCAATTTCTTTGCTCATCCGATTCTCATCGGCAGCCGTCTTCATCTCTCTCCTTTATTTCTGACCCAGGTTAATTGGACTCTCCTTTGTTCAAGTCCAGCAATCGTCTCTTGTTATTTGGATGTGTTTCCCCACTCTTTAATGGCTTTGCTCCCCTCCATCAACTGTTGTTTTCTCTTGTTCTTTCTTTAAAGTAAACAAATCTATGAAAAGACCAACTAATGAAACATATAACAGCATTACCTCTAGGCCACATAGGCCCAGTTCTTCTCATTACTACCCCTTTCCTGCTTCTTGAATCTCCTTCGCATCACCATTCCTAATGTCCCTGGTTGAATGTGGGAGCTCATCATTTTCTTCCTACTGTATTAGGTCCGTAACTATTCAACAGGAATCCCTACCTCAGGAATGTCCTTCCTGTCTATCTTTCCAGTATCCATCATGGAATGCTTCAGGGGCCTTTAAAACCCAAACCTCATAGCATATTAAATTGGTTGTTAACATGAGACTGTTCCTGTCTGGACATTTTGGCTGGGCCCCAAAGCAAAGAATCATGAGTGCCAAGGATCTCTAAGGAGAGATATTATACCATGTGTATAGGATTTGCAGAATAGTTACCGATCTAGTAATAACTTTTGCTAACCTCTCACCTTAAGGCTAGTTAATAAAAAGCAAAGAGGAACCCTGGTGGGAGTCCAGATGTCCCCAACCAAAAGCGCCAGGCTGGGGGATTACCAGAATCCCAGTTGGATGGAGAGGTTCACAGGCTAGCTGGGGAAGGAATCACCATTTCTAGGTGGCCACATTTAGAAATCTCCAGCGAGGGAATTTCTGTAGAACTGCTCAGACTTCCCAGGGAGCAGAGTTAGCACTGGGATTCCTTCACACCCAATAGCAGTGAACTGTAACTGTTGCAGCCAAGGATGACCCTCCGTGCCATTATCACTCCTTCCCCTGTGCCCACTAATAAAGGGTTGCAGCAAGTGGGAGAGGAAAGGGATAGAGCCTGGGAAAAAATAGTGTGAGTTATTCTGCAGGTTTCTTTACCTGAGTCAGGACAACCTACAAGAAAGAGGGTTGAAAAGTTCAATTGAGAGAAATTTCATTAGTCCAGAGGGTTTTGCTGTTTTTGTTTGTTTGTTTTTAAATACCAGAAAGTGATTAGAAAATTATAGCATCTGGAGGAGATAACATTCCAGGGTCAAGGAAAGGAGATTTGATATTGAAGGAAGAGAGGCAGCCACTTGCCCCTACGGTGTCCAACAGACTTATTAAAAGAGAAAATCACTCCAGTTCTGGTAGCAAGCAAGATCTTTAAATATTTGTTCTCTATTTATCTAGCTTCATCTTTCATCACCAGCTCTCCAATCCTAAACTCTGTGTCTGATCAAAATACTTTGAACAGCCTTCATCACCTTCCTGACTTGATTGACTCCTATTTGATTTTTTTTTTAAAGATTTTATTTATTTATTTGAGAGAGGATGAGAGGAGAGAGAGAGCACATGAGAGGGGGGAGGGTCAGAGGGAGAAGCAGACTCCCCGCTGAGCAGGGAGCCCGATGCGGGACTCGATCCCGGGACTCGATCCCGGGACTCGATCCCAGCTCGATCATGAGCTGAACCGAAGACAGTCGCTTAACCAACTGAGCCACCCAGGCGCCCGACTCCTATTTGATTTTAAGATGCAGTTCAGTGATCACCTTCTCAACGGAGCCTCCCATAATGTCGCAGCACACCCCATGTCACCTTAGGTGTTCCCTTAAATGTTCTTATGGCACCCCTCTCCCTTCCTTCTGATCACCCATCAACCTGATGACCTTATCTTACTTTGTTTTTAAAGATTTTATTTATTGATATGAGAGAGAGAGGAGAGCACAAGCAGGGGAAGCAGCAGAGGGAGAGAAGAAAGCTCCCCACTGAGCAGGAAGCCCAGAGTGGGGCTCGACTGCAGAACCCTGGGACCGAGACCCGAGCCCAAGGCAGACACTTAACCAGCTGAGCCACCCAGGCATGCCCGTATTTATCTTTCTTATGAGACTATGTAATTCTCTTTTATAGCTGCATCCCTGACCCAGGTCACAGGGTCTTTAATAGACTCAAATAATTTTATAAATGAAAATTAACTGATAATGTTAGCATTACATTGAGTTATAATATAAATCTGAAAAAAGTACTTTGAGTGTAGTTCACTAACTAGAATTTTTTTTAAAAAATTGCAGATAAAATACTTTCCATAAAAGATGAAATTCAGAATGTTGCCTGTGCCTATTATGATTCCCTTCGTGTAACTACTTGAAAGCTCTCATGTGTGCTGTCTCTGTCTCTATCTCTGTGTCTGTCTCTCATTGTATCCTTGTGCTGGGAAAATGTTAAAGTAAAATACTGCTCACCCTTCATCCGTCAAGTATCTCATTATAGAATACACTTGAGAGTTCCCTTTCACTATAGATGTTTCAGTCTTTCCTTATAATTTTATTCTTTCTACTACCTCTTCTCCCTGATCTGACCCTTGCCAAACATTGCTATTGATGCCATTTCCCCAAATCTGAACGTGTTTCCAGAATTAATTTTTCTTGAAGCCATTAATATATATGAATAAAAATACGATGTGGTTTTGTTCGCTTTTCTTACTGAGATTTCTAATGTTTCTGCTATGACTTTAGCTTAGTAGCTATAATTCATTAAAGCCAAAACAAAAATAAAACAGAACAAAAAAACAAAAACCAAAAGCGATTTAAGGAGAAGTGGGTGTGAGAGCCCCTGAGCAGGTACCTCAGCCCTCATATGGTACGTCCATATGCATCCACTCCCATACGTACAAATCATGAAGGGAAGAAAATGTGCAATTTCTGCTCTTCCAGTAGAGGAACCTATTTTCCTAACCCTGTATGAACTTGCAGAGGCTTATTGTTATTTGTGATTTGGGCACAAAGCATATTGAAGTTTGTCCTCTTGAAGGGCTGAGTTGAGACAGTCGCGGGAGCTCCTGCGCCATGACAGGACTAGGAGAACCGCTTCCGGCAGGTTCTCAGCTGGACGTTGTTAACGGGAACCAGTAGCCAGCTCTACTGAGCTGCTCATGGGAGAACAGTGTGGACTCTTCCAGTGACTGCTGCCAACTCCTCTGGAGCTATGGAGGGCTTTTAGCAGCTACTTCGAAATCTTACTCTAATAAGGTTGATTAGTTTAAGAAATTTAAAAGATATATTTTCAGGGAGGTCTTTTTTTTTTTTTTTTTTTACGATTTTATTTATTTGCGAGAGAGACAATGAGAGACAGAGAGCATGAGAGGGAGGAGGGTCAGAGGGAGAAGCAGACTCCCTGCCGAGCAGGGAGCCCTATGTGGGACTCGATCCTGGGACTCCAGGATCATGACCTGAGCCGAAGGCAGTCGCTTAACCAACTGAGCCACCCAGGCGCCCCAGTTTAAGAAATTTAATTTAACGCAGACTTCCTCATTTAAGGGGATTTGCGAAACAACAGTGGAGTCTCATAATTTTGATGCCGGAATTATTTTAGTCAGATTGTCGTCTACTCTGTGAAAGGAGCTATACAGATGTGGTACTTTAAAAATATATATATATAAAATAAAGTTCATAAAATATACATAATAGATAAAGGGAATATTTTGAAAGCATTTATAAGTTTGTTATTAGATTTCATTCGGGACCACCAAATGAATTTTCAGGTTAGAGAGCAGCTAATCAAAGATAAAGTCAAAACATATCGAGTGTCCTGCCTAGCTAGCGTGTTAAATACATTTGTTTTTAATAATACACCTTCTTCCAATACTGAATTTTGGGTGTAGTTCAGGGAAGGATTAAAACTTCAAGCATTCTACAAGGTCTCCAAAATGTGGCCACAGTGATTTAGAAAACTCTATGAAATTCAGTGCATTAATTTTGTTATACTCGCTTTAATGTTGTATGCACTTCTGAAGATTAAGGCTCAGGTATAATGCATGTTTTGCTTAGATTCTTTTTTTAATATACAATATAAATGAGACATTTCATTTTGTTCATGCTAAATCTTTTTAGACTTAAAAATACCCCCACAAACCCACACATCTCAAAAGATTTGGCAAACTACAATGAAAGCAATTATTGTTAATTCCAAAGACTGCAAAAATATCCCAGATATTTGTCAGTTTGCCTGGAACTATTTTGGACACAAATGGTAGAAGAGATTAATTTTCTATTGTCATATGGCCATTAGTCATCAAAAAAAAACAAACCCAGATAATGTGTTAATGTATATTGTTTGAAGTTACTTCAGAAATATTTCCAGCTGTGTCTAACATAATGGTATTTAAGCATTTCTCTCAGATGTTTGGCCTTGTTTACCATTTTGGATTGTGAAGAGTTAGAGCTCAGGTAAAATGTATGTTTCTCTGTATATCTAACTGTAAAACCTCAGGTTACATCTTGGTACCCCCTTTGAGATCAGTATATTACTCACTAGTATAGTTTGGCAGAAAAAAAGCATCAGACAAAGGGGCTTAGGAATTAGAACAGATGGAATCTACTTACAGTTGAACCGATGATTTGAAGGTGACCTTGATAATACAATTTTTGTTGTTTTAAGGAAATGACTAAAATATTCATTAATATTTTCTCTGTAGGTCAGGGTAGTTGCCATTGTACAAGAGAATAATACTTCTTGGAGCTAATTTCAGAGGTATAGAGAGAGAATGTAAGGTGTGTGTTGTGTGTGAATAGTATTTAAGGTAGATGTTGCAATAAATTAAAATAGAAAAGGGATCACTGCTCCAGTTATTAGCATTAAAAATCTAGGTAGAAAATATAGAAACAATGGAAAATATTGAAGAGAAGGCATAGGAAAATCTACTAGGCAGTTGGCCCCCAGCCAAAGGGAGTGGATTTAATACTAGGCCCCCATTGTTTTTATTATTATATTCTGTTATTATTACTTCCATTATTATTGTTATCCAAAATGTAATTACGTGTCCATAATGGAACCGACGCTGAAACATCTTGAATGCCTGCTCTCTGTTTTACTGGTTGATCCTTCTACCTAATAAACATATTTCTCAAGGACTGGCCCTTGACTTCCCTTGACATTCTCTTTATATTCTCTTTCACATATAAGATGGCTCTCAAGTCAATAACTTAGATTTTTTTAGGCCCTAGTTCCCTCTCCCCAAACATTGAAATCTCTACCCAGTTTCCACATGCACCTCAAAATCCCAAATTGAGCATTTAACATTTGCTTCAGAAAGTCCTTTCTCAGTATTTTTGTACTTTTATGAAATAGCAGTGTCATTTTCATATTGAACTCTGCCTGCACCGTGATGGTCTCTTTCTTACACGCCTATTGGCCTCAAATAAACTAAACACATTTCTTTGATTTTCCAGAATGATCATGTGTGTCATTCTAAAGATTTTGGGGAAAAGTTAGAAAAGGGATTTAGGTCTGTCACAAAAATAACACCAAATTGAGAACTAAGCTTCCCAGTTAATTAAAGTTTTTGGACTATCCAAAAATAAGAAATTGTCACTGATCTCATTCCATGTATTCTCCATACAGAGTCCGCCTTGAAGTATCTTTTTTTCCTTCCTTTCCTCACACCCTCTAGAACCGCCTCCCTGGTGGTTTCATTTTCCCTTATGCAGAGTAATTCCACTTGCCTAAGCTTAACTCCCAAGCTTGTATCTGTAAACCCAGCTAGAGGCACCCCCTGAAAACAGTAGGCTTCTATTTTACAGGATTTAGTTTCCTGAGAAGGAATTCATTATTTGTAGGAATAATTTTCTGTAATATCAGTTATCCTTACTTTGTTTCTTCCCTATGCAGTCCCGTATTCCATTTAGTTTCAGAAGTCCAAATCACCTCTTTGTTGGGTCTCTCTTCTCTGTGAGCCACAACCCCCCCAGACTTTCAGTTCTTAATTTTTCCTCCACCTTTAGAGATTCACTTCATTTATTATTGAATAAAATACTTCTAGATTTCCTGTTTTAATTAGGTGGGTGACCTTGAGCCTGTTCTGAAAAAGATTTCTGTACCTTTAATACAGTGGTAGTAATTCCTGTTGATAGGTTTTTGTGAAATTACCTGGCACGATGCTTGGCACTCAGTACTAAGTGAGTAAATGTCCTAATTCCCTTATTTTCTTCCTTGGAGTCCCGATGAATATTAAGTAACTCTGGGGCACTACATTGGTCATCCTCTCTCTCTCTCTTTTTTTCCTTCTGTTTCTCTACATTAAACTGTAAAATTCGTAAGGGCAGGAACTGTATCTTATCTATAGCGTGTAGTGGAGCGGGATAGTCAAGAGTCAAACATTTTTTCAAATGCATGAATTTCTGAGAATATGGCTTTAGGAAGTTACCTGTGGCAATAAGTCTGTATAGTCAATAAGATGATAATGATGTTGTTTTGGTGATAGATGGTGACTACACTTATTATCATGGTGAGCACGGAGTAATGTATAAAATTGTTGAATCATTATGTTTACATCTGAAACTAATATAACACTGCATGTTAATTATACTTCAATTTTAAAAAAAAGCTAGTCCCTACAAAAACATGTTTTAAAAAAAAAAAGTTACCTGTAGTATGTGGTGAGGTTTTTGTGGAGGGACATGGGGCTCAAACTCTCAGTACATTGTGATTACCTTTCTTTGGTTTTCTATGATGAATGTGAGTCCTAATTGAGAGAAAAGTATTTCTGACTAAGCTGGTATATTGCAGCTTGTTCCTTTGAAATAGATCCATTAATACTGTAATTCACTTTTTCCATTTTCTTTACTTTTCTTTGTTCATTTCTTTTGATTTGCTGCTTTCAAATACCCATTTGTGCTTGAAGTTGATCTCACACACACACACACACACACACACACACACACACACGTCTCCAAATAAGAGAAGAAGGAAATTATTTGGGTGTATTCATGTTGTGATTTTGACTTTTTTTTATATACAACTTTTTCTTTGATTTAAAAAAAAATACAAAATACTTTTTTATAGTCAAAGTTTTCCCAGATAGAAGGTGGAATGGAGTGGAAGGAAAAACCAAAGGTTTTATACAGGATAATATTCAAAGCAACTTGCCTGTGTTCTTTGAGTTTGAAGGTGGTGATTAGGTTTTCAGCTTTAGAGAAGTGTGAGACAACCTAATTAAACACCTTTTTGCTGAAAAGCAGCTCGATAAATCCAGATTGCTTTGGGAACCTCTCAAAGCTTTTATCAGAAAGCTAATATTGCAAAAGTCTTTTAAGCTAATAGCTTTTGAAAAAGTATTTCCCAGACCGAAAATAAATTATAAAAATATTTAAATAAATGTGCGTGCTAGAATCCTACATTGAATAGATGCAAAAATATATCTTCTTCAAAAGTATAAGATATACAGTCCATAAGTGTGGCGGGACATATTTTCTAATAATAGTTAAGACATATTAATTTAATAACTTTATGACCCCCTTAGATCTCAGATTTCTCTTTACAGATTCTTAATAATTATTTATTAAAGGGTTCGTATGGAGATGAGGATGAAGAAAGAAAACCAAATCATTACAGATCATAGATTTGTTGGAGTTGTACATAAAGCCTTCATCTTCTCTATGAGCATAGTGTTTATGATTACCATCATTCGCAGTATACTTATTAAATGTGAATTGTTTACCATGAATGCAATGGAATACATTTTGTAATTTTGTAGTATCATTCAATAACATGCCTTCCTTTCTAACTAAAATATTTTTGGGTTGCCCTTATTGACTTTTCAATGCCCCCAAATACTGATTCTGTATATTATCTTTTTTGTCATTCTGTAAAGTGAGATGGATGGACTCAATGATCTCAAAGATCCCTTCTAATCTTTAACAACATAAGATTTTATGACTTGATTTTTTTTGCTTTTGGTTTTCATAAGAGAAAGTGGTGATGGATTTAAGGAGATTGGGAGGATTCCTTTACTTAATTGAAAATAGTCCACAGCACTATCAGAAAATATGTAACAAAATGGTATTGCAGTTTGAAGAGAGCATGAGATTGCAGTTAGATGGTAAGGGTGTAAACAAATCCACACACTATTGGGTTGATTAAATTTATCTTTCTGAAAATTGAATATATGGTGGTCTTTTATATTACAAATGAGATTTGAGGAAAATTAATGAAGCTGAATCCTCATTAGGTGGCCATGCTTTTCTTCATGTTTGATTGATAGCAAAGGATTGCTACTGTCTTTTAGTAATTAATCTCCTTTGTGCCATAGAACAAATTTTTTTTTATTTAAAACAATTTATTCACAGTTAATAAAATTATGGATACGAAGCAATTAAACACTGGCTTACATTCAGGACAAAGGAAAACTAATTGATAAACTGAATTCTTCATGCATAGAACAACAGCAGTACAATCTTGCTGTGGAGATGATTTTTTTCTGTGGATGTGAATAGCAATATCATTTTGGCTTCTAAAATGGTTACTTTCAGTTACAAAATTCTGTTTCTTTGACTCTTCCAAAGCATCCACTAAAGAGTCCAAAAATGGCAATTTCCCATGGTCAGACCCTACACTGTTTGATTGCAAATTCTACAGTAGGGATTTTTTTTTTTTCCCAAGGCAAGGTAGGGTTTAGCTAATTATTTCAAATGATAAATTCATTTTAAATTGCTTATCTTTATGGACTCTGAGAAACAAACAGGGTTTTAGAGGGGAGGCGGGTGGGGGATGGGTTAGCCCGGTGATGGGTATTAAGGAGGGCACGCACTGCATGGAGCCCTGGGTGTTATACGAAAACAATGGATCGTGGATCACCACATCAAAAACTAATGATGTATTGTATGGTGACTAACATAACAATAAAATTTAAAAAAAAGTTGCTTATCTTTGAAATATATCTGTAATAAAGTTTGTGGCTACTGTTGTTTTATTTATTTAGTGTAAACTTTTAATTCACCCACAACAGTTTTCAAATTGTAAAAGAATTCATTTAAATTC
The DNA here is from genome assembly GCF_002201575.2 of Neomonachus schauinslandi. Classification (NCBI taxonomy): domain Eukaryota; kingdom Metazoa; phylum Chordata; class Mammalia; order Carnivora; family Phocidae; genus Neomonachus; species Neomonachus schauinslandi. The sequence continues at coordinate 25,905,724 of NC_058414.1, read as the reverse complement.
TTCCTAAAGCAAAGTTATATGTATCCCTTGCATTAGCCCTAATGCAGCTACTACTCTTTATTCATCTGTGTATTTTCAGCAGCTAGCCTGGTAGAAGCTCAACTAAACTCTATGAATCAAAGTTAAGTTTTTCCTATAGAAAGGTTTCTTGCGTGAGTTTTTCCCCTCCTGTAAGAATCAAGTTCCGTATTCTTCCCTTACTCTACAACATCCACTGCTTGGAACCTTTAAGCACACATGACATAATCATATGTCATTATGGCACCTGACATAATCAGGTGCCATAATCAAGGTACTTCTTATTCTAAAATAATCCTTTTGTTCTCCTTTGCTTTTAAATCTCTGTAAAGTTTCCCATTTTCTGGTATCCTGTCCTCCATCTAAAACCAATATAAATTAACTTGTAGTAATTTCATGCTAAGAAAATGCATGGTGACTATTCTCATGGATAGTTCAATTTAAAAGCACTTTTGAAAATAAAATAAATAAATAAATAAAAGCACTTTTGGAACGGGTAGTGTATGTTTGGGCCAGTGAGTGAATCTTGGATGGAGAAACTTTTTTTTTTTTTTTTAAAGATTTTGTTTATTTATTTGAGACAGAGAGAATGAGAGACAGAGAGCATGAGAGGGAGGAGCAGACTCCCTGCCGAGCAGGGAGCCCGATGCGGGACTCGATCCCGGGACTCCAGGATCATGACCTGAGCCGAAGGCAGTCGCTTAACCAACTGAGCCACCCAGGCGCCCAGGATGGAGAAACTTTTGAGCTCTATTGGTCAAGCAGGGAAAAACTGAGGCACGAATACAGCCTGCTATATCTTTCTTTACCCTGCGTAACCATTCAGTAATCTCACTAATCTGCCTATATGTCAAATAAGACCAGAATACTCTAGGCCCAGTACACCTTTCATTGTGTTAAAATTAGTGGATTCCTAAAACCCCTAATTTTCTTTACTGGCTATTTGGAAAATAGACCTTGTACCAAGTTCCTACAGTGATACTTTTCAACAGCATATTATCTTATTTTCTGAGACAAAATTGTGCTACATCAATTTATTTGACATTCAGTGAGCCAAACAAATATTATATGCCTTAAATATGAACACTATATTATTTTTTTCCGTGTCCCACCCACCAGGTATCATTTTCTCCCAGTCTGCTAAAACCCTATTTTGCTTCCTTCTTTCTTTACAAATCCATCTAATCAAGACTAATATTCTCTTAGTATAGTTCTATTCTGTTTTATATATATTTTTTTCTCTTTGGTATTTTCTCTTGCTAGATGATGATGTTCCATAATTTGGGCATGAAGTTTAGCTTATAGGTATCACGGCATTCTACAAAGCTTCTAAAATAAAGTTCTACGTACAGAAAGTAGGTGCTTATAAATACCCCCTAGTTGATTTTATTAATTAAATCAATTTTAATTTGTTGATGGCTCTCCACTATTTCCTCAGAAATCTTGACTATTTCTTTTTTTTTCTTGTTATGTTTACCTATCTTTTGATCTTCTCTGATGTTGCAATTGAAATGATTCTCATCTACACATATTACTGGCATAATAAATACTGTTGGGCATTGTCTGTATTTCTGAGGCTAACTTCTTTCTTTCTTTTTTGAGGTTAACTTTCTATGAGGTGAATTTGAATTAGCCTATGTTTTTCCATGCCTACTCTGTAGGTTAGATCATTTCTGGGTTTGCTATTCCATGATGCTTGAAAGAATTCCAATTTAATGATTTTCTGTATAATTAAGAATGTTGAATCACTAATCCTTTTGGAAATGTATTCATTTTATGTATTATTATGGTACTTACCTTCAGCCTTTGAGGTTGATTGAGGGTAGAGAAATCAAATTTTTTTTAAGTTTTTACCAAATCATTTTTTTCACTATGCCAGGTTTTTTTTTTTTTTTTTTTTTTGTCTTGCTCTGGTTTATTTCACTTTGCATAATGTCCTCCAGGTTCATTATTGTTATTGCATATGTATGCCAGGTTTTTTTTATTACTGGTATGTATTTAAAGCCAGATATTTGTAAGGGTTAAATGCATGGGTTTTATAAAATCATTTACTCTTGTTTGTGACCTTTTAAATAGATCAGGAGTTATGGAAGGAAAAGACAACTTCAGAGATCTGGTATTTACGGAATTCATTAAATTTTAGATGGGTCATGTTTGTTGTGACATTACACCTTTACCATAAACTTGTGAGCATTTTCTTCCTTTTACAGGAGAAGAAACTGTGATATAGAGATCTAAATCTATAGTTAGAATTCAGATCTGTGTCTGATTCCATCATGCATCTTTCTCAGATATATCATATCATCATATATAGATATATACTCTTTAGCTACTATGGTCTTTAGCTATTAGATCACTTTTCTAGAAATCTTCCATTCTACTCATTCCATTCCCTTTGTTGTAATATGTTCCCCATCCTAGAAATAAAAATAAGCTATAATAAACTTTAAAAAAATCATGTTTATCCAAACATTTCTTTGTGATAGTTTCTGGATATGACAATAACCTTCTTTTTTTTTTTTTTTTAATTTTATTTTAAAGTAATCTCTACAGCCAAGGTGGAACTCGAACTCATGACCCTGAAGTCAATAGTCACATGAGCCAGCCAGGTGCCCCATGGATATGATAATAACCTTCTATCTCTGTCAGGTCTCAGGAGCTTTGGAATGTACTGTGAGTTGTACATGCCTCAGTATTGCCAATGACAGGAAATACCCTGCACCCTCCACTTTGCTTTGCTCTGTAACACACATCAAAGTTACATTGCCTTGTGCTTTTAGTCTCTTACAGAGATTGTGGTCAAGTAATTTTTACTGTTTTTTATTTTTTTTTCCAAGAGTCCTTGGGGTCCTGGATAAAGACAATTAGAGGTATATTAGTCAAGAGGCTTTATTCAGCATTAACCTTTTCCACCTTTCCCAAATGTAGTTTCTCCCCCCTCTTTTTATAGCAGATGTATTTGCATCTATTTTCCCTTCCTTTAGGATAAATTATTTTCTTGAAAACTCCTAAATACTTTGGGTGATAAATCTCTGTGGAAACGTTGCCAGGGTGAATACAGTTTATGTGCCCAAACTAAGTACAATCCCTCTCTTTCACTTGCCTTTTTAATCATGGATATCCTAGATCTCTCTGGAAGGAATAGAGCCAGTAGAGTTTCAGAGGAGAAAACCCTACCTCCACAATGTATTTTTTATTTGTTTGTTATGATCTGATTCTTTGTCCCATTTTTGATAGTCATTCTGAGTGACAGCTACTTTTGAGTTATCAGGATGGGTAACGCTTTTCTAATTTTTAGCTACATGGCTTTATCTCATTTGACCTATTGTCCTAGCCTGTGAATGCTGCAGCAAAGCAGTGGAGTGCGGTGGGATGAGGAGAGAAAAATAATCAGATGTAAAAAGATGCTACTAATTTAGAAAATGAACAAAAAATGAACAAAGAAATTCTATGGGAGATATTTTTCAGGCGCTTAATTGTTTAATACAGATTTGATCTACTCTCTACTGTATATGGAATCAGAAGAAATTAATTACTCCTTGTTTATAGTTTGTCTTCTACTTATGTGATGTTGAGAGCAAGTTGTATAACTTCTTTCATCAGGTGGGACTGGGGCAAGGGCTTTGGAAAGGGTAGCCATATTCAAATGCCTACTCCTCCGCCACTTTCTCTTTGCCAAGCCCTTTATTGGAATTATCCCTTCTATCTTTCCTACAAACTTAGTAGATACTATCATTAGCTTCATTTGCAGATGAGTGGACAGACTTTAGAGAATTTAAGTTGACCTTCATTTCTGGCTCTTGGAAGTCTGTTTACTCTTCCAGAAAGAGTATCTACTGAGTTTGTAGGAAAGAGATAGGATAATTCCTCTAAGGTGGTGGGCAAAGAATAAGTACTGAAAAGATGTCGTCCCTTACTGTTATTTAGACCTCATTCTGATGGTCAACTGAGATACCATCTTTAGAAGTAATTTTTTTTTATTATTATGTTCAATTAGCCAGCATATAGTACATCATTAATTTTTGATGTAGCGTACAGTGATTCATTAGTTGCGTATAACACCCAGTGCTCATCACAACACATGCCCTCCTTAATACCCATCACCCTGTTACCCCATCCCCCACTCACTTCCCTTTCCGTAACCCTCAGTTTGTTTCCCGGAGTCCAGAGTCTCTCATGGTTTGTCTCCCTCTCAGATTTCTTCCCATTCAGTTTTCCCTCCCTTCCCTGTGGTCCTCCATTGCTATTCCTTAATTTCCACATATGACAAAAGTAATTTTATAAGTTATAAAAAGTGACATACATTTTAACCATCATTATTCTTAATAACATGTGTACATTGTATAATGAATATTCAATTTTTTTTTCCCTAGAAAAAAGAAAGAAGCCTTCCTGAGCTTTCCACTTGAGAGCCAGAGGTTTAAAATTTTGTCATTTCTTTGAAGTTGTTATATCTAAGAAATATGAGCAGAAAATTATAGAATAATTGTGCAGATTATTAAGAGAATTTTAATAATGTCAGTTACTGGAAGCTTTTTATTGAGATCATTAAAAGCTCACTTGAGAACGTGGAGAAATAATAACAGTATGATTCAAGTAAAAGTGAAAATCTAGAGAACTATCAAATATTTTACAGCAACTTAAGAAGCACATTCTCTAGAAAAGGAGGAATCAGGAATGGCATTTTTTTTTTTTTCAGATTTGTAGTAGACGATGTTTCTGATATTTAAAAACCTGGTAAGTTGAATATTTTACCAATGTGATTGACTGATTTACACATCATAATGATTTTTCAAGGCCTAGGAGGAAAAATTATACAAGTGGGGAGGGAGCAAATGGTATACACTTTTATCCACTACAGAGTGTGATACATTCACTCCCAATGTATTAACAAAAATGAGAAAAAAAAAAAGTGTTTCCATAGCAACATTAGCAAAACAGAAAATTTGCCTACTGTCTAAGATCACATTTTTTTTAAGCCCACCCACTCACCAAATTGGAAGCCTGTGAGAATTAATTAAACTCAAGATAAATTATTTAAAAGTAAAAAGAAATTAAGATAACATGGTAGGAATGATAAATTGTTTACAACCAGTCAAAGCATACCCTGAGGTAAAGGAAACACATCTCCTTTGATATAAAAGAATCAAGGGGGGAGGGTTGGTGGAGGAGGAGAGCTGGGGATGGTAAAATTAAAAGGATGGAGGGTGGCGGAAGGAAATATAATCTGACAGGTTCTGGGGTACGCTGCAGTATACTTAGACCCTAGGGATGAACACCTGTTTGATTATAACCATCAGTGAAATAAAGGAACTCCTTTTTCCCCTTCCTGATGATTCATAATAGCTCATGTTGACAAAGATGTCACTGCTGTGTTTGCTTTGCAAAAATCATGAAATCCCTAAACAGTTCTGTGAAATGGGTATTATTATTTCTGTTTTACAGATAAAGGACAGAAGTGCAGAGAAATTAATTAACTTGTCTCATGTTTTCAAAATCAATGCATGTTTTATGGCTTCCTGAATTCTTTTTGAACAAGCACTGCACAAGATTTTAACTCAAAATGAAAACTGATTTCAACATTTTATTCAGGCCATCCGAGGGAGCACTTTATGTAATATTTTTTGTTAAGATGTTATTGCATTTACTGGTAATTAAAACATACGTATAGTAGCTGCCCCGGTCAGTTATCTGTTCAAAGAGCAGTTCAGGGGCAGTGGGAGGTAGTGAATGTCTGTCTGTGAGCTGATTTGGAAAGTTAATAAATCAAACTGTTTCAAAACTCTTAAACTATGGCAAGGAAAATATAATGGTAAATATTTAGGGATTATAAAATGTTGAAAGGTAAATTATATATGCGAAAAGAAATGATCCTTTACTAAGAGGATAAACCTTTTAAGTTAGTTTCCACTATAAAATAGCAAAATAAATTTGGTAATTTTTTTTTTTTTTTGAGATAGAAAGAGCGCATTTGCGTGTGCACACAGGCAAGCGGGGGGCAGAGGGAGAGGGAGAGAGAAAATCTGAAAATGCTCAGTGTGGAGCCCACCTCAGGGATCAGTCTCACAATTCAGAGATCATGACCTGAGCCAAAATCAAGAGTCAGATGTTTAACTGACTGACTGAGCCACCCAGGTGCCCCCAATTTGGTAAACATTTTTATCTGCCCTTCTGCTTATCTTTTTTTTTCTCACTTTTTTACTACATATATAAACTTGTATGTATAAGTATTTGAAACTAATGATAACTTATAAGTATATGGCTTTTTGTTGTATGTATTTATTTATATTCTTGCCTCTAATTATGGTCTTTGAAGAGCTGAAGTCTTTAGATTCACTTTCTGTTTTTTCCTAAAAACAAACAAAAAAGGTAGAAGTGAAGTACCAAAAAATAATTTTGAAAGGCACTTTTCATCTGGTATACATTTTTTATTATGTCAATTTGCATCATTTTCAATTAAGTTGTGTCTTTGCTGTTTTCATAAACTAATGAAAGCCACATGAACTTTGATACATTTCTAGATTTAAAGGACGGTGGAGCCTCACACAAAGCATCGGAAAAGTGGCCTTTCCAGATCTTTTTCCTTCTGTTTGTTTATTTATTTAAAGACGTCTTTTTAAAGTAATCTCTACACCCAATGTGAGGCTGGCAACCCCGAGATCAAGTTTCATGCTCCACCGACTGAGCCAATCAGGCACCCCCTTTTCCTTCTTTTAAAGTGGTTGTTCTTTTATGTCAGTTCTTTTCTATTACCTGATTCCTACAAAGATTTGAGTATTTTCTTATTACTATAGTAATTTTCCCCTTTCTACCTTTTTTACTACCAAAAGTGTAAACTTTTGTGCTTTATGCTTTATTTGGCAATCAACATATTAAAAACAAAGTGAACCCTGCAACCTACACATGCCTGTAAGTTTAAATAATGGGCCCCCAAGGCCTAAGCAAGTTTGAGTCCATATAGTATCCTGTATCCAAGGGAGGAAGGAAGGAATCATAAAGACTATCATACAAAGTAGTGTGTTACAATAATACATTTCAAAGAAGAAATATAAGAAGATAAAATTTTAGAAAGTTGTAAAATTCAGTTTTATCAGTGCCAATTACTTATTTTGGGGACATTTTCTTGAGGATTCAATAACATTTCTACAGTTTCTGTGTACATTTAATATTGCATTTGTAACATTATGCATTTGTTTTATAAATTTTGTCAAAAAGGCAAATATCATTTTCCTTGTTATTATTTTAACTGTTTTGAAATTAATGTTAATTGTCTCAGAGTTCAGAAACTATGATAGTCAGTAAAAGTAAGACTCTAAATCATGATTAACCTTCTGAATTGGTATGGACCCAGTCAGAGACTTCTGCCTCACCTAGTGCATCTCCAGTTAAGTCTGACTCACCAGGTTTATTTGTCAAAAAAGGGACTTTAGAACAAATAGTTTGCTGTTTTATTTCCCACAGCTGTAAGAGCTTGACGTTAAGATAATGCAAACTTCTGCTTGAACCATGCTATGAATTTTTATTTTGGAGCAGTGCTTCTCAAACTTCAGCATACATTGGACTCACCAGGAGAGCTTGTTAAACCGTGACTGCTAGGACCCACCCCAAGAGTTTCTAATTCCATAGGCCTACGGTGGGATCTAAGAATTTGCTTGTCTAACCAGTTCCCAGGTGATGTTGCCCCTGCTGGTCTGAGTGCACTCTGAGAAGCACTGTTCTAGAGACACCAAGACTCTGAAGCAGGGTGAAAATGCATGCTCCGTAAAGAACAGATGATAAAATAAATATGACATCAGTTAAATGCTGGTGAGAGTTTGAAGGTATGGAGGTGGATCAGTGAGCATCTTTATGGAAGCAGACGCACCCAGAGGGGGGTGGGTCAAGAAATGTAAAAGGTCTGGGATTTTTACTCTTCTTGCAAGCTAACAAGCTAGCTGGCCACAATGTCAGGGATCCAGAGACTCCCTTGAGTCAGACACAGTGGCCTTGATGTCTCCCAGCACAGTAGACTGCACGGGCACCGTGTTCACATGGGTTATTCCTGGCCCTTAAGTCCAGTGGGGGCCATGCTGAGTAGCCCCAATGGACACTCATATGCTGTGAGTTTGTTTTACAGCTGAGGAAGCCTGGCTTGGGAGACCCCAATCTTTTAAAGGGAGCCTACCAGCAGACCTGTCTAACTTTTGCTCTGCATTTTCCTGAGTAACAAATAAATCTGTTTTCTACCGGCAGCGAGGCAATCCCTGTGTCTTCCAAGGCCGTTTGCTATGCAAATGTGGTTCTAGAAAAGATACTCTAGAGCAGAGGCTCTCCCTTCCTCTGTTCACACGACATGCAGAAACATGAGAGACCTATGGAGAATTGTCTTCCAACGTGGTGATTGGAAGTAGGGCAAATTCAGAGGATGGGTCAAAACCCTTCTGATATTTCTAGTCTCAGCGAACTTATACCTTGTTGTTGGCTTTCTTTATTCCAGAAAGAATTTAAGATGGATTTTTCACCCTGAAGTAGTGAAGTATGTATAATATTTCTTGCAGATAACAACTCAGGATTTTCAGCTTATTAACTTTATAATTTCAGGCACTTAACTGCTTCGTACTTCAGTTTTTAATAGGTAGCAGCTTACATATCGAGGACTTTGCGATCATTCTTATGTACAACATGATATATGGGCTATTATAATCCTTGTTTTATAGTTTAGAAAATTGAGGTAAGAAGTTGTTATTTAACTTACTACTGGTCACATGCCTAGCAAGTGGTAGGGCTGTTTTCACCGTACTGTGATTTTCTGTTGTTGTCAGTAGTGAAAAATAAATGCTAGATGTGTCATTGTGAGGTCACCTAGGGATGTAAAAATGACCAAATTAGGACGACTTAGATTTGGTATTTGACATATTTGTAGGCAATCTGTTGGTCGGCAAAGTGTTGGCATGATGTATTCAACAGAATTCAGTTCTCAGCTGAGGAGATGTTTGTATTACTTGAGTATGGGATTTCCTCATGTAAGTAGCTTGATATTGTAGCTTAACTATGTGGGACTCTGGAGCAGATTATCAGCAGGAGTAGGGCTAGACTAGTTTTAGAAACTGTCTTGTTGTTGCTGTTTTTCTCTCCCTCTGGAGCACTGATCAAATTCTCTTCCTTTTCCACACTGATTCTTGGTTTCTGAATTTGCATTGGTGTTCAGCATTCAAAGAATAAGGCAACTGATTATAGATTAATTCTAGAATCCCAGAGTGCAATCACATGGATTACCCTGGATCCCTACCACATTCACAGCCAAATTCTACTAATATTTTTAAGGATTAGGTGACAATGAATTAATCCAGCAATTTTTGAGAATTAGATAGTGATGTATTAGTCTAGCAAGACGCTTGTCATCTAGGAAGACAACTTCTGTGGCTCCTCAAAGTATCATGATAATGCATGACGATAATTTAGTGAACCTAGTTTTAAGTCTTAAAGCAACTGAGATAAAAACCTTGAAAATACTTGGAAATGATTATTCTCACATTTTCTCACACATTTAATTGAGCACCTGCTCTTGCTACACATTGTGTGAGATGTTGGAGGTGGACAGATGTGAAAGAACTGCATCCTCCAGCCTAATGAACTCACATTAGTGGTCTGTTGAGAGGGAGGGAGGGAGATGAGTACAGCATTGTGTGGCAGTGGGTTATTTTTGTTGCTTTCCATTAAATTATGCTTCTATTTAGAACAGCCTTTCTCCAAGAGTAATTAAATCCAGATGTCTAAGGTAGCTAAAAATGTTACCCTCTAGAAGAGGGTTTTCAAGGTTTAGTCCCAGGAAACGGTGTACTATATTAAACATGTAGATTTCTGGTAATGACACCATGTATAGGAATCAGAATCTTTGGATGGTGGTGGGATTGAGTGGGTTTGTATGAGATATGTTGAACAAGCCCATCTGGTGATCCTTTGCAGGTGTCAGTGTAGAGAGCTGATGTAGAAATTAATTCAGTTGAACAATCATTTTATTTTATTGTTCTGTGCTGTTGAGCCAAAAAAAAAAAAAAAAGGTGATGGTAATTACCAGTTGTGTATTATTTACTTTCACTACTACTCAAAGGAGGTTTGCTGTTCTTACCAGATGACACCTCCTTTACCCTGGTTTCTGTGTTCCAAGAGTCTGCCAATATATTTGGAGCTAATTACATCTCTGAAGATTAGACGTGAAGCTTTGTGGTTAATTTCAAAAGCGTTTTCTGAATATGGCAGATCCAGACTGAAATCTATACAACCTGATCCAGAAGCCATGTTCCAAAAGATTTATTTTTCCCTGGACCCACTAATAGAAGAATAAATGATGACTGGCTTGATTTCAACAGCTTTTATTTATATGGTTTGCATATATTATACTCCCTTAAAGCTTGCACTTGAAAGAGAAATAGTGTTTGTATTATGAAACCTTTATTTCACTTAACCTGGAATCAAATCAATTGTAAGAAAAGGATAGGTTACCAAAAAGAATTAATCTGTAGCCTTACTTGCATCTTATACCATATAAGACTTATATGTAATTTGGCTTAATATAATCACAAATTAATGTTCTATTATTAATTTTCATAATTCCTTTATGTCATAATTCCAATATTTACAGAAGTATTAAAATATTTGTATAGATATAAATAATAAGACTACATACTTTATTCTACTTGGTCAGTTTATTTATGAATAATTTTAATCAAAGTACATATTAAAAGTTACATATTATGTAACCTGTTCTGTTTCTCATAATAAACAATAGTCAAGATGGCAAACTCCTTTTTTTTTTCTCCTCCATAAACTCAAATAGATGGACTTGTGCTAAGCTATTTTATCAGGGTCTGTTAGAATTTTTCAAATCATTGGAATATATTTTTCTAAATTAAAATAGGATTTTATGAAAAATAAATTTTTTGGTCTTGGAATCAATCTGGGGTTGCTCTGCTAGAAAAACAAAAGTGAGTTTGAAAAAAAGAAAGATAATGATTATAATTAAATGTGCTCATGTTTCATGTCATCAAACAAAAGCAGTATTTTAAGCAAGCATAAGTAAAACATAAAAACAGCATTTAGTTATCTTTTTTTTTTTTAAGATCTTATGTATTTATTTGAAAGAGAGTGAGCAAGAGAGTGAGAGAGTGCACAAGCCGGTGGCGGGGTTGGGGGGGGGGGAGAGGCAGAGGGAGGTAGAGAGGCAGACTCCCCGCCCGAGCAGGGAGCCTGATGCAGGCTGGATCTCAGGACCCTGGGATCATGACCTGGCTGAAGGCAGATGCTTAACGACTGAGCCACCCAGGCACGCCAGCATTTAGTTATCTTTGTAAATGTGGGCTTAGTAACCCATACATTGCTCCATAGTGAGAGGAAATCGACAAGTCTTTTGATAAGTAGTTTTGCTTAAGTGTTAATTTAGCTTCTTTCAAACTACATGTGTAATGCCTGTGCAGAAGCAATGATGGTCCCTTGGTGGAGAGAAGGAATAACTATGTTCTGATGATGAAGATGCATTAAGTGCATAGAGGTTTGGTGTTAAAAAGTGGTCTTAGAAATAGGGGCAGCTTTGTTTCCCTGAGCGTTCTTCTCCCCTCTAGGCATTATTGTTACTTTCCAAAACCCTCAGTAAACCATTTCTCAAAACTCATTGACATTAACTGATTCTCATTTTCAGTGTAAACCATCACTTGCAAGGGTAATGGGTTTCTCCTTAGACAAATTACCCCCACCCCCTTGAAGCAGGTAGAGTTTCTCTCTTTAGCATTCAACCTGCATGCAACCTATCAATTAGAAAGAAGAATCAGTGGTGTCAACATCAGATAACATTTATGCTATTTAAAAAATACACGACAAACAATGGCAAAGGATACAGACCAATTCGTTATAGAGATTGCTCTGGGTAGGGAAATTGGTCAGGGGAGGTGAATGAGGAGAACGTCAAGGTTACTTGTAATATTCTATTTTGTATATAAAATGTTTTAAAGCAAACATAAACAAAGATAAAGATGAATTCTGAGTAATGGATTTCAGGCTATTTTTTTTTCATGCTTTTCAGTATTTTTAATCTCCCCCCAAGATCAAACAAATAAAAAGACCCATGGCTAAAAAAGTGTCAATGGCCAGCAGTACGCCCTCTTTTTAGAATCTTTCCTGTTCTTTAATTTTGAGGTATTTCCATTTTTGATAAAAGCACTACTTTTAAAAATGTGTTCTCCATGTGGCAAATTCCACTAACAAGGTATGTATTTTGTAACCATCTGTCAAACACTGATCACATGATCTGTTTGTGTGTGTGTGTCTGTGTGTGTCTGTGCTGGTTTTATGGTATATGATATATGGATGTGTATAAATACCCTTTAGAAGCAGGGACTATGTCCTATATTTTTATTTCCTGAACACTTCCATTATAGCAAGTATTTAGTAAATATTTATTGAATACAAGTAAACACACTCTACACTTGCTATCCTATATATATCTTCCTCCCAGTCAGGATGTGTATTTACATAGTGATCACAGTTATCAAGTGTTGAAATGCGCCACATTTAACTCATCCTGGTTAGCCTATTCAAATTTTATAACTTTTAAATCTCAAATCCCAATTTCCAACCCAACTTCTTCAGCCAATAGGTCTTTTTCAAAGTACCAATGTTTCTTTATAGAAATGTTTTTAAATAATATGTAAGTATAATAGATGTGATTTTAAGAAAAACACATTAAGCAATTTGTCTACACATTAAAATGTCCGTAGTGATATTTTTGTTCACAAGGATATAGGAAGTTGCTCAAAAGCTTTGATAGAATTCTGCTGGGCATATGTATTTACATCAGTTTAAATAAAATTGTTTATGCATTATTTTATGTGAATTAAAAAAGGAACACTGCATTGTTTCCCATTATTTGCTTAAAGATATTGGAAAGAGAAGTATATTTTTTTACCTTTTAGATGGAACACTATATTAGATATGGAAGTATGGTGTTAAGTCTTCACTAGTTCCTTTCAGCATAAGGAATGCTAAAGAAATGTTACACCTCACTCCCTTTTTTAATATTTCAGGAAATAAGGTGAGAAAGCAGAATACTAATGATCTGCTCTCTTTTCTCATTCTGTTTATGGTAAAAATAAATTAAAATAAAACTCAGCTCATTTTATTGCCTACTATATTAAACCACTGTATCTCCTGATTTGCATTTGGACTGCCATGTGGTTCTATAGGCAAGAGCTTTTATTTAGGGCAAAATACAATGAAAATGTAGGGACCATTAAGATATTTATATTCATTTCATTCATATATGTCCATGTTGAAGTGGTCATCAGTGATTATAGTTCTAACATAGGCTATTCTATGAAGTTACGTTTGTAGGGTTCAAAAAGAAGCAAACTTCATTGAGTTTCTAATGTACTAGATATTTAGCATAGAAATAGAAAATATAAAGGTAGATATTATTCTTAAATGCTGAAAAGTGTTAAGTCTATTGCCTAAAATCCCATAGTTAGTGAGTAGCAGCACCAGAATTGGAAACCAGATCTGTTTGATTGAAAAGTGCATGCCCATTATAATATTATACGTCCAAAGTAATTGCTTGTACCTGTAGGAGCAAACATAGAAGTCTGTTCATTCACCCAAGTCTGCTATTTTCAGAAGGTATTGTTAGACCATTCAAATGATTATCCTGATTCTTTTGATATGTTAAAAACATCGATGAAGATAAGCAAAACTCATTAGAGTAATTAAAAAATTGTCAACATAGGCATAACACAATAAATGGCTAATCCTTATTGGGTGTTAACTATTTGTACATTAATTACATTAACTTGCTTATTTTATTTAGATTAGTCTATTGTGTGTATCTGTTACCTCTTTATTAGAAAGAAAAATCTTGCCATACACTAGCCAAAGAAATTGTTTTCAATTAGAGATGCTTCTTTGAATGATGTTTCTAAGCCATTCTTGATATTAACATGATTATCGACATTGTTGGAGTCTAACTGAACTGTCATATGATCCCTAAAGGTTTCCTTTCAAAGCTATTAAATGAAAATTCTTTATAATTAAATATTTCAGAAAACTTTTATTTTTCATCTGCAATTAACAGTCTAGGAAGCATATAACATAGAGGTTTAGAAAATAGTCTATTTCCAAGAGAAAATATATTTAGGTATTGTTAAAGAGAATGATACAATTATTTCAGTATACACTGTATAATTATACTGCTTTTATTAGACTTTCATATCACCTGACAGAATTCAGTGCTAGTGGAAGAGATAAGGATATGACAAAAAGTGAAGGTTGAGAATGAATAGGCCTTCAAGGGAGATGATCTTTCTCTGATCTGATAAACCTCTCCCATTCCCTATTTCTGTTTTTTTCTTTTTTTCTTTGTCTTCTTCTTCTCCTTTTTTCTTTTTTTTTTTCTTACAGATCACTGCATATCAAAAGCTTTCTCTGTGATTAGCAGTATTCTCTCAGAATCTGAGGGCAAGACCTATGTAAAGACAGTTCACCAGCTGACATACGATTTTTTGTGCTGTTTTTGTTTTTTGTCTTTAGTGATTTCTAAAAATTTGCTGGGAAATTTCCTATTAGCCTGAAATAGTTTTCTACCAGTGTTTCTGGTTTTGGTACTATTATATCTGTATATATTCTCTGAATGTTTGGTGATGTTAACATTTTTAATGGGTTTAATGGAGACTAAATGTTGGTCTTGTAGTATGAGTACAAGCTTTGGAGTCAGAAGCCTTAAAGTCCATTTTCTTAAGTTTATGAGTCCTCAGAATAGTCTTGAAATGATTTTCTGTTTTAAATGCTCAAACCAATAGGTAGATAGGGATGTATATATATATATATTTTTAAGATTTTATTTATTTATTTGACAGAGAGAGACACAGCGAGAGAGGGAACACAAGCAGGGCGAGTGGGAGAGGGAGAAGCAGGCTTCCCGCTGAGCAGGGAGCCCGATGCGGGGCTCGATCCCAGGACCCCGGAATCACGACCCAAGCTGAAGGCAGATGCTTAATGACTGAGCCACCCAGGCGCCCTGGGATTTATATATTATTAATACATCCATGACATTGTATATATACTTATCATTCTGTATCCAAGGAATTCTCATAAACACATATGCTGTTTCATTTATGATAAAGCCATTTAATGAATCTATCTGGTTTATCTTAGTAAGAGCAGAATTGTTTCCATCTCCTCTCACAGGTATTTATGCTGAGTTGAGTCCTTTGTATCTATCTATACTTGGTCTGGTTTTAATGTTTGATACTAGATTAAACTGTACTATAAATTAAATGAGAAAAAACCCACATTTTCCTTACTCTGAATTAAGTTATTGTTACAGGATATACTTACGTAGCCATAGCCATAACTGTAGTTATATACTGAGCAAATGTTCACATTTAATCAGGTAGGAATTTTATCAGTCTTAACGCAATTTGCCAATGGCATTTAGCAGTAGATCATTGGCTTTAAAACTAAAATGTCACTTGACCAGAATAGAAGTTAATTAAGGACTTGAAGTGCCCAGAAGACATGTCACTTTTCTTTATTTTTTATTTTTTTAAAGATTTTATTTATTTATTTGAGAGAGAGAGAATGAGAGAGAGCACATGAGAGAGGGGAGGGTCAGAGGGAGAAGCAGACTCCCTGCCGAGCAGGAAGCCCGATGCGGGACTCGATCCAGGGACTCCAGGATCATGACCTGAGCCGAAGGCAGTCACTTAACCAACTGAGCCACCCAGGCGCCCGACATGTCAGTTTTCTATAAGTCATGGCTAGCTGGTCTTTTGCCACAAGAAAGAGCACCATCATCAACTATTTGTATTAGTCCCCAAGACAGACTCCTTAAGTGCAAAGTTCAGTCTTATGCTTTATCATGAAATTTACTAGATAAAACATATTTCATTAATTTTTGCATAAGCAAAGTAGTGCATTTTCATGATTATGTATTTATAGATTTCTAAGCTGGTGATATAAAATTTAGCAACTTTTGAGCTTCACCAACCTTTCAAATACCTTTTTTTTCCTTATACATAACTACATCTCTTTAAGTTTCTAAAACCATTTTAGAATCTTGCAATAAATGGCATTCCTTCATAAAATGAGTGTTTAAAAAATTATATATATATATATAGAGAGAGACAATAAGGAAATAAAGCTGATTTGGTCTCTCCTCCTAGGAGAATTGTCTTTTAGAAGTTTGTTGCCGTTGTCCATCCCTTTCAATTTTTTTTTTCTAGAAATAATTAACTGTGATGATTACTGTCATTATGGCTTATTAAACGTGGATTATGTTCATATCATAAGCCATGTGATTCAGAGTCAGATCAGTTAAGTCGTACTTCCTTATGCTCTCCAGAGTAGAGAACAATGAGGTAGTCTGAGCTGGAGCTTTGCAAAGCATGTATGGCTCCGTGGGTGAAAATGTCCCCTAGTGTGTTTTGTTTGTGCGGATGGCATCCTCGTGGGGTGTGTTGCGCAAGGAAAAAATCTTAACATTCCTCTCCAAGACTTAAAGACATTTTAGAGTTCTAATATTTCTTAGTCGAAAAACTTATTTAACTTAGGTAAGTTTTACCCAGTATTTTGTTTAAATTCTCAAAATGCTTAAGTTTATTATTCATCCTATACATATGAACGTTTAGCTGTTCTTGTGTTGCGTGTTAAAAATGAAGCCTTGTATTCTGAATTTTGTCAAGAATATGCCTTCTGGTTTATTTTCGCATTTTGTCTTTTCTTTCTCTATCTTCCCATCCTAAAGTTTTCCTACAGAGACGTTGCTTCCATTTCCGCTTAATTTTTATTCACTTTTTACTACATTTTCACACTGAATTTGAATTTTCAGAAGTATTGTGTTGCAATATCACTGAAAGGCATACACTTTTCCCTTGGTTTTACTCTCTTTAGCCCTTTGTTCTTGTTAGGGATAGAGAGCCTCTTTTAGTTACTCTCCCTGGTCCTATTTCTAACATTTACTGGCTCTTCTTCTTCTCTCTCTCTTTTTTTTTTTCTTTTTTTGAAAGAGAGAGAGAGACAGAGAGAGGGAGAAAGAGCATCTTAAGCAGGCTCCATGCTCAGTATGGAGCCTGATGAGGGGCTTGATCTCACGACCCTGAGATCATGACCTGAGCTGAGATCAGGAGTTGGATGCTTAACTAACTGAGTGACCCAGGAGCCCCTACTGATTTTCTTTTAATCCATGTTTGCCTAGTGGCTGATAAACTGAAACCATTCTCATTTTAAGCACTCTGGAGAATTTTTCTTTTAAATTCAGCTTAGGAATTCTTAACTTTAGATCTCCCATTTGGCAGTATTTTATAGTCATCGGTAATACCTACTTAATAGTTTAGTAAGTGAATAGATCATAGTATTAAATAACAGGGCATCAAAATCAGTAACTAATATAAACACTGGCATGAAGATATGTTTCCATTATCTAGTGCAGTCTGGACTTCCTTTGGAAGAGCACTCCCTGAAATACAGTTCATAGTGAAAGATCAAAACATGAACCAGTAATCGTAATCCCCTACAAGACTTATACTTTTCTAAAACCTAACCTGATTGTTTCTGTCTCTTAAAAATGAATTTAATATTTGTATTTATTATATTTACTGTTACGTTCTTCCTGTTTCTGCCACTGTCTTCTAGCTGTGTTGGGGGCAGGTCCTGCTGAACTTAACACTGAATCATCTTCACAAAGGGACATGGAGTGCAAATGGAATCATAATTATCTAAGTTAGATAGCTCACATCTATATTCCTGTCTACCACGCAGTGTTCTAAGCACTTTGCATTAAATCTTACTCACTCAATCCTTTCAACCATCCACGAGGCCTGCCTTGATATTTTTCACCTGAGATAGTTCCCAGGTTTGCACAGCTAGTATGTAGCAGGCTTGGTATTTCAGCCCAGGCAGTCTGGTTTCAGATCTGTGTTCATCACTAAATGTCACTGTCTCTTGTAAAAGCTCATCACCCAGACAGTGCGATAGTAACTCTGAGACATACAAAGAGAAAAACCTGAAAACTATTAGAGAAAGAAAAAAATAGAATTTATCTATAAAATGTGATTAGCAGACTGACAATGGACATTTTGTCTCCAACTGTACTTAACGGAATAATGTTTTTAAAAGTGCTAAAGGAAGAGTCAAGCTAGAATTCTTGAACTACGTGAATGTACAAGAGCAAGTATGAAATAAGGCCATTTTCAGATGTACAGCTTGTGACAGTTTGGTACTCACAGATTATCTCTGAAAGGACTAATAAGAGTGTACTTCAGCAAGAAAGAAATTACTACATTTTCATGGCTTTTGGTAAAACCAAGCCAAAACAAAACAAAACTCAATATGCTATTAAGAAGGTGCCTAGGATAGCGCTTAGCACGTATTGGTTGGTCTCTCAATATCATTTCCTTTCTACTTATATAGAAATGTTTGAAGGGTTTACTAAAAACAGGGTTCTACCAAGATGAATATACCCTACTTATTAAAGCTTTCTTTGAAACTGCAGTGTTAGTCATTGAAAGAAAGTACTCATGGTGTCCACATCTTCTGATAACGGCAGAGGTAGTAAACCATGGTATTCAAGAATAGTAGGTTATTTATAATCCTTAAGAGTAAATACACATATATCAACTCTAGTAGATTAGATTACTAAATGATTGAGAAATTATGAATCATAAATAAGGAGTTTCTTTTGCTTTTTATGTCCTTATAATTGATTTGAAAACCCCAGTGCTTTGTGTATTCACAAGTATATATTCATGTGGTCATTTGAATTCTAAGATATAATGTTTCCTTTTCAGCGCTTGGCTTTGGAAGCAGAGAAGGTTCAAGCAGCCCACCAGTGGAGAGAGGATTTTGCGGTAAGGACCCTTTTAAACCACTTTAATTAGTGACGTTTTGTGCTTGATCATTATGATTACATTAACATTTTCTTAGTGAAAGAATCTTAAGATGTTATATGAGCAAAACTCGGCTATACTTTGTTTCTTTAAAGAATTTGCTTTTGGGTAATGAGAGCCAATACGTTAGTCAAAATGTTTTTGCTTATTATGTTCCATATTCAAACAAGTCTTTTGAAATGTTCTCCTATAATCAAAGTTATTTATAAAATTAATTACATTTAAATAGAATTACATTTATAATATCTCAATCACCATTGTAGATATTATGGATACACTAGTTGAAAAACAAGTTGCATTTAACAACTTGGAGTTTGTAAGAAGTGATATGCATATTATCATCACCTTGGTGGTGGGCAATGTGATTGAAGTAAGAATGAATGTATTAAACTTTTATAATTTAATTTGCTCCACTTTTGCTAGAACAATCTTTCTTTTACTGTGGTCTACTTTTAGAAGTTCCAGCTGATACTAGCTTTTCCATGTATATATATATTTTTTTAAGATTTTATTTATTTATTTGAGACAGAGAGAATGAGAGACAGAGAGCATGAGGGGAGGAAGGTCAGAGGGAGAAGCAGACTCCCCGCCGAGCAGGGAGCCCGATGCGGGACTCGATCCCGGGACTCCAGGATCATGACCTGAGCCGAAGGCAGTCGCTTACCAACTGAGCCACCCAGGCGCCCTCCATATATATTTTTGATAAACACTTGCCTTAAGAATTACTGAGCTAATTATAGAAATAGCAGAAATTCTCCTGGTAATGACTTTTGTCTGTTTATCTATCTATCTATCTATCATCTATCTATCCATCCATCCATCCATCCATCCATCTTCTCTATCATCTATTTTTCTTTCTTTCTTTCCATCTGTGTATCCATCCACCTATCCATCCATCTTCTTTTTTCTATCTCTGTATCTGTGTATCCATCCACATATCTCTTCATACATCTATCAATGTATTCAGTCTTTCAACTTATCTTGTCAATCAGTCAATCTTCTTATAGCCAGGGGCACAGTGGAAAAGTTTGCCCTTAATAGTTAAAATATTTATCTTATATGTTTGAATTATTTTATTTATAGTGAAAATCTTTCTAGTTTCTGATCATAGAAAAATGCCATATAACTAATTTGGGGGATGTTTAAAATAGAATTAGAGTATGAGTGACAGCTTGGTACTATTAAATTGGTTTTGAATGTTTTGTAAAACAAAAGTCAAGTTTGAAGGTAAGAAAGTTGTGCTTCAAAGAACACAAAATTGAGGGTTAGGAATTAGCACTTTTGCTTTGTGTTAGCATGATTATGTTATATATCAAAGGAAAATACACTACATGATATGTCATTCACTTATAATATATGATAAAGGTTAGTCTTCCATGTTTCATGCTTCTGATGTTTTTTATTTTTACTATATTTTCCACAAATTTATATTTCTTAAACCAATACTTAGTCTACCAGCTGGAGACTCTGCTTAACTATTGTCAGTTTGTTTGGTTCTTTTACTCAATTGGTCATATTGCCTGAGTTGTTGGTGTCAGGTAGGTACTGGCTTAGTTCGTAATTGGACATAATTGGTGTCATCCATAATACGTAGAGAAAAAAAATGGTGATTAAATTAGAAATGTAAGTTTGAGTATTGAGGGCAAATTGTAAGCTCATCCAATGAGGGGATTTACGATATTGTTAGTTTCTTTTAGATGAAAGGAACACAAACTTTAATTTTTTGTTGTTGTTTCTCAGACAAAAAGCAGCCAAACTAATTTGTCCAAATAAATATCCTTTTGACTGATTAATATTAAATGGAAATGGTTTTTTCCTCCCATCTCGGAGGTGGCATAGTAAAAGCAATGTGAAGACATAATGGGTATAAAGCTAGACCTTCTATTTTGCTTAGTGTTGGGTTGGTACAATTGGTGTTTTAGTTTAAATTTTGAGTAATTCTTAGAACTCAAAAAATCATTAAGTTTACACAGATCAGCTTGTAATATATTGATTCCATTGCTATTCATAAACTTTTCTTCGTGTTAAAAGAATTCGGTAATATTTCTCATAGTCATTTATTAGTTATATGTCTTTTTCAGTTTCCTAAGGAGAAATAATGTGGTCAAGAATAAAGTGGCAAGCAGGGATGTAGTAATGCCATTTATATCATTTTTGTTGTTTCATTTAATTATCATGTTATAGGTTTCTGGTTATAAGGGTTTCTTTTCCAGATATATTGTAAAACCCTTGATATTGTCAAATCATTAACACAAAATTAACATTTCTCCTTGCAGAAGTAATGGGCAACCCTTGTCCATGACCCAAGAACTCTCAATGTGTGTAGGCTGTTACCATATTTTACCATATTTCACTGCATCTGAGCCTTTCTCAGTTGTAAAGCACCCTATCATTTACGTATTGCTAAGAAAGAAAAAAAGAAGCCAATTAAATTATGATGCATCAGCAATTTTGAGATGTATTTTGACTTGACACAGGTCAAAATGTAAAAAAGTTTACCTTGAAATGTAATCCCTGGGGCTCCTGGGTGGCTCAGTTGGTTAAGCGACTGCCTTTGGCTCAGGTCATGATCCTGGAGTCCCTGGATTGAGTCCTGCATCAGGCTCCCTGCTCGGCAGGGAGTCTGCTTCTCCCTCTCCCACTCCCTGTTTGTGTTCCCTCTCTCGCTGTCTTTCTCTGTCAAATAAATAAATAAAATCTTTAAAAAAAAAAAAAAAAAAGAAATGTAACCCCTGTTCTCTGCCCTCTCGGTGCCTGTCCCTACCGAGTAGCACTGCTAGGATCAGTCATGCAAGAGGACGCACTGGTCCCACCATGACACAGAAGCCATTACTCAATCTTACGCGGTTAAATAGAATGTAAATGGTTTTCTCAGTAAGCGTTAAGAGTTCTTAGCAAATAGTGACCTCCATGTAAGAGAATTCTTGGACAAATTCTGTTCTTAATTTCCCCCTAGATTACCTCACAATTTATTTAGGACCTATGAACATATTGATTGACATCAAAAGAGATTGTTAAAGGGAAAACAAGTTAGTCCACTTTAGAGCTCTGTCAACTCATTGCATGAGTACCTTTCTTGAAGGATTGTAAACAATGTGCACAGAACACATAGCTGTCCCAGTTTGCACACTGAGAATTGATATTTTCCATCTCTGACCATGCCAGCCATACCCAGTCTTCACAACAGTCCTTCCCATTTTAAGAGCCCTTTGAAATATCGTTAAGTTATTCTATGTTTGAAGAATAGAATGTGAATGCAGATTGCCTGAACTCAAATATTGTAACAATAAGACACACTTTTTCCTTTTTCCTTTTTTTCCCCACTGATAAACCAGATGATGCTTCAATGCATGTCATGTAGCAAGGGTAAACAAATACTTCGAAGCCATAAAACAAATCAAACTTAAATTTGTGGCTAGAAACTAGAGATCATCAACATTAAATCTCCTCTTCTTTTAGGAGACCACCCAAAATAATTGCAAATTTTATCAATGCTTTAGCCAAACATTTAAAAATGCTTAATTTGAAGGTAAGTGCTACCATATTCCAAAAGGTCCTCTTTTTAAACTTTATAATCCTTTTATCTTTTAAGATATTTAACTATTTGTATCAGGGTGATAGTTCTTTAATGCCACCATTAATAATTTAACAGTAGGATGATTTAGAAGGCAGAAATCATTTCCTAAAGGTACGTTAACATTTCCCAAAGATACAATATTCTGATTCTTCCCTCCAGGGTAAGTAGGCAAAATTCATTCATATTACTTAGGCAAAATGTTGATTAACATTTCCATTTCTTTAGCGTAGTGAAATCTCAGGAACAGCTAGAACAAAAGGCAAAGCACTAAAATGCTGCAAATGTTGGCAACAAGAAAAGGCCCGTGTAATTCACACTCTCCCTCAGCGCCACTCAGTTCCCAATTGAATGTACAATTGAGCTAACAAAGGGCATACACTCTAAATGGATTAAGATTTATGCGGTCATGCATTTACAAGTTCAAACCAATATTTGTAAATAAGCTGTATCTACCAGCTGCCTTTTAGGTCTCCACGCAACTTACGGGTGTTAAAGGTCACATTTCGTGTCACTTATGATGGACAAATTATTAAGGGCAGGTGGAAAAAGAAAAAAGCTTAGAAAACTAATTGTTCTGCATGCAATAGTT
Source organism: Neomonachus schauinslandi (assembly GCF_002201575.2). Classification (NCBI taxonomy): domain Eukaryota; kingdom Metazoa; phylum Chordata; class Mammalia; order Carnivora; family Phocidae; genus Neomonachus; species Neomonachus schauinslandi. The sequence goes on along the minus strand of NC_058414.1, from coordinate 25,882,635 downwards.
CTTGTTATTTGTACTGAACAGATCTTTTCCAATTGCATTTGAAATCTCATTTGATTACATTGCAATGGTTGGTTAACTTAAGCAATTTTGTTTCCAACTAAGCCTACGATATTAATTGTACTTACACATGTATAAACATAAGGGGTGCCTAATTTGTATTTTAATAAGTAGGATCTTTATGTATGGCTTATTAGCATTAGCTTGTTACCGTGCAGACTGAGTACAGATGTCTAGAAATTGGCCAGTAAATAAAACATTGGAGGAGCCTTTTTTAGCTTCAGTTCTACAGAGAAACTAAATTAGAAGGTGAAAATTTTTCTGGTGAAGCTGAATGTTATTGAGTGTCAATCATGCTAACTTGGTTCTCCTAATTTAGCATTGTTTTTATATCTTTAAAAAAATCACTTTTGCTCAAATTGCATTTTGAAATGTTGCTTTAAGAGTTTTGTGTTTATAGGAGTTAAATTAATAGGTATTGGTGTCAGGTATTTAATTATTTCATCTGTCTTATTCATTTCATGGAAATGCATCTCTTCTGTTGATTGAGGAACAAACAATTGTGAATATGTGAACTGTAAAAACATACCATGTTTATTTTGGTTACATTGTATCAAGATCAACATTGTTCTAAGTTATAAATTGGTATAGGTTCTGGATGTGGCAGAGCTAGCTGTTTTCAGGGATAAAAACTGGGGGAGTGGCATGCTGTATTAGTGAATAAATGAATTAAATGAATGAATTTAGTAGATTACCAAAACAATTTTAGGCTCTGGATGGATTTAGTTTTTGTTTTTTTGTTTTTTTGTTTTTTTTTTCCCCAGCTTCTTCCTTTGGTAGAATTGCCCTGTTGGGAAAAAAAATTTTTTTTTAATATGTTTTTGCTACATGTCTTCCAGTTTTTTACTGTTCTTTTCTTTTAAGAGTCTTGTCAATCTATTCCCATTATGACGATAGATGAAAAGGAGCCACAGTGCAAAACTGATTTCCCCCCAAATTCTGGAAAACCAGTTTTATGGGAAAGAGGCATATTTGTGATGCCTTACTCTTTTTGTTTATGCATATATATGAATGTCCATAGTTAGAGCATTATAATATAGCAGAGTTGAAAATAATAACCATGGGCTCTAACTTGTTAGTTATCCTAGGTGGTAACCCTTATGTTCTGTTTCTTTTATTGAAAAATAGAAGCTAAATATTTATACATTAACATTGGTTTAATTTTTCAGAATATTTTAAAGATTTTTTTATTTTATTCATTTGAGAGAGACAGAGAGAGCGAGCGAGAGCATGAGCAGTGGGGAGGGGCAGAGGAAGAGGGAGAAACAGACTCCCAGCTTAGGCACTTAATCGACTGAGCCGCTCAGGCACCCTCATTTTTCATAATTTTAATATTTACTAATAATCTTCCTAACTTCACTTTCTATTATTTCTGTTAAAGTCAAGGTTACATGTTAGTACATGACAGTATAGTAGAACCCCCTAAAGTAAGACATTGTGACAGTATGTTTGGAATAATGCAAACTTAGATCTAAAAAGGGCTGTGTAAATTTTTTTCTTTTTTTTTGTCCCCCTCTCAGGAAGGGAGGGAGAAGTTGCAAAGGACAGATATAATTGACTTAGGAAACGGGGAGGTGGATCGTGGGTCTCTGTATTTTTTTTTTTTTTAAAGATTTTATTTATTTGGCAGAGAGGCACAGCGAGAGAGAGGGAACACAAGCAGGGGGAGTGGGAGAGGGAGAAGCAGGCTTCCCGCTGAGCAGGGAGCCCGATGCGGGCCTTGATCCCAGGACCCTGGGATCATGACCTGAGCCGAAGGCAGACGCTTAACAACTGAGCCACCCAGGCGCCCCGGTCTCTGTATTTTTTTAAGACCGATCTGCTGCCTTAGTATCCTAACATTGAACTGGTAGAAACATTGCTAAATAATTGGGAGATTCCTGGAATTGGTGCCAATGTTCTACAAATTCTAGCCATCTAGAGCACGCAGAATCATCCTCATTGACATTGAAGTTAGAGTTGATTACTGTCACAGCTGGTGCCAACTTGTAGCTGTCACAAGAGAGTTTTCCAACTTAGTGATTCCATTAACCTCTCCATAACTGGAGCTGCATTTTATTAAAATTTTTGGACACCACTTATTTGCATTGAGGTGGGATTTACTATATTAATTTTTCAGCCACAAAAGAAATAAAAAGATGAACAAAAATGTATCAGCATTATGAATCACTGCAATTTACACATAATGCATAGTCTGCAAAGATTTGCTCTATAACCTTCTGTCCATTTTATTTCCTTATTTAAAAAGTTTTAGTGACTCTCCATTTAGCATAAATCACATACCATTGTCTGCCCCTGTCTTTTCCTAAATTTTCTATTGCAACATCTTCCCAATAGCTATTATCATTCTGAAATCCTGAGCCTGAAACAGAGTGAACTACTTGATGTTTCTCTACAACATTTACTTCATCTTCAGACCTTTTGATAATGTCTGCCTAGAAGTCTCCCCCTCCCGCTCCAATTTTCTCTTGGTTTTGAGCCCCTAATCTTGGATTTGTTGTCTGTTTTATATAGTTGCCTCATTCCCAGTATGTATTCCTATTCAAATATGTACTCACTACATTATTTTCCTTTTTCTACTTTCTATCAGTACTAAAATGTAAACTTCCTGGGGATAAGAACTGTGGCTGATGCATTGCTAAGAAAATTGTAGTCTAGTATGCAATACATAACACACAGTAGCCTTTATGTAATTTTTTAAATTAAAAATTAATTACTTGTAGTTTTGAGATATCTATTTTTACTCTAAACATTATGGTCACTTATACTGGAGCTATAGTGAAAAATGTATTTGAACAGCACTTTGTATGTCTGAATACATTTGCCCACAGCCATGGCATAGTTACAGAACACTGGGTTTGGAATTCTGTAAATCTGTTTCAAATTTTGTCTTTGCCGCTAACTTGCAATACAATTTTCAGAAAATAATAGCCTTTTGAATATCACTTCCTTTATTTAAAAACTCTTGGTTGTGTATTCTCTACCAGCATAATTATTTGTTAGTTGCTCAGTAATTGTCTGTCTGTGCTCCTGTAAGCCCTGTCTCTCTACCAAGGAAAAATATTTTCCAGAAACCTCATGATTTGTCCATGTGTTCACAAGCGGGTTGACCAGAGGTCCGTGGATGGCTGTTCACCTAGTCCAGAGGGCATCTGTTAGCTCCCATGGCTGTTGTTTTCTATCTGCCATCATTGCTCCGATGGAAGAATATGGTTCTGCTCAGGTGGTTGTCATCTGGTACATTCCAGGCTCCAAAGCCCTTGAGCTTGAGGCAGAGTGTGCCCTATGCAGAAATAGGGCAAATGACTCTCTTTCCAACTATGGAAGCGTTTTTAAAAACCTAGATAAATAATATTTGCACCGTTTTAAAAAGAAAAAGCTAATGTAAACATCCATTAAACCGAATATCAAATTTTTGAAGTTTTCTGAGAATAGCTACATGATAGCTACTCTCTTAACAAAATTTAATACAATGCAGTATTGCTGACTACAGGTACAATGTACAGCAGATCTTCAGTGCTTATTTATCTTGCTTAACTGAAATGTTATGCCTGTTGATTAATAACTTGCCATTTCTCCCTCCCCTGAACCCTTGTTAACCACCATGCCAGTCTTTGATTTTATTAATTTGACTGTTTTAGATACTTCATGTAAGTGGAATCATACAGTACTTGTCTTTCTGTGTCTGGCTTGTTTCACTCAGCATAATGTCCTCAAGGTCCATCCATGTTGTTGTATTGCCGAATTCCCTACTTTTTAAGGGCTGAATTATAGTGTATGTGCTATATACACCACATTTTCTTTGTCCATTCTTCTGTCGATGGACATTTGGGTTGTTTCCACATCTTAGCTATTATGAATAAGAGTACAGTGAAAATGGGAGTGTTAGTATCTTTGAGGTCCTGATTTTAATTCTTTTGGATATATACCCACAAGTGGGATTGCTGGATCATGTGTACTTCAACTTTCAATTTTTTTGAGTTATCTTCATATCCTCTTGTCTAGGGGGCTGCACCATTTTGCATTCCCACCAACAACGTGCAAGGATTCCAATTTCTCCACATCTTTGCCAGTACTTGTTGTCTAATAGATAAAGACTTAAAGATAAGATGTGAAACTGTAAGACTCCTAGACTGAAACATTGAGGAAGAGTTTCATGACATTGTTTTTGGCGATGGCTTCATGGATACAGCACCAAAAACAAAGGCAACAAAAACAGAGAAGTGGGACTACACAAAACAGAAAAAGCTTCATAGGGAAGGGAGCAATCAATAGAGGGAAAGGTAACCTGCAGAATGGAAGAAAACATTTGTGACCATATATCTGATAAGGAGTTAATCTTGAAAATACCTATGGAACTCCTAGAACCCAACAACAAAAATTCCAATCCTACAGGTTTTTAATCACCAGGGCTTTGAAGCAAGTTCTCATATCCCGTGTCACAAAGTTCCTGAAGAAAAGAGTTCATTCGTCATTTATTTAATACTTCTCTCAGTGAGAGCATAAATACCTTTCTTTAGGAGTCTTTGGGGAGACTTATTTCTTACCGTATCCTCCTTTTCCTCAGTGTCCCTTTGAACTCTTGTCTCTTTATTTCTCCTTTAGGAAGCAATCAGTTGACCTCCAGCAGATGAATGCATGAAAACAGAGTCCTGATGATTTCCAACTCCTAGCCTTTATTATAGTTCAGGTTCATCATGGAGGACCCTATTCTACATAGATTCTATCTCCAAAAACCTGTTGGAGACTAAATGAGATGGTTTATATAAATATGCTTAACACTTTGGAAGGTCTTCAACAATGATCATTTTAGTAGAGGAGGCACTGTCTCCTTCTAGATTTATTTCTTCCAAAAAGTTGGCATATTGTTTCTTAATGATTAAGTGCAGCTAGCTACACCTTTTGAAAAAAGAAAATGTGCATGCCCGTCCGTAATAGGCAGTAGATGAATGCTCATTCAATTGACTTACATTCTGTTTACCTTACATTTCATTTGGGTAGTAAGACTGCATTCATGTAGAATGACTGCATTTGGAAGTGACACGAGGGTATGGAGGGTAACAAAATTAAGTTTTTACTTATTATTGATGTTTGTTTTTATATTTGTAGGAAGTTCCGGTTTACTTGGTGCCTAAAACAGCTCTGGTACACCTTTCTGTAATTAAAAAAAAAAAAGTGTATCTGAATGGATCTTTAGGGGGTACAGAACTAATACATGCATTTATTTACTGTAGATCCTTAAGAACTGGGGCCCCAAGGCAATAACTCTATTCCCAGAGATAATTTTTATTTTGTGAATTACATCAGATGCTGGAATAATTTCAATTTAGTGGAGTTAGGGTTGTGTTATTAACTTTGCTCATACTGCTATGGGAAAGAGAATGTTTCAGGAATTGAAGAATTGGCCTAGAGAGCTTTCTTCCTAAAGGCTAACACTATGGTGAAACTTGGAGCTTTAAAATAAAGAAGCAAATTTTGAGGAACAGGCAATGTATGTAGGTCATGGGGTTCAGTCACAAATAGGATATATTTTGACTTTGGAAGCTGGCTGGGATAGCTGACACCATGGTGGGGACTTAGGGTTTAGCATACTGGTTTAGCTGGAGGGATATTATGTGTCCAGAATGTAGGAAAGCTGCTCAAACAGGGGTTTGGATAATGTTGAGAGTGGGTATTGCACTCAAAAGCTTAACCAAAAAAAAAAAAAAAATCTTTAAGTAGACAGAAGAAAGTTTTGAGATTTCTCTGATTTAAACCTGAGAGGTTTAAAAAAATGGAAAGAAAACCTAGTTATATTCATCTACAAGTTTCAAAAATTATGTGACTAGACTTTAGTACTGGACTTGAATACATATGAGAAAAATGCTATGGGAATTTGGGGGAATGACCAATTCTCACCATCCATGCAAAATTGCCAATTTCTTTAAAGCTTATGCCTTTTGTCATCTAACTTTCCAGAAGAGCCTGTCACTGGGTTTATTCATCATGCTATCCTCTCTGTAATTAATCAACATTTTTTTCCCTTTTACTTTCTCATCAACATACAAACTTGCTCCAGTATCTTCTATCATTAAAAATATATTTGTATCTCTCTTGCCTCTTTTAGCTTCACCATATTTGTTTGCTATCTTACACTGCAATACTCAGAAGAAATGTAGACCTTCCTGATCTCTCCGTTTTCCTCTTTGTCCCCTCATCAGCCTGCTCCAGCCTGACTGTGAATATCATCCATAGTTCTTTGTAGTTCACGTGTACCGCCTTGTCATCCAATCTAATGGGCATCTTCTGTGTATCTTCATACTTGGTCTGTTTATATCATTTTAATGGACCACTTACTAGTTCCCCGTTCTTCAAACACTTTCTTTTCTTAGTTTTCAGGAAACCCCACTGAACCCAGTTTTCCTGTTTTCTCACTATCTGTTCCTTCTCAATCTCCTGTTTACTACCTACTTTGTCCCAGGACACCTCATTCATTTCATCAGATTTAAATATAATTCCACCCAAGTCTCTTTTCTGCACTATCTAACTGACCACTGGCTTTTTCCAGTTAGTTGTCTTGCCTGCGTATCACTAACATGCTCAGATGAACTGCTGTTTCCGTGAATTTCTCCCCTAGTATCCTGATCATCTGTTAATTTTCCCATCTCAAATGATGTCCCCTTCTCCCCAGTTAATTTAGCCAAAATTAAAGAGGGATCCTTAATTTCTTTCTCTGCCATAACCCCTCATAAAATTCATGTGTAAATTCTGTCAATTTCAAATATATCATGCATCTATTTATTTCCCTTCATCTCCTTTACCCCATCTTTATCTTATCCAGTCCCCCATCCTGCAGAATAATTTTGAAATTGTTAATCAAATTATGAATCAAAGAGTCTACTGCCCTATGGTATCCACAAAGTTGTTTTATATACATAAAGATTTTAGACTCTCAATTAAATGGAATGATGAGGCTTTATCAGTAGACAGTAGAGCTTTGCATATCCTTCTGACACAAACATTTTGAGGATCAAGTAGGACTAACAAGTCTAAAAATTTTTAAACCAGTAAGACAACCAAATATCAGAACAGAGTAGGGTAGGTGCCACAAACCTGAGTTTTGAAAGCAATGTGCTGCTTTTCTCAAACTGCCTGTGAAAACTGTGCCTAAATGATAGCAGCAACAATAAAATCAAGGCAGCACAAGTAACAAGTTAAAAAAAAAGGCCAAATACAATTTTTAGTGAAAATTAATTGCACAAAAAAATGTGAAGTTTTATATGTGAATTCAGGTTTAAATTAACAGTTACAGATACCTTTTTCTGGATCCATCGGAAGACCTACTGGTCTGAGAAATAGAGTTTGTAACTGCTGAATGTTACAGAAAATTATTTCTCATGGCATTGTAGTATTGTGTGCTATGGGATATACTATATGTTAATTAAATTATTAGATTCCCCAAATTATGAAATTGCTCCCTTGCAAAAACTGCTTTACTTTGTTATAGTGTTTCACCACTATGTGGACAGTTCTCCTGGGGATCTTATAAGAATCACTTGGAAGCTTTTTTTTTTCCCCGAAGTCTTCCCTTATGTCCTCCCCACAGAGTTCTCAGTGACTTCCTTATGGGAGTGAAGCCAAGATACTGAGAATCCTTCTCTAGTGGGCAGTGTAACTGATGGAGTGTGATCTAGCTGTCACGTGTGTTAAGATTGAAGAAAGGCTGACAACCACTCACTGGAGGACTTATCAATTATAAGAATACACATGATGAGTCTGAATGCAGTTCTACAGCTTAGAAAGAAAGGGTGGAGTGGTAAATAGATTTGAATATAGAAAAGAAAAGTGTAATAAGAAATTGGATGCTCTAAAAAATCTAGTTGGGTTTAACACCCAAACAGCAGCAGTGACAGTAATCAAGCTTGTTCAATCACTTTCCTTCTGAAAGAATAATACCTTAAATGTTTGTGTAAGGATATTTCAGGATCATTACTTCAAAAATCCAAATGATATAGGTATAGATACAGAAGGAAAATTAAAATATCTCTTAATTGCCACAACTAGATGTATGCCTTGTTTATATTTAGTGAGGATCATGATGTTCAGTTTATCTGTTATCTCTTTTTTTCATGTATTGTTTCCTGACATACACCAGGAGGCAAAACATAGTTACGTGATTTGAACAGAACATACAAAGTTGTAACAGGAGAGTGCATTCTACTATGAATAAATCAAATTCTTCGTGTTTCTCTCACCTTCCTCATTCATCCCCCGATCTTATAAAATTATTACTTTTATGTTAAGATTTAGGCTCAAAAACCATAATTCCCACAGTGTATAAGTCTGGTTCTATATTTTGATGGCTTAAATGCTATCATCAGAACTTCTACCATAGCTCTTCCATACTGACCTTATTTCTTTATGTTGTTTTTTTTTAATTCATAATTTGATTGAGTGGATTTTGTTGTCAAGTAGTTTGACCAAGAAGAGCCATAGGATGCTCCAATCCCTGAGTTCTTGCATGATGGAGAATTTCTGGGATTTCATTTTGGACTTGAAAGAAACTTCAGCTAAGTATTTTTTTTTTAACCTCAAAATTTGGGGCATTGTTTTATTGTCTTCTGTCATTGATAGTGGCTCTAAAGAAGTCTTAAGCCAGTCTGATTCTAACCCCTGGACCCCATCCTGAATTGACTTGAATTTTTTGCTTGTTCCCTAATACATTCTTCAATCTTGAGGTTGAACTAGGAATGATATATCTTATTGTTGATTGTTTGGTGTCTTTGTATTCAAGTTTTAATTTTATTTCAGAGTTGTATACTTTCAGCATCTTTTTGAATATTTTTGTATAGTTTTTTTTTTTAATGCTCTTTTCATCAGGAATATGACTTAATGTAAATTGGACCACCTTTTCTGTTTTCCATAACTGGTATCTGCTCTATTACAATCTTTTTTAAGGATACTTACTTTTTTCATTTCATTTGGCATGATTTCCTGAAGCCTGTCTGGAATGATGGTCTTTTCATACGCATCTGTGCTTTCCTTGTTTTCATGTAGCTTTCTTCTCTAAATAATCTGTTTTGCATCTCCCCCTTTTCTGTCTGTTCTGGCAGCTCCTTTGCCAGTTTATAAATAATCTCATCGTTAGGCCTCCTTTATCCTTTATTTTCTTTCATTATTTTCCTCACCCTCTCTCTCTATCCCTTATTTTAAAGAATAAGTCTATAATTTCTCTGAGACTGTGAAGGGCCGTGGTCTTAAATCTTAATTTTATTTTGGAATTGCATGTCTTTTGTTAGTTTTCCTTTCTTCCTTCCCCTTCCCACAAAATGGCTCTGTATGGATTCCTGAATCTCTGAATAAACTAATGATTTGATGAAAGATGATGAGGGAGAATTAAAAATAGAGAATCCCCAGGTAGTCTAGGGTTTCCACTAAGGTGAATAGTCTGAACTGCCTTCCAAAATATGTTCTGTACTTTGCGTAGTTTCAAACTGTTTTTAATGTTCAAGAAGACTGTGAGACTTATGATAAAAACAATTAAATCCTGGCTTTTCTTGTAGCGATATGATGATTGCCATTTCTCTTTCCTACTAGGATTTATTTCCTTTTATGTTCTACAGCTATCATTTATTAGGTAAAAAATAGAAAACTTTAGCTGGTATTAGAATTAATTGCATTTTCAAAGCCAAAATAGGGAATATCCGACAGCAGTGTTCCTGCAAATATATATCTGATTATACCCTAAATACCAGGTGGATATTATAATTTCTACTTTTAAACGAATTATTAGAAAATATGAAGAGGGAAATAAAATATAATGTAAACCATTGCAGGGATCTAGGAAGCAGAAAATAATCTGATATTTAAACAGACACCCTAAAGGTGCTACCATTTACACATGAGAAGTATTCCTTCAGAGTGTGCTTCTGATTCCACTTCTTTCAATAGAATATTTTGTCGTCTAATTTAATATGAAGTCTAATATTATTTTTGAGCCATTAAACAAGTTAGAAAATATTATAGTGAAAAGGGACATACTCTGATTAATAGGATTTTCAACCTAGGTGCCAGAAAGAGTTTGATTATTTCTCATAGTGTGATTTTTGGCTATTTAATCCCTAGACCACAGTTTCTTCACCAATAAAATGGGAATGATATTGGTACCAATAGGGTAGAGTAATTTTGAAACTTAGTTGAAATAGTGCATGGAAGCCTTCACAGAGGTTTTTGAGAAGTAGAATCAAGCTTAAATGAAGGAAATATAAATGATGTCACATTATTGAGAAATTGATGGCATTCAGTGTTGGCTAAACAAATATAAATGAAATTTTATTAACAATCAGACTTAGTCTTTTTTTCCCTTTCTTATATTCCTCCTGCTTGCTTCCAGCTGGAATCTGCAAAGTGTCCAACAATCTGCCACCATCAAACACATATACATATACATAATCAATACACTTTGTTGAGATTGATTTTGCTTGCACATGTGCTGTTTTTCCCTTTGGAAACATATTTTTAAAGATTTCCAGAACAAATAACTGTGGAATGTTAAAAAAAACAACCAGTACAGAATCAAAATATCGATTTTGATAAATTATATTCTTGCTTTTAGCAGAAACACACAATTTTTTTTTAAGATTTTATTTATTTATTTGAGAGAGAGAGTGCGAGAGAGAGAGAGAGCACAGGAGGGGGGAGCGGGAGAGGGAGAAGCAGACTCCCTGCTGAGCAGGTAGCCCGATGCGGGACTCGATCCCGGGACTCCAGGATCATGACCTGAGCCGAAGGCAGTCACTTAACCAACTGAACCACCCAGGTGCCCAGAAACACACAATTTTAAGCTGTTAATGTCCTGAAAGCATTTCTGCACTCCTAGTGTTTGTATCAATGTTGGAATCCTGTTACCTGCCAGCTCACAATCGGCAAAATCTAGTAAGTTTTACATTTCCACACTTTTATTTGAAAATCTTAAGCATTTTTATGCTTTTATGCTCTGAGGGTTTCAGGTTTTGAAATAAAGGGCATTGGTTATACTCAGTAGAGAACAGATTACAGAATCCAAGTTGTAATAAATCTAAAATGTATGTTTGATGGTTCAACTGCTAAATTCTTTCCTCATAATCCTTGTGCTGAGTAAAAATGACCAAATGATATATTGGAGATGACTATAGCCTATTTCTTTGGCTAAAAGGGAAACGAAACCGCCTGACAGAGAATATCAATGTTTCTTTTTTTTTTTAATAACGTAGATGTTAATCCTGAGGCTTCCCAGAAATTTCTCTAGTTTTTATAGGGTTTTCTTTGAAATTCTTGTTTTTCCCAGTTTCATTGAGTAACAGCTGACACGCATCACTGTATGTGGTTAACCCATCCAGCTCAGTGATTTACATATATTATGAAACGATTACTACTGTAGGTTCAGGTGATATCTATCTTCTCATATAATTACAATAAAAGAAAATTAAAATAGAGGAAAAAATTCTCCTTGTGACGAGAGCTCATAGGGTTTACTCTGAACAGTTTTTCCTCTGTATCATGCAGCAGTGTTAGCTATCATCATCATGTTGTACGTTACATGGTGTTGTTTTGCCATTGAGTTGTATGGATTCTTTATCTGTTTTGGATATTAACCCATTATCGGGTATATGGTTTGCCAATATTTTTGTTCTCATCCCTAAGCTTGTCTTTTCACTTTGTTGATGGTGTTTTGTTATGTTTTGTTTTTGGCTGTGCAAGAACTTTTTAGTTTGCTATAGCCCCACTTACTTATTTTTGTTTTGTTGCTTGTGCTTTAAGGTGTCATATCTGAAAAATTATTATCAAGACCCATGTCAAGGAAATTTGTTCCTATGTTTTCTTCTGTGTTTTCTATGTTTTCATGGTTTCGGGTCTTACATTTAAGTTTTTAATCCATTCTGAGTTAACATTTTCTGAATGGTGTAAGATGTGAGTCCAGAGACTGTCTTTTCTCCATTGAGTATCTTGGCTCCCTTGTCAAATATTAGTTGGATTTGAAATGTTGGGGTTTGGAAGTGAAAGAATTCTTCAGATGTCTTTGGGGCAAAAAGGTGGTTTTATTTAAGCATGGGGATAGGCCCCATGGGCAGAAAGAGCTGCACTGGTGTTGTGAGAAATGACTGATTATATACTTTCAAGTTAGTAGTGGGTTAGAGATAGCATAAGTCTCTAAGGAATTTGGAAGCAAGGTTTCCAGGACCTTGAGGGGCTAGCTGTTGTTAGGAAACATTCATTTACTACTGTCTAGTAAGCGCTTAGTCATGAGACCCTTCAGATGTATATCATTGGCCATATGTTTGGAGGATGATTGCTAACATATATCATGTTGGGGGGGGCAGTAGAAATAAAGGGAATTTCCAAAGGGATTTTCATATGTTAAAGAGACAGAGGATCCTGGAGGTTGGGCTCATGTCAAGCTAAGGTTGCTTGCCTTTACCAAAGTATTAACATTGAGGCAGTTGAGTTCCTGGAAGAAGGTCACTCTGCCTGTCCCAAGTACTTGTCATGGGCTGTAAGTTGTAAGGAAGTTATTTTTTTTTCTGTATTTCTTTTGCCTTTGTTCTCCATATCTTGTTTTCCACAGTTGACAATATATGCTTGGGTTTTTTTCTAAATTTTTGATTCTGTTCTCTTGGTCTCTTTGTTTTATGCCAGTACCATGCTGTTTTGATGACTGTAGGTTTATAATGTAGCTTAAAATCAAGAGTTGTGATACATCCTGCTTTGTTCTTCTTTCTCAGGATTTCTTTGGCTATCTGGGGTCTTTTATGGTTCCATGTAACTTTTAGGAGTGTTTTTTCAACTTCTGTAAAAAATGCAGTTGGGCGGGGGGGGGAAGGGGTGCCTGGGTAGCACAGTTTGGTTACGCATCTGATTCTCAGGTTGTGAACTCAGGTTCGTGAGACCGAGCCCCACATTGGGCTCTCTGCTCAGTGCGAGTTTGCCTAAGATTCTCTCACCTTCTCTCTCTGCCCTCTCCTTCCATTCTTTCTCTTTCTCTCTCTAAAATGAATAAATTTAAAAAATCTTAAAAAAAATGCAGTTGGAATCTTGATAAGGTTTACATTGAAACCGTAGAAGGCTTTCAGTACAATTGATATTTTAACAATATTAATTTTCCAGTCTATGAACACAGGATACCTTTCCATTACTTGTTTCTTTGATTTCTTTCATCAACGTCTTGTAGTTTTCAGCATAGAGAACTTTCACCTCCTTGGTTCAGTTTATTCCTAAATGTTTTATTGTTTTGAAGCTGTTGTAAATGGAATTGATGTCTGTATTTGTTTTTCAGAAAGTTTTTTGTTAATGTATAGAAATGCTACTGATTTTTGTATGTTAATTTTGTAGCCTGCAACTTTATTGAATTCATTGACTAGATCTAGCCGTGTTTTGGTTGAGTTGTTAGAATTTTCTATATATAAAATCATATTGTCTGCAATAAAGACAATTTTACTTTTTCCTTTCCAATTCTGATACCTTTTCTTTCTTTTTTTCTTTTTTTTAAGATTTTATTTAGTTATTTGACAGAGACAGCGAGAGCAGGAACACAAGCAGGGGAGAGTGGGAGAGGGAGAAGCAGTCTTCCCGCTGAGCAGGGAGCCCGATGCGGGGCTCGATCCCAGGACCCTGGGATCAAGACCTGAGCCGAAGGCAGACGCTTAACAACTGAGCCACCCAGGCGCCCCTTTATTTCTTTTTCTTGCCTGATTGCTCTAGTTAGGAATTCTGGTACTACGTTAAAGAGGAGTGGTGAGAATCGGCACTTTTGTCTGCTTCCTGAATTTTCTCTGAATTTCTGATTCATGAAATTATCTTTTTGATTTGATAACCTATGTTTTAATCTCTAAAATTTCTTTTATCTTGCTGGGTTTTATTAACTTTTAAAAATTGTTTTTTTATTTTTAGAGAGAGAGAGAGAGCAAGCATGAGTGGGAGGGGCAGAGGGAGAGGGAGAGAGAATCCCAAGCTGGCTGGTGCCCAGCGTGGAGCCCGACAAGGTGCTCCATTCGGGGCTTTTTCTCACAACCCTGAGACCATGACCCCAGCAGAAACCAAGAGTCGGATGCCCAACTGACTGCGTCACCCAGGCACCCCATCTTGCAGGCTTTTAATTCTATATTCTGTTTCATAGTTAGTTATTAGTTTATGATTACAAGTCAAAATGGTGGAAAACTGAATAATTTTAATCCAAAAATGAATATTCACAGCCTGTGCCATTTCCATCAAACTCTGTTTTCTTATCTGAATGCAATGGAATAAACACCAAGAGAATGTTGTGGAACTTTAGAACATTGGATTCTCTAGCATGGGGGCTTTGTATGACCTACTTGCTGTCGTTTCTTTTCTTAGTACACTCAAATGTCAAGGGTATTTCATTGAAGAATATAAATTGTCTTGATTCATGCTTTGTGACTCTCCCAGAAAAACAGCAATGACAAGAAAAGCCAAGGTCCATCTACAAAAGTACTGCTTGGCTATGTTGAAAGCTTTGTGAATTTAGAATGAAGTTGGGCAATTGTACTATAATTCATAGCTCTGCCTGAGAGTGCCAAGAAGCCGTATCTTTCAACAGCTTTAAACTTCTTCAGGAGATGTAAGATTCAAGGTTACTGTTGGGCAAATTAAATTCATCAAACTACTTTGACTTCTAAGGGTATCAAACATCTATTGCATGGTTTGAGAGGAAGTCTATGTAATCACGTTAATGCTAGTCAACTTGGTAATATGGAGACTATAAATTTTAAGCAACTTTCATGGTAGATTATAGAATGTTTACAAAAGTCTTTGAGCAAAAAAGTCCAAGCACATTTTTGTGAAAGAGAGAAATCTACTTGGCTTTCCATTTCAATTCCCACTCTATCTCACTTCAAAATAAAGAAAGGAAAGAAAATGTAAGTGATTAATCGTGGTTAATAGTTTGGTTATTGAGATTTTATATATGAATCTGTTACTTGAGATTGTGTATATGAACATCTCCTTTTTTGGGGAGAAAAATGAGAGTTTATTTACTAATGCTGAAACTATAGTTCTTTCTCAATTATTTATATGCTTTTTAAGAGGTGCAATTAATGTAAATGGAGAGATATGTAATTCTTTTAAAAGTAGGGTAGCAATATATTATGTGGGAATATAGAGTGCAGGTTCATTACATAGAGAAATCAGAGCTGATTTCTGAGTTGCTTGAGACTGATTTCCCAGCTTGGAAGAAACTGATGTAGGGCAAGAGTTTAACTGCTTGCAAGCTTCCCTGCAGGTTTATTTGTGCAAGGCAGTTTGGTTACAAAGGGTTTCCTGCTGGGATACCTGATACCAAAAGTACATAGAAAGCAAAAGTAAAGGTAAACAGGTAAAACAAAGCAGGTAATTAAATAGGCATTGTCTGTGCTGATTGTCGCTAAATTTAAAAGCAAGGTTTATTGAGTTAAAGCAGAAGTGTGGACTTAAAAGTTGACTGCCTAACTTGCCAACATATTTTGTGTAAATTTTTAATTATTTTTAAATATCACTCCATTAGATATTTTGCAATTACATTTTGGTGTGTGTTTAATATTTTAAATCTTACGTATTGATGCCAAGTCTTTAATGATAGAAAAATCCATTTGTAGTTCTAAACCTGCTTTTTTTTTTTTTTAAAGCAGCTGCACCTGTTTTATTCACATTCCATTTTTTGGTAAATTGAATGTTTGAAGAATTAGATGAGATGGTAAATAAAATATTATTAACACATGAATATTGATTAAGCAAATATGACATGCTCAATATATTGCTATCCAAAGATAATTTAATTTTGTTGATGTTCTTGACTGTGTTTCCCTCAACTTTGAGCTATTTTGGTGGCCCTCTAGTGAAATACACAGTAAGGAAGATGGTAATTTGTCACACCTTTTTTTGGGGGGGCAGTGAAACCTCATCTTCTATACCCTTTCACGCTTTGATTGTCATTCTTCTTTTTAGGTCATCTGCCTTACACTTGGGCTTCCTGGGAATAACCAGTCAGGGAGATATGAAGAAGCCCAGAGACCAATTTAGAGAAAATTTAAGCTTTGAGGAACTGATTTTCTTTCACTAATGGCAGAAAATACTATTTTAGAAGCTGACCAGGAGGGAATACTGTTATTTAGAAATTGAGAGATTTAAGACTTAGTATTCCCAGGTGCCTGGGTGGCTCAGTTGGTTAAGCGACTGCCTTCGGCTCGGGTCATGATTCTGGAGTCCCGGGATCGAGTCCCGCATCAGGCTCCCTGCTCGGCAGGGAGTCTGCTTCTCCCTCTGACCCTCCCCCCTCTCATGTGCTCTCTCTCATTCTCTCTCTCTCAAATAAATAAATAAAATCTTTAAAAAAAAAAAAGACTTAGTATTCCCATAGTAAGGATGCTTCTATTGTTTATCGGTATATGTATTATATTTACAAATATAGAGTATACTAGTGTGATATTAGTAAATGAAAAGAGGACATTCACTTGCTCTAGAGGAAATTACATGAGCTTTTGTGTTAGATAGATTTAGATTCAAATTCTATTTTGCTCCTCACTGAGAAACTTTGAGAAATTGGCTTACCAACCTAAACCTCAGTTTCCTCATCTGCAGATTATCGTAATATACATCTCCTTGATAATTGAGAGTATTGCATGAGGTTGTATAGTTTTCCATGCTAAATTATCAGTAAATGGACACAGCATTGTCATTATTATTGTTTATACCTTGTTTTACAAATCTGGCTCTATAAAGATCTATTGGCATTAATTTTTTGAATCCTATTTTATACCTCATTTTAAGCTCAGTGCAAGACTTTCAGTTATTTTTGTGAGCATGCGTATATGTTCCATGTGCTGTAGTGTTCTTTCTGGGAAGAAAAATGAAGGCTGGTCATCTTAGGTTCTCTTTTTCCTCTGTACAGTTACAAAACTCACGCATTTCTTAAAATATTTCACTTAAAGTTTTGTGCTGGAAAATACTTAAAAAATCTTAATAGAAAGAATGATATTAGATCATTGTCTATTGTCTGTGTATACAAACATATAATACTATGTATGGAAGTGTATGGAGACAGAGGTGGTAGGGAGACTATTTGAAGAATTTTTTTTGTGTTTGCTGGGAAAACATCTTAGAAGACCTTTGGCCGTTGTATTTTTCAATGTCCTTCAGACTTTGGTTACAAGAAGTGGCTTATGGCTCAAGGGAAAAATCTTGTTTATCTTTTTCATCAGACTAGACTGATGCTACTGATCACAGTTTCCTTTCTTCCAGTCTGTCAAATAGTTCATGGCTAAATTTAATGCTTCACTGCAGGATTATAGGTTCTGTAGTGGTTAACCTTTTCCTTCCTCTAAGGTTTGAAAAATTATTGTTGCTGAAATATTTTAACTGACCTGTTCAATAGGTGTTTTGTGGTTTGCTCTAAAAATGGAATCATATAGGGGCACCTGGCTGGCTCAGTCGATGGAGCGTGTGACTCTTGATCTTGGGGTTGTGAGTTCAAGCCCCGCTTTGGATGTAGAGGTAACTTAAAAATAAAATTTAAGAAAAAATGAATGGAATCATAAGCCTTAGAACAATAATGCTTAAAGGGTGTTGGTGGATAGGGAGAGAAATTTAGAAAAAGCTCCATTAGAGCATTTCAAATACAACTTTCTTGATGTCCTTATACAAAACCCAGTTATGAATCAGTGACTGGTCGATTAAATATCAATAAGTGGTCATGCAAACATCAGTGAGACTGTGGTTAAAAGTTTTAAGGCATTGGGCCGGTCTGGACTTTCTCCCTGGAAAGTTGGGGGGTGGGGGGGACGACCTCTTTGGACTTTGCAGTGGGTGGGGCCTCATTAAAGGTGTCAGGGTTTTATTTTGTAGGGGGGTGATCCACCTAAAGGTCCTGCCACAGACTTAAGATTCCTAGGTGGAGGGGTCAGGGGTCAGGGTCAAGCCGACTCCAGGCATGGAAGGTGGGGCACCACCTTACCCTTGTTTCCCAAGTTCACAGAAACCAAAGAACTCAGATAGTGGCTTTCTTAAGTGAGGGGGAAACTGAGACCCCGAGAAGCCCCAGCCTTGCTCTTGGCCACATGGTGTGGGGAAGACAGCTGAGATCTGGATTCCACACAGCTTCTCAAATACCTTCCCCTGAGGCCTCCAGCATCCTTCCCCCACCTACCCCTAAGAAATCAGCCCTCAGACATTCCTTCTTATCTCTCTGGCTGGGTGGGATGGGCCGCCAGTGATTGTAGCCTTCAGGCCGGAGGAGCCACACAGGGAACGGCCTGAGGGCAAGTCTCCTCCCCAGGTATCTGGTGGGGGGGGGTCCTCCGGGCTGCCCTCCGCTCCTCCCAGCAGCCTGGGGCAGGGGGGAGTGGGTGAGGGTCCCTGTATCCCAGCGAGCCCCAGCTCAGCCAACTGTGGGAAGAGGGTGGGTAGCAATGGGGAGGAAATGTGACAGTCAGGTAAGCCCCACGTCCAGGCCAGCCGGAAAGACGCGTGTTCATCGTAAACTAAGAGTTCAGAAGAAACCCACCCAGGCTGGCCAGCCCCAGAGGTGGAACGGTCCTGCCTTACAGCCAGGTCCCTTGCCTGAGCCCTTTACCAACGGGGAGATTCAGAAGGAGAACAGTCGTGAAACTCTGGCCGAGGTGGCCTCCGAGAGCCCCAGATCAGCCCTGGCAAGATCCATCTCCAGTGACACCAGTGAGGAGCTGAATTCCCAAGACAGCCCCAGGAAACAGGACTCCACGGCACCCTCGTCTACCTCCTCCTCCTCCGACCCCATCTTGGACTTCAACATCTCCCTGGCCGTGGCCAAAGAGCGGGCCCACCAGAAGCGCAGCAGCAAGCGGGCCCCGCAGATGGACTGGAGCAAGAAAAATGAACTCTTCGGCAACCTCTGAGCATCCTCCCTCAGGCACCTGGCAGGGCCTGGCCAGCCCCCCGGCCCCAACCCAGCTCCCTCACCCTCCTCCTCACTCACTCCCTGTCTCCCCCCCCACCCCACCCCCAATCAACACACAAATCAGCACCAGCATTCCCCCTCCCCCGCATCGGGTGAATCTGATTTTTTTAGAACTATGCTCTTCCCTTACCTCCGGGAAGGTGAATGTGTTTCCATCCTGCCCCAATCAGAAAGCAGACTCTTTCCTGATCCTCCTCACTGAGTGCTTCAGCCCCTTGCCACTCCCCAGGGACATCACTGGAACCCACACCAAGCAAGACCCGGTGAGAGGTCCTGTTCCCTCGTGACCCCAAGTGATGATGAAGTCCAGGGTTGATCAAGGACTTCATATGACAGCATCAGCATTGTGGAATGGACATGGGTCCATCATCCTTGAGCTGTGGCTTGGGCATCTTATTTTTGTTCATTTGATTTTTTTTTTTTTTGAGTGCAGTATCAGAGTTTAGAGGGATTTTTTATTTCCTTGATTAACATGATTTCCCAGGTTGTTGCATCCAGGACATAGCGGCAACCTCAGCCTTAAACTTTGTTTCTGCTCCTACCCTGGAGCCCCAGGCAGCATCAGAGGGTCTAACCCCTGCCCAGCCTCCCTATTGTAAGGAAACTCCATTAGAAATTCAACTGGCTTCCAAACTCCAAAAAAAAAAAAAAAAGTTTTAAGGCATTGGAATTTGTAAAAGTGGTATTTTATCACAAATAAATTTATATTTATTGCATGTAGAGATCTGATGATCTATTATATCCTTTTACATAATTTGTCATTTTTAGATGCTGCTATAGATCCAAGAGTCGTTTAAATGAAGATTGGAGAAAAATAGTAAAATGAGCAACTTTTAATTGTGTGACTGCTCTATTACCTTATACTTATGGAAATTAGAAATTAAGTCTACAATGATTAAACTAACTCTTAGGGAAATAAAATTTTAAAAACAAATCCATATATATTTTAATTATATATAACTTATCACCTTGTACTTTCAGCGTACTTTGTTTTGTTTATATATGACTAGTTTGCCTTTAGTTTAGACATTGTAACTGTCTAGAATTTTTATTGCATATAGTCCTGTGTCCTTTTTATGAATTCCCAAGGAAGCAGACTTACCATCATCCCAACAAAATAACTGGTGGCCACAGGAAGAACATTACTTAAGTGTCACTTAAAGTTCTTAGTTTGTGGGTTTTACCAAGTTGTCAGCATTTCATGTATCTTTGACGTCAGGAATCACCTCTGTCTGGGAAGGTTGTACCATTTAACCTGGTGTGCGAAGTTAGAAGGATCACATGATAGGTTTGAATTTAAGTGTGTAACTAACTGGCTGGTCAGGTCATGGCCATCAACCCAGGTGATCTGTGTTTTGGTAGGTTTGACAGCCATCTTTCTCTTTTGTGACTTTTCTCAAAGGATCAATAAATAACAAACTGCTGCTAAATTATTGATCATCATTTTGATGATGCCTTGGTGTATTTCAAATGAGAATTAAATGAACAATGCCAGATAATTCTATATGTAAAATTGGAAATATCATTGAAGCATAAAATGCATTTGCCTAAAGATTTATTCCAACTTGGCAAAACAAATAATCCTTGGATTTTCTAGGTAGTTAAGTTTTCTAAAGGCTGGAGCAGTTTGTAATTTTGATGTCACTTCTTTGAGATGCTTGTTCCAGATTTAATTTCTAGTATTCAATGATACAGCATCTCTGTCCCTTTCAAAACATTCCTGCAACAATATTTAATTTTAAAATTGTTGGAAAAATAATAAAATGGAAATAATATGAAATATAGTTAAGTGATATAATAGTATCTTACAAATTAAGGTTCTAGATTTAGTACATAATATACAGGTGCCTGATTACATTTGAATTTCAGGTAAACAATAAATACATCTTTCGCATAGGTTTGAAACATACTTTTTACTAAAAATGTCACTATCCAAAATTCACATTTAATTGGGTGTCGTCGGATCTCTATTTTATCTTGCAGTGCTAAAGCACTAACATTTTCTAAAGCTCATACCTAAAAATTCTTAGCCCAAACTTTCCTCAACTTTTTCTATTTGTGAGCTATGATTTCTTTTTCTGAGGAATCCTAAGCAGTTTGTAATCAATACTAGGTCAGTTACATAACTGTGATTTTTGTATCATTTACTTGATGGGGACTGGAAAGGACGTTATGTATATTAATACTTACCAGCCTTGATTAATCATTTTTAGGTTTCTCTCATACCCTGTTGTATACTGTTTGAAAAATTTACCTTTAACATGTAAAATATGATAATTTCACTTGCACTGCTTTTAGTTTACTTTTTCTTCTTGGATGTTTCTAGAGCTGCTATATTTTTACCAAACAAATAATCCATGAAAGTGGCCAAAATATACAACGGATTGGTGGAAAAAACACAGCCTTCTAATTTTGTAGAAAGGAAATTATGTCTGTAAAGGTTAATTGGCTACTAATACCTTCTCTTCCCACTTCTCACCTGGATATTGACTTTGAAATTTCTTGATTCTTTAAATGTAAAATATTTTTCATACTGATTTTCTCATGCAGTAGGAAAGAAGCCAGTATGATCAAACGATGAGTATGTTGATGTGTTCCTTTGTTCAGTAACACATCTGGAAGCATAGTTTAAAATCTAGACAACTCTATAATTGGCTTGGCTTCTCTGCAGGATTTTTGCTTTCCACTGAAGTGACACCAGCCTCTTGTGATTGAAATATCTTCATTTAGGCAAGTTCTTTGGCTCATCAATCTTCCTTTGTCCTCAATTTCTTGTTTGAAACTATCTAAATTTCATTACTTAGCCAAGATAAATGCCTTTTTTTGTTTGTTTGTTTTAGGAAAATTTTATTTGATATTTCAACTTTCTCTTATTCTATTCTTTTTGTATAATGACATCACTGAAACAAATATTTTCTGGGTACTTAAATAATGGCCTTGGTTATAATTGTATAAAACAGTCTAAATATAATTTGACTACTAGATAATAATATTAATTACATATATATGTTCAAAATTTACAGGTTCTTTCAGTTAAATTATTACATTATCATGCTACCCTTTGAAGTTGGAGTTCTTTGTCCAGGTGATATTAGACGACAAACAACTTTGGATTGATTAATGTGTTTGCCACATCAAATTAATAATTGAACTGAAGAATAGAATTCACATTTTTTTAAGATTATTTATTTATGTATTTGACAGAGAGAGACACAGCGAGAGAGGGAACACAAGCCGGGGGAGTGAGAGAGGGAGAAGCAGGCTTCCCGCTGAGCAGGGAGCCTGATGCGGGGCTCGATCCCAGGACCCTGGGATCATGACCTGAGCCAAAGGCAGACGCTTAATGACTGAGCCACCCAGGCGGCCCTAGAATTCAGATTTTTTAAGTTGTTATTTGTATTACATCATGTTGCCTCTGCTTGGTACAACTCTGTAATATTTTGAAGCCTTTCTTTAATACTCTCAAGAAAAAAGATTACATTTCCTTAAAAAATGACACATTATGAAAATTAAAATGAATAATGTGTAAAAGTATGTCTGAGGGGAGAAGCCTGATCCACAGAATTTCCTTTCTCTGTCCGTCTTTTTTTTTTTTTTTAAAGATTTTATTTATTTATTTGAGACAGAGAGAATGAGAGACAGAGAGCATGAGAGGGAGGAGGGTCAGAGGGAGAAGCAGACTCCCCGCCGAGCAGGGAGCCCGATGCGGGACTCGATCCTGGGACTCCAGGATCATGACCTGAGCCGAAGGCAGTCGCTTAACCAACTGAGCCACCCAGGCACCCTCTCTATCCGTCTTTTTAAAAATTTTGGACAACAGACCAAATGCAACTAGGAGTATGTTGAGAATCTTTTGGATTGTGGCTTTCATAAATTAACACTTTAACAATTACACATGTTTTAATTAGAGACAGTTATATCTGAGTGAACAGTTTGAATTGAAATAAAGCTATATGAAATACAACTTAATTAAATACCGTTACTAAAACTAGGCTAATGAAGTATAGGCTGGTAGCAATTTGTTTCCAAAGCAATTCTGTATTATTCAGCTGGAATGGAGGTTTCTAAAATGTCAGAAATTATTCTATTCATTTCTTCTGCAACAGCCTTCCTTTCTTTGTACTGTTAGTGAAGCTATCTTCACAGAGAGGTAGTACAGATTTAAACTGTAATCTATCCCCTAGAAAAACCTGTGCTTTTGACTTTAGTTAAACATACATGAATGGTATTTCATTATATTAATGAAAGGTAGCAGTGGTTGATCTAGAACAGTTAATTTATGCTATAAAGGAGAGATTGCCGGGTTGTGTTTGGTAAGAGTAAAGGGGTTTGATTTTTTTCATATTACAGCTTAAAGAGGTTCATTCAAGCTATTTTGGGGAATGTTTTATCTCAACACGTCCATCCTCAGAAAAACAGTTAATTATTTTTCAGGGATAAATGAATATACTTTGACTTGATCTTTCAAGATATAAAGAAAAATAATGATGTAGAGCTTCTTGTACATATTTCTGAAGAAATATGTTAGAGGAATTTCAAGTGAAATAAAAAGAAAAAGCTTTGCCTTTGTTTTTCAGAACTGAAAGATATCTCTTTAAATTCTGTTGAGTTTTCACAGAAGAGGAAGTAATCAAAGGCTCACTGAAAGAAATAGATGAACACAGCTATTGGATCTTCTTGTGTGATCTAAAACAAAACACTGAGTGGAAATATCAAAATATATAGGTGGAAGGATTCTAGAGACCATATTTATCAACTGAGTCATCATTTTGTAGTTGAGGAACCAAAGCCTAAGAAGTCACACTGCTTACTAGTCAGTGCTTAAAGCCATTTGTTGATTTAGCCATGTGCTCAGTAAATATTTCTACAACACTCTTTATGTGCCTATAATAGATGTTGATTCCCTGCCCACATCTTCTCAGCACACACACACACACACTTTGTAGCTTTCTATTCAAGCATCTGCAAATCTTTGCTTGAGTGCCCTCAGTGGGGACAGAAATTTGCAGAAATGAACACCTTCAAGCAATGATGACCGGTATCGGTGAATACTACCCTTGATAAACAGTGGTTCCCAGAGGCTCTGAGCCCTGGTTGCCCACATGCTCTTTAATACACCTCGCTTTGAAATCCTTTGTCTCCATATCTCACTTCTCCACTGTCCTATTAGTATGTCATGGGGTCACCTCTCACATTGATTATCTGTGTTTAAATCCTCGAGTGTCTGCTTCTGGGGAACCAAACTGAAGGTAGGGGTGGAAACCCGTTCTCAAAGACCTTGTCTGTGGAGGGTAAAGATCATTAGGCAGGTCATTCAACAAGTCTGTGAGGAAGGCAGGCTTGTTCAGTTCAGTTGTTGGCATGTAACTTTTGACGCACCTCCGGCCAGGCATTGAGCACAAAGGTGATCAAGATTTTGTCTCTACCCTTACAAGGCTCAGATGAGTGCACACAACATAGTGTGATAAGTACAAGGATTGAGGAAGGGGGTTTAGCTGATCTTTGGATCTGACTTTCACTCATTAATTCCACACAACAAACCAGTGAGTTTCCTACTTACTGTTGTTCTCCCTGATTTACAGAGGAGGAAAATGTCAGAAGGTGCTATGAGAGGTATTAACAGGGGTACTAACTGTGATTTGAAGTGGGAAAGTGGGGAAGATTTTGCACAAGAAAAGCTTTGTGGCCATGCACAAGGTGTGAAAAGGCATTATTCCAGAATTCCAAATAGGAAAGGTGGCATTTTTCCCTCTCCTCTAAAATTTCTCCCAAATGCCTCTTTCCTTTCTTATTGTTTTCTGCCCATAAGAGGAGCTAGGCCATGTATATTTCCGTCTGCGCGCTCTCTGTGCTCTTCCAACCCAACTCAGGCAAGTCTCAGCAATTATTTGCTCATGGGAAGGAACACCCCCTATTCCATATGCTGTGTTCTAACTCTCGCTTATTGTTTAGAATTTCTAGTTTTGTCTTTCTATATAAAGTTATCTATTTTTTAAATTTAGAAATCTCTTCTCTAATAAGACTGGCTTTTAAGACTATTGCCTCCCTGATAGGAACTTAAACCTAATAAAAAACCCAGGCTGAACAATGATGTATTTATATCAGCCCCACTTTTCATCTTAGAGTGCCAAACTGATTCTCTCCATAGTGGGGAGCTGGGATGGAGAGGAGGAAGGGAAATCCAACAAGCAAAGTGATACCATGATATAAGGCTAATTACGTTTTTATCGATTTATTATTTTCAATAAGATTATATCTATGATATATTCAGGGATTATTATTATTATTACTACTACTTTAGAGAGAGAGAGCACACGCACATGTGTGTGCCCACAAGCCGGGGAGGAGGGGCAGAGAGAGAGAGAGGAGAGGGAGAGAATCTTAAGCAGACTCCAAGCCCAGTGCAGAGCCAGACACGGGACTCAGTCCCAGGAACCCGAGATCATGACCTGAGCTGAAATCAAGAGTCAGACGCTTAACTGACTGAGCCACCCAGACACCCCTGTTCAGGAAATTTTATAACATTTAATGATATATGTAAGTGCCTTTCATGTAATGCACACATAATCAAAATCTCTTCTCCTCCTTCTTTCCCATCCCATATAGTCCCTTAACCCCAATGAAAGATAAACTAAATTGATATAATGGTTATTGGTTTAATGTTCTTCAAAGCTCTGATTTTGACCAGATTATTTTATGCTCAGTAATTCATTGGTCATAGTGTAAGTCTTGTGTTGGTATGATAATTTGCTGAAGTCGATAATGATAATTTGAAAAGGCAGTGCTAATATTACAATTGGACAAATTAACACGACTCTATTACTAGGACATCATATATTGTTATGATCAAGTGCTGTTTACTTTGATCATGAGTCAAGAGAATCTGTGGATTATCAAAGTCAATAGGAAGAAGCATAGAAAATAGACTATGTTGGTGGATTAAGTTTTAATGTTTTAGATGATTATACCCAAAGCTTCATTAGACTTACAGATTAAAGGAGATTAAAGCAAGTTCCTCAGCATTATAGATGTGTTTGTCCAATTCTGGGCTGAGTTTCCTGGGGGATTTGGTAGCTGAAGAAAATAATATATTTATCTTCTCATATTCTACTTTTGCTTTTCTCCTGCAGTTTAAATCATATATTTATCAATTTTATTTGGAGCACTAAAAAAAAAACTTACAGGCAGATTCTTATTAAAGTTTATCAGATGAAGAAATAAATTGCTATAGCTTTTAGTGTTTAATAGGAATTGATCTTTAAATTTCAACAACCAAGGAACTCTGAAATCACAGTCCGATTGGAATTCCTCTTTGATTTCTTTTAGAGTGAAAGTGGTGTACATTTTGGCTTATTTGGAACTTTTTTAAAGCTACATACTTTTTCTCTACTCTGATGCCTTGTGTGTGTGCACATAGGTACGTTTGTGTGTGTTTTGTTGTTATTTTTAGTCTAGAATTTCTAATAGTTCTGTCTAGGCTTATGGTACTCATTTATTCATTCATCTGTCCATTCAGTAGTAGTTCATACAACATTGTAGACATTGTGCAAGCATTGAATAGACACATAATAGAATGCTGTCTCTACTCAAAAGAATTTAGTCTTCTCTCTTTTTTATCTCAATTTATTTTTAAATTTCTTTTATGCAGAAGTGATGAACATTTCCTTTGGTGAATATTACAATTTTTTTTTTTTTCACGTAGGGTGATCTTTCCAATTGTGTCGCTAGCCTCATAGTATGGCTTGGGGATGGAGTACTTGAGCGTCTTTGTAATTAGGTAATTAACTATAGCAAAGACACCTGGGTCTATTATCTTTTGCTGTGACGACTCTTAGAGGACTTTGGCTCATTGATTGGTTAATGTGCTGGGGCAGTTACTAAGGAATTCTTCAATTTACTAGCAACATGATGGAAACTTCAAAAACACAGCAACTATAATATTACAAATATATAATAGCAGTTACTTGATGAATAAATGTAAAATGTTATTTGCTAAAAGTAGAAGTAAGCTTTAAAAAGGCCAAAGTGATTTTCCAGTTCTTTCTTCTTCCATTAAGCTAAAAAAAAGTAGTATTAAATTAAATTCACATTTTAAAACAGATTATAAGGCACGTTAAAAGAATAGATAAGACAAAGGAGTATGTCTCAAAGATTATTAGACACTCTTTATTGGTGATATCTCACTAGTTTATTTTTAACAATCAATCTAAAAAAGCACATGTATTTAGATTTCTGGCGTGAAGTTTGGCATATGTATAAGGCTCAGTATTTATTTCTTATGAATGAATGCTGAGAGTTCAGAGAAAGAATAGATTATCTGTATTTTTCTGTTATAATCATTGAACACCATCTTAGCAATAGTATTACACTTCCATCTTCTTTAATAGAAAAATTTTTTTTTAATTTAATTTATTTGACAGAGAGAGAGAGAGAGAGAGAGAGCACAAGCAGGGGGAGCATCAGGCAGAGGGAGAAGCAGGCTCTGCACTGAGCAGGGAGCCCGATGCAGGACTCAATCCCAGGACCGGGATCATGACCTGAGCCAAAGGTAGACGCTTAACCAACTGAGCCACGTAGGTGCTCTAAAAGAAATTGTTATATTTGGGGAGCCTGGACGGCTCAGTCAGTTAAGCATATAGTATTGACTGTTAGTCAGAGAAAAATAGAATGGGGAAAAAAAAAACCCTCATTGTAGGGAGTTTGGTATTGTATAAGTAATATCAGTTGTAGAAGTTAGAAAACACATCCTAACTACTTTAAGAAAAAAAATAATAAATAATAAATTACTGGTTCTATAAGTGAGAGCAAACGGATGGAAATAGCCTCCATCACATCAGGATTCAGACTTTCAGCATTTCAGCTTTTGCAACCATAAGTACTCCTGGAAAAACAGAATCTTCCTAAGAAAGAAATAGGGAAATGAGATACTATTATTGTATAGATTTCATCACCTCTTGAGTTTCTCTGGTCAGAGAAGCGGGCTAGTATAATTTGCCAGACAACTGAATCACATGATTGGAAGAAATGGTTCCCCAAAGACAGTAGAGTTTCTGAATAGGAAAAAAAAAAACAAAAACAAAAACACACGCACAAAAACAACTACCAAACAAAGCAAATCCTCATGTTTACTATAGTTGTTAAAACATGAGAACCGTTGACTTACTCTGTGCGAGAGCATTTATACAATTTTCTTCAGCAAGATGCCACAGTTTGGGTGTTAGGATGGATGCACAAACTTCTGGTTTAATACAGAGTTGGAATTTTTCCAGGCAGGAGCATATGAGGATGGAGATGTAAAGGAGATGTGGGGTTGGAAAGAGTATTTAGAATCACAGAAAAATTTGAAGGACAGTAACACATTTAATGGACAGGATGCGAACAAAACCATCACACATTACCATCTGTATTAGACTTATTTTTAATTTTTTTTAAGTAGTCTCTACACCCAACATGGGGCTTGAACTCACAACCCTGAGATCAAGAGTTGCATGCTTTTCCAACTGAGCCAGCCAGGCATCCCTATATTAGACTTTTTAAATAAATTATCTCATTTAAAATATCAAATTAAAAACAATAACAGCAACTAGTAATCACATTTCTTCTCCAGTCTGCTACGTGGAATCCTTGAAGAAAGGACTTTAAGTGAATTAAATAGACTCACAGCATACTAACTAGTCTAAGAAAAGTAAGTGATAACAGTTTACTTTAGTTCATATATAACTACAAGCTAAAGCTAATAGATAACTTCTATGGATATTCCTAGTTTTTCTTTTTCAATATATAAAATAATAGTTGATAACAGACAGGGCACATACTGTGCGCCAGGCACTGTGCTAGACACTTTACGTCAGTTGTCTTTTTTATTGTCTCTCGTCATATGATGCGAATGTAGGTTTTTCTCATGCCTTCAGTCCAGTAATCTGCTGACACTGATCTCCAGATGGAATGTGCTCATCTTTAGTTTTCCTTTTTATTTTCACCAGTAACGTGCTCATGTGTCCAATGAGTCGGTTAAGAGTCTGCCTTCTGCTCAGGTCATGATCCCAGAGTCCTGGGATCGAGCCCCGCCTCTTGAGCCCAGTGTCAGGCTCCCTTCTCAGGTGGGAGTGTGCTTCTCCCGCTCCCCCTGTCCCCCTCCCCCCCGCTCAGGCTCTCTCTCAAATAAATAAGATCTTTAAAAAAAATTTTTTTTTTCAAAAGCCCCTGTCTTTAACCTACTGTGTCAACCGCCCCCAGCTTTTTTTGGGAAGTTTTCCCCCCTTTAAACCCCCCCCCCCCCAGAAATGCATGCACACACAATGACACATACACAGTAGGCTCCTAAGTTCTTTTATTCACACAGTGCTACAGTGCTATGATTATTGCATCCCATGTACCCTAATTGACTTGAGCAGAGGTCAGTGGTGTGTAGGTTTACCAGGTCAGGTTGTTACAAAGATATATTAATCAGAATATTTGCATTGTAACTGATTTGGGCTAAACAGTATGGTGGGCAAGAACCATTAACACAACTCATTTATAACAAGAATATCCTTTTTTTTTTACAAGAGTATTCTTTTTTTTTTTTTTTTAAAGATTTTATTTATTTATGTGAGAGAGAGAATGAGAGAGAGAGAGCATGAGAGGGGGGAGGGTCAGAGGGAGAAGCAGACTCCCTGCCGAGCAGGGAGCCCGATGCGGGACTCGATCCCGGGACTCCAGGATCATGACCTGAGCCGAAGGCAGTCGCTTAACCAACTGAGCCACCCAGGCGCCCCAAGAGTATTCTTAATATTCATCTGATTGACTTCCATTTTTGAAACTGAAGAGTGATAAATGATTAAGAGTGGGATTTTTTAAAAAGTAACTTTAGCAGACAATACGGTTGCTCAGATTTGTCAGTGTGTGGATCATGTGCACAGTCAAGTGTACAGCCAAGAAAAGAGAATTAGTAAATTGGACAGGAAGTTAATCTCTATTTGAATTTTGAATGTGTCATATATTTCAGATGTTGGCTATAAAATCCTGATTTTCAGTTCCAATATTTAAATCTTTTCTTTGGCACCATCTTACTTCCATGTGGAAGCTTTGTACTTCTGCTTCCGATTTTTAACATAAATTCATTCTATTCATCAGAGGCCAACTTTTATAGGAGAGTGGCATTCAAGGGACTGTCACTCACAATACACGTTTTTAAGATGGAATGGTCTATTTTGCCCAGATTTAATTTTGACTCCCAGTAGACAATGAGAAACTGAAGTAATTTATCTCTCAACTTGCTAGGGGATGCTTTAAATTTCAGCAAGCAGCGATACTATATTAGCGTGGAACATTTGGGTAAATTTGTTTCGAGGAGATAATAAATAACTAAACTACTTGGTTAAAAATCAGAAACAAAACAATTTGTTCTTGTCATCTGGTGGTGCTCAAATGATGAAAAAAAGCTCTCTAAAGGTTTCACTAATCTTGAATCTAGTTTGAGGCTGTTGCTGGCTTTATCCTATCAAACTGCATGTAATACCCTAAAATCCACTAAAAACCTTTGTATTTGAGTGTAAATACCTTCCAAGATGACGTTGTTTAATAATTTGCATGAAAACATCTGGCCAGGGGCGCTGGGTGGCTCAGTCATTAAGTGTCTGCCTTCGCCTCAGGTGATGATCCCAGGGTCCTGGGATGGAGCCCCATGTCAGGCTCCCTGCTCTGTGGGAAGCCTGCTTCTCCCTCTCCCACTCCCCCTGCTTGTGTTCCCTCTCTTGCTGTGTCTCTCTCTGTCAAATAAATAAATAAAATCTTAAAAAAAAAAAAAAAGAAAACATCTAGCCAGAAGTATAGTAGAGAAACAAGATGACTCAATTTTGTATTCTGTGCCTGTGATAATTAGCTTATATGCCATTGTTTTAAAATATTAAACTTTATTTTCTGGAGGAGGGATTGAGGGAAGTTTGAGCGATAGGAAAGGTAAATGAATCAGAAACACACACATGTGTATACACACGCGCTTGAATTGAGTGTAAATAGAGGAGGCGTATTTTAGCTCTCTGAAGTTCTTCACTCTCACATATTTTGAAACCTGAGAAAGTTTTGGTTTGTGTGGTCATGTCATCCAAGGATGACACGAGATATTCTTCAATGATAGCAGGACAGAACAACTGACTCTGATATTCCTGCCCCTTGTGTATCAGGGGGGTGAGAAAATTCCTTCTTATCATCAGGGCATAGATAGTCTTCATTTTTATTTCTCCCAAACACTACAAAGTGAGGTTGCCAAAGTTTGTTGAAGGACTGAGGTGTGGCTCCCTCTGTTGGTTAGGAGACCCAAAATTCTCCTTGTACACAATCTAAGTGGGATGGAGGCAGGGGACCCGGTAAAGGAAGAAAGAATTCAGCTGATACTTCCTCTTTTTAATTCTGCCCCCCTCAGGCCATTTAATTGTTTTTATACAATTTGGTCTCCTAATTTTCTTTTAGCATGGAGTTAATTTTAACTGACAGTCACTCCTGTAAGACACCAGAACATCAAAATCAGGCTGATTCAGTGTGAATTGTCCTTTATTCCTGAGAATTGTCTTTTATCCTAATCCTGTTGGGATTGGGTTTGGATATATTTTGAGCGATTCGATTTCAGACTGATGTAGTTTAACATAGCTACACATGTCATATATTTGTATATAGCAGAGGAGATGCTATAAATGAATGTGATAGGAAAGAGAATTATGACTTCACCAAATTAGACTTATCCTCAAGCTTATATTTAAAATTCTTTCTGAGCCACTCTTCAACTCTAAACAAAAGCCACAGTAAATAATTATACTTTTCTGCAAGAAAGCATGAGGAATTATCAGTTATATATAAAAATTATTTGTATATGGTTATATAAATTAAATGTTTTGTGAATGTTTGCCATTTATTTTAGTGTCATACTGCCAGGTAAGTGTGCTGGTTGACAAATTAAATGCAGTGACACTTTCCCCAAATCCTGATGCCCTACATAGATGTATGCTTACTGAATTGGATCACTTGAGCTTTTCTGTTAGGTAAAATCAGGGAATAAATGAAATGTTCATGCTCTCACTGCAAAGTTTAGGGTTAGAGAAAATATATTTATAAAAAACTAGGTAAAAAAAAAAATGCTTCTAAGCCAAAGACAATGTCACATGTATTGGTGAAGAGGAAATTTTGTTGTAAGGCAGTGGATGTAATCAATTGCAATTCCATTATGGTCTTTGTTCTCTTATTAAATCATGACAAACTGTCTAAGAACACGTATTTAATTAGCTACTTTATTTTTTTTTAAGATTTTTATTTATTTATTTGACAGGGAGAGAGGAAGAGAGAGAGAGCACAAGCACAGAGGCATCAGGCAGAGGGAGAGGGAGAAGCAGGCTCCCCGCTGAGCAAGGAGCCTGATGCGGGGCTTGATCCCAGGACCCTGGGATCAGGACTTGAGCCAAAGACAGACACTTAACAGCTGAGCCACCCAGGCGCCCCTAAAGAAAGCTTTTTAAAAGTAGAAATATAAAATACCCTAGTTACAATGAGTATGGTTGTTGTATATGCAGTATAATTTTATGACTAAGGTTTTTTTTTTTTTCCCCCCAGTTTACTTACTAGAAAAAAAAAAATCAGTTTTGGGGATCTTATGTCTCCTGGAGTCCAGAAGACTTTGTGCAAATGCAGAAAAATTAAATAAACTTTGCAATACACATTTTCAATAAGTTTTAGAAGCAATATAGAGTTTCTAGAACAAAAGTAATAGGATTTTACGTAAACTGTAGTGCAGTAACAAGAGGAAAAACATTTGAAAAATTCTCAAACTTAGTTTTTCTTCATTTTTATTTTTATTTCAGGCACACTTTATTGTAATAGAATCAAAATACTTAGTTTTAGTTAAAACTAGCATTTCTTTATTGTACTTTATACTCTTTTGACACTGTATGTGATACTCTTAATTTTAGGTTTAATTAAATTCTCTTTTTTATTTGTTATATGTGACCCTGTGTCACATATAAGAAAAAACATTTAAACAATTTAGTCCGTTAGCTCTAGTACCATGGGCCAAATGTAAGTCTAAACATATTAGTTGTTTTATATAATTGATCTGTATCTGTTATTTTATCTAAAGGATAGAGATAGCTACGTTTAACTTATTTTGTGTCTCTCTTGGCACAGCAGTGTGTGCATATAGATTTTTAATGAATGTTTGTTGAAAATAATGATGTTGAATCACTTAAGATTTAATGCAG
This sequence comes from Neomonachus schauinslandi, assembly GCF_002201575.2. Taxonomy (NCBI): domain Eukaryota; kingdom Metazoa; phylum Chordata; class Mammalia; order Carnivora; family Phocidae; genus Neomonachus; species Neomonachus schauinslandi. Next base: position 25,849,413 of record NC_058414.1, on the reverse strand, counting down.
TTTCACCTTGTTTTCTACATTTCAGTTCTGTAAATATAAGGAAGGAGTTGGCAGAAATAAAGTCTAAAATGAAGATAAACTTATTCAATATTTTATCTTTTGATGGAATCCACATTCTAAGTTGAAAATTGTCTCCTAAGTATAGATTTCAGAGTTGTAAGAAGGATCAATAAACTAGTAATTAGATTTGGGACTCTGGTGGATTCAAAAGATTCTCTTGCTTTGTGTATGTGATGAATTCTGATTTTGTATTTTAACTTTGTTACAAAATTAATGCTGTAAGAAATGCTTCAGGAAGTAGAACTTCTATGCATGTTAAAATTCTTTAGCAACTTAATTCTTTTTAAAAGAATTAATTAAATGGTAATTTTTAGAGCTCTTTAAATGAAATAAATTCAAAGTCATGGTTTCATTCACTATTATGAGTTATGTGTTCTATTATTTATTAATATGGTTTTTAGTTTGGTCTTAGAGGAATCTTTTATAGAACTTCAGGCTCATGATATATTTCTCAAATTAAAAAAGGGAGGCAGATTCGGCAGCAAATAAGTTTGAGAAATACAACAAGATCTGTTTTATTCTTAAAGATGTATAATGTACATTCATATGCTGAGACTTAGAAGCCAAAAAGAAATGACTTTAACTTCATTGCTTATTCTAAAGTCAAAGGGCCATAGAATGTCTTGAAGAACTAGTGATTTCTAACTAGTGGAGTGGTATATATTTTAAGAAGCACTAATTTATTGAATTTTTAAGAGTAATTTTCTTTTTAAAAAATGTGTATTGCATTTTCTTTTAATAGGATTTTAGAGTATCCATGTTTTTGATGTTATTTTTGCATAGTGCTCCAGTTACTACTGAAGACGTATGGAAGATGGGTTATATTTTCAATCAGTTCAGGAGAAGAAAGGAAAAGGAAATCAGTATAAGTGGATTATTTTAACAGTGCGTAGAACTAGTCTTGAAGCCTCAAAGAATAAAACTTTTAAATTCCTTGACAATCATTTTGTTCATTCTTTCCTTTCCATTTTCATTCTGTAACACAATTTATATTCATAATTTATAGTTATGGCTTATTTCAGCAACACTGAGGGCTGGCAGAAGTGTCTGAATACATTTATTCTTGAAGAGCCAATGCTCATTCACCACTTTGGTAGAATATGATAATATTAGTGTGTTAAATAATCTGATTCTTTCGCTGTCTAAATTCAATTGTTCTTGATCCCTTTTCTGAATCTCATGAGGAAATTTCTGCCAATACTGTCCAGATACACCTTTCCTTACTAATTTCAACATGTGATATATATATACATTATATAATACATATATAGGTATTATACATGTATATACATATATATAAAATATATATATATATTTTAAAAGTCACATTGTGGGCGCCTGGGTGGCTCAGTTGGTTAAGCGACTGCCTTCGGCTCAGGTCATGATCCTGGAGTCCCGGGATCGAGTCCCGCATCAGGCTCCCTGCTCAGCAGGGAGTCGGCTTCTCCCTCTGACCCTACCCCCTCTCGTGTTCTCTCTCTCATTCTCTCTCTCTCAAATAAATAAATAAAATCTTTAAAAAAATAAAAATTAAAAAAAAAAAAGTCACGTTGTCAGCAAAGTATTAACAAGCCACATTCTTACATTTTTCTGAAATTATTCTGTTCATAATTTCATGATTTAGGGGTGTGTGTGTGTGTGTGTGTGTGTGTGTGTGTGTGTTGTGAGTGTGTATATATATAATTTCTTTGCACCATGCATTCTTTATTTTTTCTTGACAAATGGGTCTCAGACCTGTGCTGATATACTTTCTCCTCAATGCAAGATGTACTTTTCAATATCACTGATACAGTGTTTTAATATGTTTTTAGAAAATATTGGCTAATCTTCATGGATCTTCATGGAGTATTTTATGAGAGGAATATCACGAGGGGTTTATTATTTAAAATATGCATAAAATGTGTTCAGTGCTGGATCCAGTATATTTTTACATTTTTACTCAAATCAATAAAGCACTCTTCTTTTCTTTTTTTTTATAGAGCAATGAAGTTGTCTACTACAATGCAAAGGATGATCTTGATGTGAGTATTAAAAGTTTTACATTAAATTTCAAGATAAACTGAATTATGCTAGGATGACTGGCTTTACAGAACAAGCTGACCTAGCAGGTTGAATTTTTCAGAAAATGTTCTATAGCATCAGCAGAATTACTGGTTGGACCTAACAAGGTAATGATGACTCTTAGGGCTTATGCTATCTTTAACAAATTATCATTGGCATCTTCCGGGGTAGAAATGCCATGTGTTTCGCTGGATCTGAACTCTCTCTGCCTCCTGTCCAGACCTCCATCCACTGCACTGACTCGGATACCCTGCACTCCGTTAGCCATGTGGCAGACAGGGTCTGCCATGGGTCCCATCCATCTCTGTCGCCCAGCGCTTTACGCGGGTAACGAGGCAGGTCTCCTCTGTCCTGAACCGCAAACACCAGGGGGGACCACTTATTTCCCCTACAGTGTGAACGACACCCTGGAAATGGTACAACAGCTGGCCTTGCCCAGCCAATCTTTGAAGCATAGTGAGTGTTCATTCTGCCTTTTTAAACAGATGACTGTAATGTACATATTCAGATGATGTTCCAACATGGATTATTTTAGCACAAATAAGTTACTTCTCATGTTGCCACCTTTGGATGGACTTTCAGGAGACATTTTAATTACTTGGCTATGGTGGAAGCATTTACAAAATTATAAAACAAAATTTTACGCTTAAGTTCATTTAAATTATCATATCTGTGACTTTTTTTTATCAGGAAAAAAATTTGTATATACACTTGTTTATGTATCCAAAAATGTTTGTTGAGGGCATCTTGTGTTTTTGGTGTTCTTCCATGAGCTTGGGATGGTTTATCAGTGAACAAGTCAAACAAATAAAAAAAAAATTATTGTTTGTTATTCACACTTTTTTTCTGAATCAAAAAAATATATTTGTATACTACTTTTTTCCAGCTACTTCATGGGAGTGTAAAAAAATATATAAATCAAGTAAAGCTGGCCTTCAAAAAACAATTAAAAAACAAAACAAGATAGTCGGCTTGAAATGCCACATCTTTCCAAATTGCACCACCACTATTGGTGAACATCATAGTTTATTGAGCACTATTTGCCTGCATGCTGCTAACCACTCTACACAAATTCTTATATTTAATTTCTAAAATGACACTGTGAAGGAAGGAGGTTATGTTTTCTCCCTTTAATAAATGAAGAACTAGGATTGTTTTAAAAAGCGTTTTCTTTTTACTAGCCATAGGTGTTTTGCTAGTGCTTCTATGATAATTATTATCCTTTTATGATAATGATGTATATCATTTTAATGAGGTAGGATGTTTATTAAGGGCAAACCAACAGCTAACACAAAATGTTTTAATAGTTTATTGATTGGGGGGGGGCACCTGGGTGGCTCAATCAGTTGAGTGTCTGACTCTTGATTGCGGCTCAGGTCATGATCTTGATGGCTTAGGTGTTGAGATGATGAAACCCAGCATTGGGCTCTGTGCTCACCGGGGAGTCCACTTGAGAGTCTCCTCTCCCTTTCCCTTTGCCCCTCCTTCCCTGCTCACACTGTCTCTCTCTCTCTAAATAAATCTTAAACAATAGTTTACTGATTGGTGTTAGAATGAATTTTATTTTGGACAGACATTTCATTTCACTGTTAAGATTAGTATTTGATATTTAAAAGTTATATAGTCATTTAAAATACAGATGCTAAATCTTTATCAACCTTCCTGGTGGTACACCAGTTACACCTTTTTAAAGCAGTTAGTTTGTAAAACTATGACAAAGATTTCATAATAAATAAAGTGGATGGATTGACATGCTTGGTCCAATCTGCCAGTTGAGTGTTGCCTAAAGATGATGAACTAATACTGCAAATATGTTTTTCTTTCATCTAAACTAATTAAGAAAGTCCTATTTTTGATGTCACATAAAACGGTTTTATTAAGTCAAGTTTGCTTCTTAATTAGAAAGTTCTTTTATTTTGCATAGAAATTGTGAGTTTTCTTTGTTCAAGATTTTAATAATCACAGGCACAGATGTAGATGCAACTTTTTAGTGAGTATCACCCCAGTTAGTATTCAGGGGTATAATTGAATAGTACAATAGTAAAATTCATAGTATTCAACCACTATCCTGCAAAGTTAGCAATATGTTCATTATAAATGTAAAAGTATGCACGGGGCGTGTACTTCTAACACTTGAGCTGTGCTCAATGCTCAGGTTCATAATTTGCCTGCACAGATGTTTATTCCTATATTCAAATAAAACTCTGTGTAGGAGAGAAAAGGATTAATACAAGTGAACCTAGTGAACTTGACGTGGTTTTTTTTTTTTTTCTGCCTTCTCCCATCCCCCAAAAGTCTGTATTATTACCATTGGTTATAAATATACCTAGGGCGCCTGGGTGGCTCAGTTGGTTAAGCAATGTCTGCATTCGGCTCAGGTTATGATCCCAGGGTCCTGGGATCGAGTCCCGCATTGGGCTCCCTGCTCTGCGGGGAGCCTGCGTCTCCCTCTGCTTCTCTCTCTCTCTCTCTCTCTCTCTGTCTCTCATGAATAAATAAATAAAAAATCTTTAAAAAAAATAATAAGAACAGTGCCAGAATAATTTGCAAAGAATACTGTATAGTAGGAAGAGGGCTAGGATTGGAATCAGAGACTTTGGTTCATACTCCGTTCCACCCTTAAAACTGTACTCACTCGTAGGGCATGAAAACTTATTAAAATTGGAACTGTTTGCCTCTCACCTAAGACATGCTACAGGTGATGAGATGAGCCACAAATTTCACTGCAGTTCAGAATATTCTTGGAATACTGCTAACAGAGTCAAGTTTGCTGGAAAATTTTACTATTTCATGTAAATTTTTTGAGAACTTATTAAGAACTGTAAGTTAATTTATTTTATATTTCACTAAAACTTTTTATTGGTGAAGATTAAAGTGCTTTAGGTATAATACCATTGCTCTTGGAAACCCTTAGACATTGAATAAAAATGAACCATGTTTAATGATTGGTGTATTGGTTTGGCTCTTATAGACCTAAAGTAAAAGTGGCTACAAGAAGTCAAAAGTTTATTCCTCTCTCATGTAAACATTCTGGATATAAAGCCTAATGTGGCGAGTCTCAATCTTCTAGGCCCCAGGGCACTTCTTTCAAATTTTCTCCCTTCCTCAGTATAGTTTTTTCATGTTGGGATCCAAGATTGGTGCTCCAACATACACAGTGATTTTTGCTCTCTAGAGAACAGGAAGGAGGCGAGTGGCAGTCGAGGACATGCCTTTTGCCTTTAAGGGTATGTTTGGAAACTGTACACAGTACTTTTATCTGCCTCCATTGCCCAGTTTAGTGCCCAGCCTTGCCAATTTGCATCAGGATGTGGAATATAATCCTCCCCCCAACATAGCATGCACCCAAACAAAATAGAGGGTTCTATTACTAAAGAGAGAACAGAGAGAATGCTTGTTGCAAAATAATTAGCAGCTTATGAACAGATCCTCCATTTGCTCTTCTTGACATAGTGAAGTTAATTCCAAAATTCTACTATCTGAGTGGCTTCTATCACTTAAATATAGTCAGATCCTTCAACTTGGAACTGAGGAAAAAAATTCTTTTTTACAGTAGAATGTATATAAAATTATATGCTGTATTGAGTATTTTTCAGTTTCCCCTAATGCATGTGTTTTGATCACTACAATCAAATTATTTTCTGCAATGGAAGTAGTTATTATCTTATAATGAAACAAAGTTAAGAAGTGTAAGTAAATGTTGCACTTTGATATTCTACTTTAGGCTTTGCAGTAGTTACACGTTTTTTTGAAGATTGTTGCTTATCTGATGGATGAAGTTGGACTTTCATGGATGGTGAAATTTATAAACCTTACCAAAAGTTTTGCAATAAGAGGGGGCTTTAATTGGCTCCTATACTCACAGCGTTATACATGTTGTGCTTGATATTTTATGTATCAAATGTTCACAAATCCTAATGCCATCTCATTGTTTTGGTTCAAATTGGCTTGCTTGCCACTGTTCTTTGTCCTGGAATTTTTATATACTTATTTAATTGTGTACAGTATTTTTATTGCTCAAACCCATAAAGCCACATCCATTATTAAAAATTGGTGATTGGAAATTATAGAATGGGAGTTTTCTCTTACACATCAGCAGCTAATATCTAATGAACAGAGGAATTAATTGGAATAGTAAATATCTAGCCAACATTTTCAGTTAATAAATTTGTCCTCATTGTTTGGATGATAATATAAATGTTTGAGAGCTAAATAAAGTTTCTGTTTTAAATGTTATGCCCCCTGCAGGAGACTAAAGGATTGTAAATCCTGAGCCTCTGGCTATGATTTTTAACTTTTTCCCCATTTCTGCATTAGTAGGAGAGGATTCATTTTTCCAACATCATGCCTAGTGGGATGGTGGTCATTTCTCTATTTTGTACTTCTCTTACATCAATCATTTCATTTCCATGTCCATGATGATTGTATGATTTTAGACATTATTCTCAAATATTTATTTAAGGGCTATTGAAATGGGCTCACATTTTATTTTATGCTTCTAAATTATCCATATACCTTTAGTAATATTATACATTATTAATATATAAATATTTCTAAAATATTATATCTCTAATTCTTTTCCCATTGTCAAGGTCTTCATATCAGTTATTATTGCCTTTGTTTGATATTTAAGACACTGATGAAAGTTTACTAGTTCTTTCCTAAGCCATCATGAATTTTGTAAAGAAATGGCAGTTTCTTCTTGGAGGCACAACCAGTCTTTATAAATTATTCCCTTGGGGTCCTTCCCTAGAGTATAACTTCCTGGAGGGCAAGCTCTTGGGTACTCATAGCAGGTGACTTAGTTCTTATAGTAACCAGCACATTGTACTCACTCAGTGAGGTTTTTTTCCCAATAAGTCAGTGAATCAAAGTTCCAACAACAGCTTCTCTTGACACAAATATGAACTGGCTGAAGAATACCAGAGTCATAATTATCTATCTCCCATCTCTGTGCTCTATACGTGGTCTTGTTTTTAAGGATGCCCTTTCACCACCACCCCCAATTTCAGCCCAGACCTGTGTGAGTTTCTGTAATCTGAAGGATTGGAATCAAAAGACCCTGAAGAAAACACTTGCCCTTTGCAAATGCCTCCTGTTGACCAGAAACCATACCATACCATATATCATACCATATATCATATCATATATCTTTCTTTGCCTTCAAATTACAAACATGACAGAACAAATGCTTGAAAAGAAATCTGTACCATTTTACTGTTTCCTAATCCTGAGACAAGAAAGGTCTTTCTTCATTTAATACTAATCAAATAGAAACCAGTCAGTGGAGGAATACATGAAAAGATCATTAACAGTACAATAGAAATACTGAAGTATTAAAGACCCAGATTAAAGGCATTTTTCCTTCGAGGGGTTATTTCAGGTACTTCACAGAAAACAACATTAAATGGATGCTTAGTATCTCCAAAGGAAGAACCAGTGATCTGTGTGACAAATAGACTGGAATAAAATCATCAAGATCAATACTGCTAAAATAACAATTCCTTTGGAAGAACTAACAAATTTGACAGTGCAAATTATCCATCAGTGATGCACAGAAGAGACAGGAAATATTCCCAGAATGTCAAAAAGGTTAAAAAAAATTATGGGAGAAAAGATAACATATGGAGGAGGACAATATGCAGTGAGGTAAACCATAAATCATGTGTTCTCTAAGAACAAGTCAAAGCATATGGATTAGAGATAATAAACAAATGTTTAATGGAAGAAAGCATTCAGGCATGCAGAGAAATCTGTATATAATTGTAGATTTGAAAGGCTACAGTGTCTCTTTCATTAGAGGAGAGAATATATTAACATTAGCTAGGACACTGGACATAGGAATATTTTTTAGCAAAGATTTTTTAAGGATTTAGCCAAGATTCTCAAAAGACAAGAACATTTATACCAAAAACTTGCTCAAGGATATCCAAGAGGAGATTTCTAGTAGGCAGCTAAAAATTGAATTTGGCCTAGAATATTTTTATGCTTAGCTTATGAGTGGACTTTGAAAACAGGTGCCTGAAATTTCCCCAGCAAATGTAAAGTTCCAGGTATAGCAAAGCCAGATTGAATTACAGATGCATTTTGGTGTGCTGGCACAATGTGAAAATCAGAAGGAGTCTGAGTGATTTGGGATGTGGTACATTGTCCAGTTTGCCACAATCCCATTACTCTCTGTTGTTCCACTCTCAGCCTGTTGCACTTTATCTACACAACATAAAAAATAAAAATGTACAGGATAGAATCCTTAGCACATTTAAGGGAAGGTGTGGGCAGGGGTAGGGAGTGTACAATATGAGTAGCTGGAAATGAAGAAGGAGTAGCTTTCATAATAGAAATAAATCTTACAAAGAAGTCCATAAATTTTGTATATGTTGGATTCCAGATTAAATTTGGCATCTTCGGTTTCCTGTTATCCTTCCATGTTTATTATGCTCGTCTATCACCACTTAAGATTTGAATTTACAGAATGATATATTCAAGTGTAGTCTATTGATTTAGTTCATTATAATGATGATACATGGCCGCACTTAAAGGTAAAACAAGCATTCAGAGGTGATCAATTATTCCTTTGGAATATAACCTTTCAGTTGGCTGCATCTGAATTAGTCAGTTTGCAGGGAGCTATTGGGTTATAAGCTTTACAAGGGCTGTGATATGAGACAATGCATAAGTGGTATTTATATTCACCTTATGGGTATAAAAATAAATACTCAGTGACAGCCAGATTTAGCTGAAGCAGTTGCTGAAATAAAGGGTAAAATTAATGTCCCTTTGGATTGCATCATATGATAAAAAGTTACGACTATAGTTACTTAAACAAATTTTCCAATTGAAACCTAAAGGTGCAGGTGTAACTGGGCTAAATTATTTGGTGAGCCACAGTTCCAGGAAGAATGTAAGGCACATAGCCTTACTGGAAACTTAAGACAATCATTCCCGTCTCCAGTGTGCTGACTAATGTTAACATATTCTCTCCTCTAATTACGTAATCATGACGTCCTACAGTTTTTCTAATCAGATACTAAGTATTCTTTAAAAACCAATTCAAGTACTGCTTTCTCTGGAAGCCTCCCTTGGTTTTTCTAGGTAGTAAGCAAATGGTATTTCCTTCCTCTGGGTGTTCTAAACAAGCAGTTACACCTATCTGGTTTTATGGTATAATACTTTACACTGTAGTATTTGTATACCAGGATAATCTATTAAATTTTTAGCAACTTGAGATAAGGATCTTACTCAGTTTCTCTCTAGTGTTAGTAATAGTTTGGAGTAATGGTTGAGATAATGCCTGTTAAATTGGGTAGGTGTTCATGTGTTTCAGTCCCCATATTACTTACATAGCATTTGTAAGGACATGTTTACTTTTTATTATTTTTTAAAGATTTATTTATTTATTTATCTGAGACAGAGAGAGAGAGCTCAAGCAGGGCAGAGAGGCAGAGGGAGAGGGAGAAGCAGGCTCCCCGCTCATTCGATGTGGGGCTCCATCCCAGAACCCTGGGATCATGACCTGAGCCAAAGCCAGACGCTTAACCAACTGAGCCCTGCAGGTGTCCCAGGACATGTTTGCTTTTTAAAGTGGCGCTCTATTTGCAGAGTAACTAGGAAATCTCTGGCAAGCATGGTGGAAGTGAAAATGTTTTGAGGTTGGGTGGAAACAAGTTAAGAGGGAAATGGCAAAGCTGGACTTGACTATGGACGCTGTTTTCTCATATTTTCTCATCTGCCCCTCCCTCTCTTGGCCCCTGAAACAGTCATGAGGACTAAGAGTAACATCAAAACAGACAATCCAAAACTGATTCAAGTTGGGGATTAGAAGAGTTAGAATATTTGTTTTCAGTTACTACAAGTGCCATACGAATCAGGATTTTGGGTTCCAAGTCTGGGCAGATCTGCTAAGCTAAGTTATTATGAATCTCTGTGATGACACATGGTATCAGGCTTATTGTATTTACTCCATCAAACTAAAGTTCTGTCTGATTATGCACATAAGTAGAATAAATAATAGTTGTTGAATTTCATTTCCAAAGAGGTGATAGCATTAAAATGGGTACCTTTCAATATAAGATTTTTTTTTTAACTTTTTACCAGGAAAAAATGTCTTAAATATATAGGAGACAAAATAGTATAATATCTCCATAATTGCTTCATCTATTGTTTAATTATTTTAAGATAAATTAGAGATACGGCATTTCATTCCTATATGCTTCTGTATGCAACTTGTTTTTCCCCCTTAAATAATGACAAGGCATACACGTATGATCACTGTACACATTGCTGTATGAGGAGGTAGTAGAGTGTGATGGTTAAGAGATTGCATTCTGGAGTGCCACTGCCTGGATTTGAATCCCAGCTCTGCCATTTTCTAGCTGGGTGATATTGGCAGTCATATAATCTCTCTGTGGTTTACTCTCTTGATCTGTAAAATAAAGGTAATACTAATACCTACCTCACCCAGTTACTGTGAAAATTAGTTAACACATATAAAGCTTGTAGAACTTTCCTGTCTTATAGTAGGCAATCCAGGAATGTTAATGAGTGTAATTTTAAAAAAATAGTAATTATTAATATGATTGTAATAAATTTAAGATTTATTTGACATGATTTTAGCTCCAAGTGGAGCCTGTTTGTATGTGTGTATTTGTTAAAATAATGAAGGGGTATTAGATTGAGCTATTTTCCATTTTATCATTATGAAGATAATCTTTCATTTGTGTAAAAAACTTAAGACAATGCATAACAAAATAAAAATCTGAGTAGAATCCTCAAAAAACACTTTAAAAATATGAACACAATGCAGCAATTTGTCTTCATATCATTATAGATTTTGTATAACCAGATTTGAAAGGAAAATTAAATGTCCAAAAAATAAAAGAAAATGCTACTAATGCAACATTTTTAAATGAAATTTCACATTCAAGTTCTCCTTAAATTTGAAATGGATTGAGGTTCTTAGTTTAGGTTTTAGAGACATCTGTCCCAACAAATCCTTAAATTCCCTGAAGGTTAGTGAAGCAGATTCCCCAGAAGGCTTGAATTGCGCCAGCAAGCTGCACTATTTTCTTAATTCCCAGAGCAAGCAAAAAGAAAGCAGATCATTACAAACCGTTATTAACCTAGTTCCAAGATCTATGTTTCTGACTAAAATCCAAATGAAATGAGTTAACCCAGAATTCCCATGTCGATAAATTGAATTGATTTATTTGCTACATTTTATTGTATTGATCATGTTAAAAATTTGACCTGTCTGCGACATTTGGCTAGTCTTCTGAATTCCCTTGCATATTTATGTTGCTATTTATTTTCTTAGCAGAATCTTGTCCATATTAAAATTAATTCCAACATAATGCCCTATCTAAATGTCTTTTTAAAAATGCAATCTTTCATGATTTCATTTTAGAGAACTAAATGTGATTCAAGAATGAGCTAGTAGAGGTATGCATCAAACAGCAAGGCAATCCATTCTAATTATTAAAGAAACAATCAAAGTCTAGGTTTCTTTTCTAACTTTTTTTTTAACGCTATCTTATAATATGCAACCTTTATTTTCAGGCTCTGTTAATGACTGACATTGATTCCTCAACTAGGTGATGGCATAGAAATAGAATATTAAGATAGCAGCAACTCTCTGAACAGAAAAGTGACCACTTTCTGGAAGGTAGGATGTGCAGAGAAGTGAATCCGAGGCAATGTTTGGGAAGATAGATGGTGGGGGAGGGGGGCCTCCATCAGCTGCTACCGGCAAGTGATAGAGCCTCGGAGCACAAAATCAGAACTTTCAGAAGTTGGCTCCACTGAGGGATGTCGCTCCAGTGGCTAAGCGGGGGGTGGAAACATCGCGGGACAGTGTGGTCTCAGGACCCGCAGGATCACAGAAAAACCGGGGGTGCCTGAGTGCGGCAGAGCTCCCAGGTATCGGAGCGGGGAAGCCGGCTGCAGAGGCGGAGCCCAGGCGCGGGCTCTCAGCTCGGGGTTGCCATAAACCGTGATCCGCGGCACAGTCGGGCCCCTGCTCCTCCAGCAGGGACCCAACAAGCGGCAGATCCGGGGAGACTCACCTTCCTCCCCTGGGAGGAGCCACGCGGGACTGCACCGCAGGGACCTGCTGGGTTTGGAGACTCCACCCGGGGTCGGGTGCCAGAGATAGAAACGCTCCGTCACAGGCCGGATGAGCATGGAGAGCACCGGAGACCGGGGAAACGGGAGTAGGTGACTGCTTTTCTCTGGGGCCTCACTGAGGAGTGGGGCCCTGAGTTCTTGGCTCCTCCGGGGCAGAGATTGGGAGAGATTCACTCTTGTCCCCCAAAGCTGTAGGGAAAGCTTGCAGGGAACAAAAGTTCCCGAGCAAACCCGAGCAGATTACTTAGCGTGCCCAGGCAAGGGCGGGGCAATTCTGCCTCCAGCAAAGACATTTGGCTACTGGGGCGCCTGGGTGGCTCAGCGGGTTAAGCGTCTGCCTTCGGCTCAGGTCATGATCCCAGGGTCCTGGGATCGAGTCCCGCATCGGGCTCCCTGCTCAATGGGGAGCCTGCTTCTCCCTCTCCCTCTGCTGCTGCTCCCCCCGCTGTGCTCTCTCTCTCTGTGTGTGTCAAATAAATAAATAAAACCTTAAAAAAAAAAAAAAAGACATTTGGCTACCACGGCAACAGGTCGCTCCCCCAGAAGATCAGCGAGAACAGCCAGCCAAGACCAAGTTTACCGATCAATGAGAACGGCAGAACTCCAGCGCTAGGGGAATATTGCACATAGAATTCATGGCTTTTTTACCATGATTCTGTAGTCTTTCAAAGTTAATTTTTTTTTATTTTCTTTTTTTTCTTTTTCTTTTTCTTTTTTTGAGTTTTTCGTTTTCCCTTTTTCAACCAACATCTTATCAATCCCTTTTTTAAAAAATCTTTTTTATTTTTCATTTTTAGAGTCATATTCTATCCCTTCATAGTAGTTACTCTCTCTTTAAAATTTTGGGATACAGTTTCTTCTAACAGACCAAAATATACCCTAAATCTCTAGTGTATGGCTTTGTTCTAGTCTCCTGCCTGATCACATTCTCTCCCTTTTTTTTTTAATCCTCTTCTTTCTTTTTTCAACCTACTTTTTTTTTTTTTAAGATTTTTATTTATTTTTTAGAGAGCGAGCGAGAGAGAAACAGCATGAGAGGGGAGAGGGTCAGAGGGAGAAGCAGGCTCCCTGCAAAGCAGGGAGCCCGACGCAGGGCTCGATCCCAGGACCCTGGGATCATGACCTGAGCCAAAGGCAGTCGCTTAACCATCTGAGCCACCCAGGCGCCCCTTTTTCAACCTACTTCTTACCAACTCCTTTTATAAAATCTTTTATAATTCTCATCTTTCAGTCATATTCCATCCCTTCATCGTATTAACCCTTATTTTTGTACATATATAAGCTTTTCCTTCTTTAAAATTTTGGGAGGCACTTTCTTCTAACAGACCAAAATACGCCCAAAACCTAGTGTGTGGCACTGATCTGTGCACCAGCCTGATCATATTTGATCATATTCTGTTTTTTTGTTTGTTTGTTTGTTTTTTATCTTTTTCTTTTTTCTTTCTTTCCCTTTCTTTTCCCCCAGTTTCAGGTCTTTTCTGATTAGTTTAGAGTATATTTTCTGGGGATGTTGTTACCCTGTTAGCATTTTGTTCTCTCATTCATCTGTTCTCCTCTGGACAAAATGACAAGACAGAAAAAATCACCTCAACCAAAAGAAAAAGAGGCAGTACCGACTGCCAGGGACCTAATCAATACGGACATTAGTAAGATGTCAGAACTAGAGTTCAGAATGACGATTTTAAACATACTAGCTGGGCTTGAAAAAAGCATGGAAGATATTAGAGAAACCCTTTCTGGAGAAATAAAAGAACTAAAATCTAACCAAGTTGAAATCAAAAAGGCTATTAAAGAGGTGCAGTCAAAATGGAGGCTCTAACTGCTAGGATAAATGAAGCAGAAGAGAGAATTAGTGAATAGAAGACCAAATGATGGAAAATAAAGAAGCTGAAAAAAAGAGATAAACAACTACTGGATCATGAGGGCAGAATTCGAGAGATAAGTGATACCATAAGATGAAACAATATTAGAATAATTGGGATCCCAGAAGAAGAAGAAAGAGAGAGAGGGGCAGAAGGGATATTGGAGCAAATTATAGCAGAGAACTTCCCTAATTTGGGGAAGGAAACAGGCATTAAAATCCAGGAGACACAGAGAACCCCCCCCTCAAACTCAATAAAAATAGGTCCACACCCTGACATCTAATAGTAAAACTTACGAGTCTCAGAGACAAAGAGAAAATCCTGAAAGCAGCTCAGGACAAGAGATCTGTAACCTACAATGGTAGAAATATTAGATTGGCAACAGACCTATCCACAGAGACCTGGCAGGCCAGAAAGGACTGGCAGGATATATTCAGAGCACTAAATGAGAAAAATATGCAGCCAAGAATACTATATCCATCTAGGCTGTCATTGAAAATTGAAGGAGAGATAAAAAGCTTCCAGGACAAACAAAAACTAAAAGAATTTGCAAACACGAAACCAGCCCTACAAGAAATATTGAAAGGGGTCCTCTAAGCAAAGAGAGAGCCTAAAAGTAACAGAGACCAGAAAGGAACACAGACAATATATGGTAACAGTCACCTTACAGGCAATACAATGGCACTAAATTCCTATCTTTCAATAGTTACCCTGAATGTAAATGGGCTAAATGCCCCAATCAAAAGACACAGGCTATCAGACTGGATTAAAAAACAAGACCCATCGATATGCTGTCTGCAAGAGACTCATTTGAGACCCAAGACACCCCCAGATTGAAAGTGAGGGGGTGGAAAACCATTTACCATGCTAATGGACACCAAAAGAAAGCTGGGGTGGCAATCCTTATATCAGACAAATTAGATTTTAAACCAAAGACTATAATAAGAGCTGAGGAAGGACACTATATCCTAGTTAAAGGTCTATCCAACAAGAAGACCTAATAGCTGTAAATATCTATGCCCCTAACATGGGAGCAGCCAATTATATAAGCCAATTAATAACAAAAGCAAAGAAACACATCAACAATACAATAATAGTGGGGGACTTTAACACCCCCCTCACTGAAATGGACAGATCATCTAAGCAGAAGATCAACAAGGAAATAAAGACTTTAAATGACACACTGGGCCAAATGGACTTCACAGATACATTCAGAACATTCCATCCCAAAGCAATAGAATACACATTCTTCTCTAGTGCCCATGGAACATTCTCCAGAATAGATCGCATCCTAGGTCACAAATCAGGTCTCAACTGGTACCAAAAGATTGGGATCATTACCTGCATATTTTCAGACCATAATGCTTTGAAACTAGAACTCAATCACAAGAGGAAAGTCGGAAAGAACTCAAATACATGGAGGCTAAAGAGCATCCTACTAAAGAATGAATGGGTCAACCAGGAAATTAAAGAAGAATAAAAAAAATTCATGGAAACAAATGAGAAGTAGAGAGAGCCAGCAGGTGGAGGGGCAGAGGGAGAGGGAGAGAGAGAGAATCCTAAGCAGGCTCCATGCTCAGCGCAGAGCCCAACGTGGGGCTTGATCCCACGACCCTGAGATCATGACCTGAGCTGAAATCAAGAGTCAGACGCTTAACTGACTGTGCCATCCCAGTGTCCCCAGTTCTTTCTTTTCAGAAGTAGTGTATGGTACATATATTTAGAATTCTGTGAACATTCATTACGTTTGGAAAAGTCACTGGCATTATGTGGGCATTTTATACTTACGCTGTGTAAAAATTTGTAGGGTGAACAGACATGGGGACTGGATTGTTTTGAATGGTATCTTCAACCTTTTTTTGGTTTTCACATGCATTATTATTATTATTTTTTTTAAAGATTTTATTTATTTATTTGAAAGAGAGAGAATGAGAGAGAGCACATGAGAGGGGGGAGGGTCAGAGGGAGAAGCAGACTCCCTGCCGAGCAGGGAGCCCGACGCGGGACTCGATCCCGGGACTCCAGGATCATGACCTGAGCCGAAGGCAGTGGCTTAACCAACTGAGCCACCCAGGCACCCCACATGCATTATTATTATTAAAAACTGAACGCACGTCCTGATATAAGAATATTTACTTACAAATTCTACATAAGTACTTCTGAACTAATATGTTGACACGTCTCAAAAGAGGCTTTAAGTTTAGTGACACTTTACAAAGTATTGGTTTAAGGGACATATGGCATTAAAAATCATAAGTAAAAGCATAATGATGCTTAATGATAGTGATTTATTCATATTACCATGGGAAATATCTCAACAAGCCACATGAACACGGGGCATTATTATCAGTAGTAAATTTAATACATGGCCATACTGTCCTTGCAGAAACGTATGAGTTTAGCTAATCATAATATGTTTCACGAAGAAACGAGGTTTTTGAAATGAATTCAGAGGATTTCCCCAGTTCTTCAGGTAATTAAAAAGTTATAATTCCTTAGCTTTACCCTGCAGAAAAACTATGGCCATGCATTAAATTTATAATTTAAAATTTTTCTTATTCTTATGATTCAGTAAAACAAAATTCAAATGTTATATTGAAGTCTTTACTGTGTAATTTAGACTGCGTCCTTCAACTCATGTTTCCTTTTTTTTTAATTTTTTTTTTTTTTAAAGATTTTTTTTTAAAATTTATTTGACAGAAAGAGAGAGCGAGAGCAGGAACACAGCAGGGGGAGTGGGAGAGGGAGAAGCAGGCTTCCCGCAGAGCAGGGAGCCCGATGTGGGGCTCGATCCCAGGACCCTGGGATCACGACCTGAGCCGAAGGCAGACGCTTAATGACTGAGCCACCCAGGCGCCCCTCGTGTTTCCTTTCTAATACTAGTCATTCAGTGGATACTTGCCTGAGTCATAGCATCCTCAAGGTGAAAAATAGCATCACAAACCAATTAACTTAGGAGACACAGCAATGTTCTTACTGCCATTGTAACTGGATTCATTATTTAATATTAAGCCTGGCTTTACAACCTGACCAGAATGATTAAGGCTGGATGACGCTCAGCACATTTTTCTCTCTATTCATTATTCATTAATTGGGCATGGTCAGCTGGCAGCTACTTTGATGAATCTCCATTTCTAATTGATGCAAATGATTTACTAAAAGGAAGCTTTTGGGGCGCCTGGGTGGCTAAGTCGGTTAAACATCTGACTCTTGGTTTCGGCTCAGGTCATGATCTCAGGGTTGGGGGATCAAGCCCCGGGTCGGGCTCTGCACTCAGTAGGGAGTCTGCTTGAGATTATGTCTCTCCCTTTCCTTCTGCCCATCCCTCTCTCTCTCTCAAATAAATAAATAAATCTTTAAAAAAAAAAAAAAGCTTTCCTCTGTAGGGGCAGAACAGGTGCCAGCCTTAACTAATGGAGCATCAGAATGCTTAGATAACAAGGATGAACTAGTGGTTACACAGGCAACCTTGCTATTTAATCCATGGAGTTGATACCAACATGCCGATATACCAGACTTTTCAGATTTAGTGACCAAGAAAGTCTGTTTTAAATGTAATATATGCATGGTAACTATATTGGATGAGAATGCCATGCCCAAAGGCATATTATATATCCAAGATTTTATTTGATACTGGGAATACCAGTAAAACTAAAAAACTAAAAATAAAAAAAATAAAATCTAAAATCAGTTATGGCTACATTGTCAAAGTTGCGTACCTCTGTTGAAACAATATCTATAAAACAGTTGTGAAAAAGAAAAGGATGTGTTTAGAGGCAGAAATTTTAAAGTACATATAGAGAATTGTACACCAGACTATAGTCTCTAGTTATGAAAGAATTTGGATCGTTACACAAGGACTCCTTTATTTAACTCTTTGTTTTCACTAGGGAGATAGAAACACCAATTGTGATACTTCTATAGAGAGTCTCAGTGAACCATTCTTCCTCTTTCTCCACTGTTATGGAACACAAAAAATAACAGAGAGCAAGGGAGTTAAACTTAGCCATAGTGTGATTGTGAACAGAGTTTCTAGATGAGCATATGCAGTCTGAATTGTGACAAAGTGATTAAGATACGTTCTATTGCAATTTAGGTAAAATATGTAAACTTTTAATTTCTGAACATTTTGCTATCAGAATTTTTTTTATGTTTTAAGTTAACATGACAAATGTAACAAAACATTAAAAACAAATATTTTAGTATAAATACCAATTCTAAGAATGTTTCATTTGAGGTAAATATATTAAATATGCAAGAGCCTTTTGTATCTGTCACAGACATATCATTTTGACTTTCCAAATTAAATTTGCTAATATGTACTACTTGTAAAATTGAATGGCCTACCCATCCAACACTGGCCTGTACTTTGGTCTCTGCATGATCTAATCTATTATTTAATAACTGAAATTATATTGAGATGAATAGTATGAGAAACATACTTCTCATGTTTCACTTATGTGTTCTAATAAATGCATTGGAATACATTTTAGAATAGATCTGCTCAGTTTCTCTGTATACTTTAATATAGGGTAGTCTGGAGAATTCAAAAGATATTTTGGAGGGAAAATGTTGGCAAGAGATATGCTTATTTTTTCTCCTGTGTATTCTGGTAAATAGGAAGTCTTTATTCCAGGAGGATTATTTATTTGAAAATTTTAGTTAACATATTAAACGATATATGTTAAGAAGTTTTGCTGCTAATTCCTTTTCTCACTTTTTTTTGGTATCTAATATTTGCTGTATTTTCATTATTCTGTATAATGCCATAATATATCAAGATGGGCAAAGACATAACTTACGAGGGTATCATTGTAAGTTACAATAATTTCATATGTTTAAGGAAATAAATGAGTTACATTTAGAAAGTCTAGTATTTTCGTGGAATTATTTCAGTTTATGGAGACTATAATAGGGAGAACCATGGAGACCAGCCATATTATTTTTTTCTTTATATACTTATCAAGTGTGCATTAATACTTGTCCTGATATATGATTATACAAGTTGAGAAGTACACTAATATTTTTTTTATTTTTTGAAAACTACATTATTATTTTAAAGTTATTCCTAAAAGCTCTTTACATGGTGATTTACAAGTGCAAGAATCTCCATAAAATGTATTTAAACTTATTATTTTTAAGTATGAG
Source organism: Neomonachus schauinslandi (assembly GCF_002201575.2). Classification (NCBI taxonomy): domain Eukaryota; kingdom Metazoa; phylum Chordata; class Mammalia; order Carnivora; family Phocidae; genus Neomonachus; species Neomonachus schauinslandi. The sequence continues at coordinate 25,830,160 of NC_058414.1, read as the reverse complement.
AGGATTCAGAGGAAACATAAGCAACGTTTACCTTAGTAAGATAATCATACAATACTTAATAGCACTCTACAAAGGGCTTAAAACAAAAATTAATGCATTTTTCTTCCAAATACATGTTCATTGTATTATTGGAAAAAAGAAAACCCAAACATGAAACATCTAGTTTCATGTGGGATCGAGCCCCACATCAGGCTCATAACTACAAAACCCACCGTAGTGTTTATACCGTTTGCTCTATAGTCATCCATTCATTTTTCCTTCTACCTCTCTTTCTCTCAAAATAGTAGGCTTTGGGGCACCTGAGTGGCTCAGTGGGTTAAGCGTCTGTCTCCAGCTCATGTCATGAGCCCAGGATCCTGGGATTGAGCCCCTCTCATCAGGCTCCCTGCTCAGGGGAGAGCCTGCTTCTCCCTCTCCCTCTGCCTGCCAGTCCCCCTGCTCGTGCTTGCTCTCTCTCTCTCTCAAATAAAAATAATAGGCCTTTTTTTCCTTCTTTTTGCTTAACATTTCCTTTTTATGCTTAAAGTCATTTTTAAAGTTTATATATACACTCCCAATGTAATTACTCTTTTATATTACTTAATAACACCCAGTTGTATCTGTGATAATTGTGACATTTTGCTATTGTTGAACATTTAACTTGTTTCCAGATTTAGATATTAAATGGCATTTCTATAAACATAATATCAATAAATCCTTCTCTCCTCCAGTCTGCCAACAAATATGTCTCAAGTGACTGAATGCGTGAAATACTTGCACATATCCACATAGTCCTACCCTAATACACACATGTACTTCATTATCTGTCTATTATCTATCATCTGATCCTTCTACTCTTCAAATATGTCTAGTAAAATTGGCTAGAAATAGATGCAAGTGGAATTTCTGGGAAAGATAGGCTTATGAAAAGTAATGTGTTATTTTCTAAAATTAGAGAAACGGGACCATAAGTTTTTTCAGACGTGAAAATGACTGTGGGTTCTTTAGCTTGAGGGTTTGATTTAAGATAGGAGAGAATATTAGAATCAACTGAGAGATTCTTTGAAAGGACAGCCTCCTCATTGGGATCACGTCTTCATTGATGGGGCCCGAGGTTCCCCAGGTGATTCTGATTAGGCCCATGCGCTAAAGACACCACCTGTAGCCTTACATCATTGATTTATAAGTCAGAAAACTGAAGGCCAGGGAATGGTGAGTGGCTCAAGTCTGAGAGGTTATTAATGCAACAGAGTAGAACCAAATTTTTCGACCACCACGCTTTTCACTTGGCTTTTCTACAGAATTTTGTAAGTATGTTCTTTGTAAGATGTATTGAATGGAAAAAAATCCCAGGGTCCCATAAGTTTGAGAATGCTGGGTCAAACTCTTGAGTGAGTCCTGTCTTGGAGCCTTTGATGTGCCAGTGTGGTTTGTTATTCTCTTAATGGAGTAGCTTTTCCGCAACTTAAGTCAGTGTGGCACTAACCCCTAGAGTATCTTGAGGGATTGTTGTCTTTTGAAACAACTTTTTTTTTTAAAGAATTATTTTATTTTAGAGCGAGAGAGAGAGAGAGCACGCGCGAGGGAAAGCGGGCTAGGGCATGAGCAGGGGGAGGGACAGAGAAGAGGGAGATTGAGAATCTCAAGCAGATAGGGTTGGGATGGGGGTGGGGGCACCTTGATCTAAGATCATGACCAGAACTGAAACCAAGAGTTGGACGCTCAACTGACCGAGCCACTCAGGCGCCACTCTTTTGAAAACATCTTTTGGTAAGTATTCCTCACCATATTACCGTTTGTGTGCTTCTAGTCTCAAATCATAGAACTGAGGGTAAAAAAGTAGGTGTTCATTAATATGCTAAGTAGTGATCCACCCAAATTTTTTCATGAGTAGGTCCAAATAAAAACATGTGACTAATTTCAACTGTTGATTTTTTAAAGCAGTGGACCCCCAGTTTTAGCGAGTACCAGATCCCCGGGAAGGCTTCTTACCCTGCAGACCGCTCAGCCCTTCCTGGGGTGTTTCTGACTGAGTCTGTCTGGGGTTGGAGACTGAGAGCCCACGTTTGAAAAATTTCAGTGCTGTTGCTTCTCCAAGGTCCATACTTCGAGAAACCATTGTTTTAAAATAAATGTTGAGGGGCGCCTGGGTGGCTCAGTTGTTAAGCGTCTGCCTTCGGCACAAGTCATGATCCCAGGGTCCTGGGATCGAGCCCCACATCAGGCTCCTTGCTCAGTGGGAAGCCTGCTTCTTCCTCTCCCACTCCCCCTGCTTGTGTTCCCTCTCTCGCTGTGTCCCTCTCTGTCAAAGAAAAAAAATCTTCAAAAAAAAATTGAGATTTTCAGAATATTTTCAGCTGAGAAAAATAGGGGCATCATTCGTAGTTGGTGTCCTCTTTACATTCATCTTACTACTGGAAGTCGTTGTTTTAATGTGCCCCTTTCCTTATTCAAGTCAGTAGTGCTCAGGAACAGACAGTGGTGAGTTTTTTAAATGTGTTAAAATCCATGGTTGAATCCACGGCCGAATCCCAGTTTATCATTTTCATTCTTTATTAAATAACCATTGAATGTTAGGTTCAGAATTCCTTTTGCTCTCTGATTCCTATTTTCCTTATAACTCGTCTCTCTCCTTTCTTCATGCTCTGCTTGCGTGCTAGTACACACACACACACACACCCCCTCCCCCCCCCAAACTTTCTTTTAGAAAAGAGTATGATTAGTGATTCCTGTGTGAAGGTATATTTTCCAAATTTTGGACTTGAAACACTACTGTTTGGTTATATATTCAGTTTCCTTGTGGGATAACTATTAGATATTCATGACTTTCATATGAAAAAAAAAAAATCAGTGATCGGTTTTCAAGTATTTTTGTCCATGACCAATTTTACAGTCCACATCACAGTCTCATGTGCACATATATACACATACACACAGTCCTATCTGAAACACAAGTTTCACAAAATAGCTCTTCAGCTTAATATATAGAGTGTACTTTTATATATTTCTAAATACGTTTCACTTAGGGACGCCTGGGTGGCTAAATCGGTTAAGCGTCTGCCTTCGGCTCAGGTCATGATCCCAGGGTCCTGGAATCGAGCCCGCATCGGGTTCCCTGCTCAGTGGGAAGCCTGCTTCTCCCTCTCCCACTCCCCCTGCTTGTGTTCCCTCTCTCTCTAACAAATAAATAAAGTCTTAATTTAAAAAAAATTTATTTATGTTTCACTTAAATAATTTGGTCATAACCAAGTTTAATATTTCATTTAAAGAATAATTTGGTTTGGGCGCCTGGGTGGCTCAGTTGGTTGGGCGACTGCCTTCGGCTCAGGTCATGATCCCGGAGTCCCTGGATCGAGTCCCGCATTGGGCTCCCTGCTCGGCAGGGAGTCTGCTTCTCCCTCTGACCCTCCCCCCTCTCATGTGCTCTCTCTCTCATTCTCTCTCTCTCAAACAAATAAAAAATCTTAAAAAAAAAAAAAAAGAATAATTTGGTTTATAAGTACCTATAAAATTGATTTCATTATCTGATTATAGGTTGGATTTGCAGCTTTGGAAGCCACTGTTTTTGTTTTTGTTTTTGTTTTTTCATTTAAGGCCATGTTGTTCTTGTCTATGTCTAAATATTTCCAATGTTGCAGTTTCCCAGGAAAAAATAAATACACACACACACACACGTGTCCTAATATCTCAGGATAATAATGTGTTATTTGGTCATTTACGTTTTTCAGGGCTGTTTGTGGACAGTTGCACACGTCAGTTCTTTGCAAACCTGCTGATTTTATGTTGTTGGCAGTGTCTTCCAGCCTTCTTGGGAAATTTTCTGGTTGTCCAGTTACGTCTTTTCTCTTGTTTATCACTTGCATCACTGTAGTGTGCTGCCAAACAGTCAAATGTGATTTGTTTTTCAGTTTGGTTTTGAGGCGATTACCTTTGGAATATGGAAAACAGTCTCCAACATTGAGTTGAAAATATAGATCTGAACTTAATTTTTTTAAAAAAGGGCAGAGTTTAAAACTATTTGAACTGAAAAAAAAAAAATTAACATAATTAAAACAACAACAACGAAAAGGTTACAGAGCTGCGTTTTGGATCAATGAATGTGATTCTCAGTTTCCTGCCAGGGGAGAGCAATAAAGTAATTCGGTATCAAAAGCCTGGTTTCAATAGATAGAAAATTAATTCTCAACCTTAAACTCCTGTGGGCTTTTCTTAAATCATTATGGATTAGACCTTACCTCCTACCTCAGGAGACAAAATGGTTGCAGTTAGGATTTAGTAGTGCTTAGTTACAAAAGATCTTTTCTAGTATACTTTATTTTTAAAACAAAAATTGGTACAACTGGAAAACCTGCAAAAAGCAAGGGAACATGATATAAAATAATCCTTTATTGCTATCTTTTTGCAGTCATGTTTACCATAAATTGTCAAACCAAGAATTATCCTCAACCGCATAATAAAAACTTAGTAGCATAGATAGTGAAATTTATATTGAGGGATAATTTTAATTCAATTGTGTTTAAAGTAATTTATCCTGTTCTATAAATGTACATTTTAATAAGTACTGCATATGAAAAAGCTCTGGTCCCGTCAGGATGATCCTGAGTGACTCCAACACTGAAGAAATGAGAAGTTCGATTTTAATGTGAATAATAGAAAGATAACGCTAATTCTGATACTTGGATGTTATTTGTGTATCTCATATTTTTTTTTACAATATTTTTTCAATATGGCTTCTTTTTGTCTCTGATGTATTTAGTATATAACATGTTAGTTTCAGGTATACAGCACAACAATTGATATTTCTATATATCGGAAAACAAGTACCACAGTAAGTCTTGATGTCATCATGGTACTATATTTTTAAATATTCTTATAGATATGTTTTTTTTTTGAAGACCATGCACTTGTCAAATGAAGACAAGAATGTGAGAGTATCTGTTACCTCAAGTTGTAATATTATTTTTCTTGTCTATCTTTTCTGATACAGCCTGAAAAAAATGAGAGTGAGCCAGGCAGCCAGAGGATAAAACCTGTTTTTATTGAGGATGCTAATTTTGGACGACAGATATCCTATCAACATGCCGCAGTCCATATTCCCACGGACATCTATGAGGGCTGTAAGTAAAAGAATTTAAACAGCTGTTGGAATACCATGCTCTTGTCTGTCTTTTATATCTCAGATTTGGGGAAGAAAAAGACAAAAATGGGATACAGTTTTGTTTACATATCATTTAAGAGTGTGTGGTCAACTCTGTATAAAAGAAGAAATCTGATTTTTATGAGCAGTTGATGTTCTTGTAGCCTCACTATGTGAATATTTGCAGGAGAGTCTGCATCCATTGGAGATGTCCTTCTATTATTGAGTAAAAAAATCTGCCTTCCCTATTGCCATCGAAACTGAAAATTAATAGACTTTTAAAAAATCAAAATTACATAGCACAAGTGCACACAAATGCAGATAGACAAACTGTAAAGGCAGAGAGCGATACATTTTAGACTGTGCAGTTTTCAGTCCCATCTTAGGGTTTTCTGTATGTGTCTGCCTGTCTTACCCTCGGATATAGATAAAAAATACCTGCCTCCCTATATGTTATGGGCTCAAGATAAATGCTGGGAAAGACTAAAGAAAGAGAGAACCACTGAGTGGAAGACTTGCTGGAGAAGGCTTCACTGAGAGAAAGGGAGGGGAATAAGTTCCTTAGGACGGTATAGGGCAGGGAGCTTTTACAAGTGGAGTGACAGAGATACCCTATATATTAGTAAGGGTAGAGCCTGAGAATCTGACTAGGATAATCTATTATCTATGAGGACTACCCAAGGCCCAGAAAGCAGGGTCTTTGTTCAGTCGTAGCTCTTGGCTCCTATGTTCACCATTCTCTAACCAATTTCTACTCTGCCTTCTTGCCTAAGTAATTAGTGAGATTTTTAAAAGTACCATTTGAGATTTTTAAAAGTACTTTTCTTATATTCCCCTTAATTAGAGAGGCTGTAGAGTGAATTGGGTGTCTAGAACTGCCTGGGTTCTGGAGCCAGATGGCCTGAGTTCAAAGCTAAATTTTTGCAGTATTTTTTTTTTTAATTTTATTTATTTGAGAGACAGCACCAGGTGGGGCAGTGGGCATAGGGAGAGGGAGGAACAGACTCCCTGCTGAGCAGGGAGCCTGAAGTGGGGTTTGATCCAGGGACCCCAGGATCATGACCTGAGCTGAAAGCAGACGCTTAAGCGACTGAACCACTCAGGTGCCCCTTTGCAATATTTTTTTCTTTTTTAAAAAGATTTTATTTATTTATTTGACAGAGAAAGAGAGAGCCCACACAAGCAGGGGGAGGGAGAGGGAGAAGTAGGCTCCCCGCTGAGCAGGGAGCCCGATGCAGGGCTCGATCCCGGGACCCTGGGATCATGACCTGAGCTGAAGGTAGACGCTTAGGGACTGAGCCACCCAGGCGCCCCTGCAGTATTTTTTTCTTAAGCAAATCCTTTAAATTTCTGGGCAAGTGTTTTCTCACCTGTAAAATGGGGATAAGATTACTCAACTAAAAGATGAGCGAGGATAAAGTAATATACTTATTTTCCAGCCTAGTAGTAGGTGCTATTTAAATGTTTTTTGTTACTGTTAATTACAGTTCAAGTTTATTTAAGCACAGGGGACTAAGTACAGGGACTAATAATATAAATTATCATTTATATTTTGGATTCACTGAGATTGTTTAAAAGGGAATTTGAAATGCATATGTAATTCTTTTCATAACAGATTTCCTCTTGATCAAATTATTCTGTTTTTAATTTTAAAAAAGTACATAATGTTTTCTTCCTATCAATTCTTTTAAATGTATGATTTTTCTTTATTGATAAAAGAAACAAAATGATGTATATGGGTAGTTTCTGTTGTTACATGAGAATTAAACGTAATTAGACTTCTTTACTGTTTATTCCAGGTTCTTTTAGGAATTACTTGGGATTTGGGTTCAGATTTCTTTTTTAAACTTTGATTATGGTGTACTGTTTAAAAGAACTATCTTGATATTTGCAATTACATTTTGTAACTGTTAAAACTATTCAGACAATATAAGCTGTATGATTATTTCTAATTTTTTTAAAATTAATTTTCATCCACCTTCATTTCAAATTTTTTTATCACCAATTGTTTTTTGGGTATGCCAACAAAATAATCTTACTACGTTTAAATTATATCTTCCTATTGAATTCACATTAGAAGAACACACTGGCTGGATATGGAAGTTTTGCGTCACAATAATTTTTTGTCAGTACTCTATGGATTTCCTGGCACTGTTTTTTGTTTGTTTGTTTGTTTTTGTTCTTGTTTTTTTGGTCCTGTATTACTATGTTGAAGAAACTTGAGGCCAACTTCAGTGTTTTCAATTTGTTAGAAAGCTGTCATTATTGTGTTGCTGTTTTGTTGCCTCATATTTGGAGATTTTTTTTCCTTACTCCTGAAAATCAGTATCATTATCAAGAAGATACTCAAGTCACTGATTTTTTTTTTTTAATCTGTGGAACACTTTGTTAAAATATATATTTGCATGTTCTTGGGGAGGCAGTCTGTCTAGAATCAGTAGTCAAGATAGATTCTCTGAGCAAGTCCATAGATTATTGTTTGTCATTCCCAAAGAAAAGAAAAAGAACAAGTTTAAGTGTATTGTGGTTTTAATCTGCTTGCTTGTGGATGTAGAGGTTTGGGGAAGTTGGGATGGGTGTTTTGAAGAGCTTTGTCTTTGTGCCGATTCTGCCCACTTCTCCCCACCTTTGATAGGATAGAAAGAGCCAGTGGGTCACAGCACTGTTCTTTGCTGGACATGGGGCCCTTCACTGACGAAACTTGGGAAAGAGGAGGGTTTGCACGTACTTACTGATTTGTATGGCACATGAGGTGTCTCTCTAAGGCCAGGAGCTTACTTCCTAGTCTGGATGGCACATGAGACACCATTTCAGTCCCAGTATGGTATAAAGACTCCATTACCTTGCTGGCCCACTCAGCCCAGTTCTTTCCCTTCAGGTATACAAAATAATGAGGCTCTTCATAGTTTCTCTCATTCACGTTCCTACGGAACAGTAAATCTTTTTTTCCTCTCTGTAGAAAAATTTCCTTGCGGTTCAGGCAATCTGTTAGGGATTGTCAAGAAATCCTCAAATTTTTCATTCAATTCTCAAGGAAGGATATGGATACTTTACACATTTTAAAAGGTTTTTTTCCCCTCTAAAAAGCGTATACCATTATGGCAAATTTTAATATAGCATACATATTTAACATAGGAAATTAAAGTGTCCAGCAATAGCAGCTCCTGAAGCTAACCATGATTAACAGTTTGGGGCCATAGTCCTGTAGAATAACTTTAAATGCAGGAACTAACGTCCAAATGAGATATTTCACACTGCTTTTCAACTTGCCTTTTCCTGAACTTAGAGATTCTTGTTAGAGTATTAGAAGGCTGCAAATGGGAGAAATATTTCTCCTCAGGAGTAGGTTACCCAGAAAAAAATAAAGTGATTGTGCTTAGTTTCTCAATGACATGTTTGAGAAATAAGTGAAAAAAGGGATTTCTCATTTTTTCCATAGATAATTAGTGCCTAATTTACCAGTCTAGTAAATTACCTTGTGCATACCTTTTGTGAACAACAAGGGTCAGAAGACTCCACAATTCCATTGGCCTGGTTAATACACCATTTTTTTTTGAATTAGTAGTTGCTTGACTCCATGCTAACCTTTTTTAATGTAGTATCTCCTTTATTTACTGTAACATTGTTTAAGTAATTTTGAAGAAGGGAAAACTGAAGCAGTCTTTAAGGAAAGGCCGTATTATTAATAAGAGATGGGGTCAGAATTCAAATAAAGTCTAATTCCAATCTTTATATTTTTAATCACTATAATAAATGAAATTCTTGGTATTTTAGAGTTAATTTTAACTCTTATGTTATTTGGGAGACAGAATTGTCCACTGGAATTAGTAAGATAATGTGTTCTACGTGATAATCTTTATTTTCTTACTTTTTTTTCTTTCCCTCTCTTTGATTTTTTTTTTTCCTTTTCAGTTGAAATCATACATAGTTAAAGTCTTCATCTGTTATATGCTGGAACAGACATGAAAATAGACACAAAGTGAACCTAAACATAATTTTTAAAATAATATTAATTGCGACATGGTATACATAGGTTTTTTTTATTATATTTCAAAAGTTTCGAATTTTATAAATGTTTTTCTTTCCAATTTAGAGTAAACTATGTGTACACATCTGCAGAAGATGATCTTAATAGTCTCAGGGAATAAAAAATACTTTGATTTTGAAAATGAGATAAAATATTTAAATAGGTGTTTTCAGAAGTCTAAGGCATACTTGGGAACGTGTCTTAATTAAAAAAAGAGAAAGCTCTGTCTTGGATTATTTATTTAGTCTCATTTATCTTAATAGTGGCTTCTCCCCCTTTGCTGAAATCTCATCAGTAAGACTCTGACCTCTCTGGCCTCTACTCTTTTAAAATTCATATTCCATGTTATGCGCTTTGTGAGTAAATGACACAGGAGTAAAATCAGAAATGTCAAGAAGATCTTGAAATTTAATGATTACCGGTATTCTTCATGAAGTTCTTCGGAATATATCAGATTTACAGGATTGTTCTGGGTTTCCAAATTTAATAAATGTGAAAGCTTCCTTTAATTGAAGGCTTAACTGAAGGAAACAGCCTGTTCTTTCTCTAAGACAGTTGTGTGACTATATTCTCATAAGGAATCTCATGTTCTAATTTCTTAGAGGCAATTACTTCTTAAAGTCCCAAGAATTGAAATGGGATTATCTTTGCTCATTGATATATTTAAAGTTTTAGAGTAGTACATTTAATTAGAGCCATATCTGAAAGTGTTCATTTTTGAGAATTTCACTGGTTCAAAAGAATCTCAGTAATGAGGGAAAATAGTAACTCCAAATTACATAACATTTTCAGGTATTCAATACTTTTGTCCTTATACTTACATTATAATGTAAGCAAGACAATTATTTCCATTTTAGAAATTGAAAAATGAACTTTTATCTTAAGGGAGTATTCATTTTGATAAAGGAAGACAGAATTTTCAGGAATTGTTTGTCTTTTAAAGTCTCACTTGCTTTACTAACAATACTTCTTATAAATTGAACTACTTAAAATTACTAATACTGCAATTGCAATTTAACTTGCTGTTGATTTATTTTGTCTTTATAGCTACAGTATCTCAAATGATATCAGTATAAAAAATAGAGGAAAAAGCTGCCCTACCTTTGCTGACAATTGTATAGATAGCTTTTCAGTCTTTATAAATTTTAACAACAAATCTGTTTCAAGAGATAGACATCACTTATTTATAGAGTGCTAATTAATAGTTTACATTGGTTTTAAACAACTCCATTTTGTTATTCCAATAAGTAACAATGTGGGTAATATCTCTTATAGTTTTAAGAAAGTTAATATTTTAGTTGATTGGCATCCTCAAAATAAGGCTGTCTGACTTTACAGCTTCAATAGTTGTAAAGATAGATGAAAACTCTTTTAAAAAAAATATTTGGTGCTCTTGGGCAAAAGGCTGGATTCACAAGTCTGTCATTTTTTTTTCAACAAAGCATAGTCCATGTGAAAAGATTTCACTGGATTGATGTTACTTTATGTTATTGCTTCACCAAATACATTTTGTAAGAAGAAACTTTACATAATATTGGTAAAATACTTTCAGTGTATAGTCTTAGTTTTTAAATTGTAATTAACTTAGAAATAAAGTTTGTCCCGTATGTCTTTTCTTTAACGAACTGAAATTAAAGAGTAAAATTGTGAGCTCTTGGATAAGTGATTTGAAGGAAATGCAACCATGGGGAATAGGATTATTTGATGTAACTTAGAATAATTAATATGAATAAGGTAGATTACTTTGGACGTAACTGGTTTGGTTATAACCAAAGTAGACTTTGTAAAAAGTTAACAAAAAAGGACGAGAGCTATCAACTACAGAGCTTAATTGTTTTGTCACTTAGTGTTTGGTTTTGAAATATGCATTCTCTTCTTTTGACTATAGTGATTGTTGATACATTTTAGTTTCAGTTATCTCATGAGTATATATCTTTCATCTGTATTTGGCATATTTAACAAATATTTTGAATTATTTATGGGATAGCTCAGGAAAAAAAAAACTGTAGACAAAAATCACAGTTGTGCTCTGTTCTCAAAGTACCAAATAATATATATTTATATGTGCTAAGAAAAATAACACTTTTATAATATAGCAGTATTATAGGTTTGAGGTAAAATGTTATTAACTATCTTGTATTAGGGTAGAGATCTAGGAAAGTTCACAATAAGATAACCTGGACCACATTAGTTTTATGAAACATGGTATTATTGAATTACTTCAAAAGCAGCCAGTAATTAAGTGAAAGTTTACTAATTTGAGATTAGTTTCAGATATGTTCAATATGTATCATGAGTAGAAAAATTATAAAATATTCTATTTATTTTGCCTGTAGTGGATGGAAATGGAACATAAAATGAACAAATAAAGAATAGAATGGGCTACATGATAGAATGATAAATGTTCTATATAAAAATAGGGCAGGGCTATAGGTAGTTCCTGGGTTAGGAGTGGGGAGTTGGTATTTTAAAATAGATAAAGGAAGGCCTTGAGGATTGGGTAGCAGAGGCCTTGCCATATATAGCCTAATGGATAATTGCACAGGCTTTGATTTTTACTGATACTGTTCTAGTTCAGTATGCTTTAACAAAATACCATAGACTGAGTGGCTTAAACAGTAGGTATTATTTATTACGGTTCTGGAGGCTGTGAAGTCCAAGATCAAGGTGCAGGTGCTGGTGGATTTGGTTCCTAGTGAGGGTTCTCTGTCTGGTGTGCATGGTTCCTAGTGAGGGTTCTCTGTCTGGTGTGCAGATGGCCACCATCTTGCTCTGTGCTCAAATGACCTTCTCTTCATACATGTAGAGAGAGAGCGTGCGCGCGAGAGAGCTCTGCTCTCTTCCTCTTCTTATGGGGACCCTAATCTTACTATGGAGGTTCTATCTTCATGAAATCCTCTATCTCTCATGACTTCCCAAAGGCCCCATTCTAATGCTGTCTCATGGGGATTAGGGCTTCCATCTAGGAATTTTGGGAGGACACAAACATAGAAGCTGCATGGAGGTAATGAAGGTAAAATGAGCTGATAAGGTTGGGGCCCGAATCTTGTAGGATTGGTGGCCTTATAAGAAGAGGTTTTTATATGTACTCACACAGAGAAAAGGTCATGTGAGGACATAAGAAGGCAGCTGTCTGCAAGCCCAGAAAGAATGCTATCACAGGAATTCAAAAAGGCAATCACCTTGATCTTTGATTTCTCAGCCCCAGAACTGTGAGAAAATAAATTTCTCATTTAAGCCACCCAGTCAATGGTATTTTGTTATGGCAGTCAGAGCTGACAAAAACGCAAATTTATTTCCTGAGGAAAAAAATGCTGTAGTTTTTAACTCAGGGTTTAAAAGAATAAAAAACAAGGTATGAAAAAATTCTGTTGTATATTTCATACTTTGTACTGAAATACAATAGTTGAGAAATATTTGGCTGCTATATTTGGATTTACAAGCCCCCCCCCTTTTTTTTTTTCCATTTTAATTCAGAATCGTGATTTCTGTGCTTGCCCTTGAAGCACTTGTGCCCTGGAAACCAATTAATGTTCACCAAACTCAATAGATGAGTAGATCTGATTGGAATGACAGTGAATTTGCAATTCTAACCCTCTGTAGTAATGATTAGATTGATCACTTTCGTGGAGAATTCCCTAAGTTATTTAGTGGATATGTAGGCTTTGCAGATATAGAGACTGAAATTTATAGTTACCGAAGTGTGGTTTTGTTTGATTTTTGTTTTGTCACATTTAAAAGAGGGCAGAAGACTGTTCTAAGAACCTGATTGTCTAGTCATTCGATCATGGAGCCCAGTATCCAGGATGGTGCTGACAAATTGTTTACTGTTCTGTGCAGATAATGTTCTGTGCACACTACAAATTGATTACATTTTGGAACACTCTGTTCATTGATTTCATTTTGGAACACTCCGTTCCTGGTTCAATTTGCAAAGCTTCTCAGTCCCTTAATTGAAACTTGAAGGATATTTCAACCCATTAAGATATTTGGAATTGTAAAAATCCGTATCTCATTAAAAATAAAGTTGTAAATTAGCTCTAGAGGTAGCTACTCTTGCAAGGTTCACTCACCTCTTATATGTTTATAATGGTGGTTGCTTCTGTCTTTTGTATCACCCGCCATGTTATTGACAACTACTCCTTATTTCTAGCAGAATTTTTCTGGCATGTTCTAAACAAAATTTGAGTTGTTTTACCCAGTCTTTTCCATTTTATACATGTCACATTAACATCTCTCAAGTATGTATTTCATTTATTTCACTTAATCTCTTTATTCATAAAATTTTGTACTAATGACAAGTGGGCATAATACTTTTGATAAAATTTGTAAGTCACTTTGTGTTGTATAGGAATCACTTTGTTGTACAAGTGTGACACGTGGTTTGTTGTGAAAATCTAACTTTATTTTGCTAGCCTCCTACACTTTTTCAGTCAATGACCGTAGATAAAAGTGACTTTCCTGGGGACTTTGTAATAATAAAGTGGCCTTGGTCATTTTAAGTCCTAAAAACAGTTTAAAAAGTTTCAATTCCGAAATTAAAATGTGTATTCCCATGTAAGAGTCAAAATTCCCAGTTTGACTTAGTATTTATTAATTCTTCTCCCCTCCCCTAGATGAGAGCTAATGGAAGCCAACAGTAGAAAAGGGGCCAGCAGGTGAGCATTTCCTAGCCATTCTCTGAATTTTACCCCCACCGGGTAGAAGCAAGGAAAGGAAAGGAAGGAAGAAGATCCTTGTGGCTGGGCTGGGTGGCTTTAGGGCAGACATGGGTAGATGATAGGTCTTACAGATAATTTGAACTCTTTCTTTGGAGGAACGATTTTGTGGGTTATTGAGACATTTCTTGCTGGGTTCTTCTCTTCTGTAGTTCATTTGATTCAGCAGACACACATCTTTATATGGTGAGAACTTAATGCTAGTTGATTCCATAGCCCTAGGTGGCATTTTAGATTGGCCTCCCCAGAACCAGCTAGGGTACTGTAGGACAATAGTAACATCTACATGCTTCATACCAGTCTTAGCAGATGCTACCAAGTCAGTCAAAATTGGGGCATAAAATGTTGCATAGTTCATAATGTTTTACTGTATGTCTCTTGTACTATATTTCATTACAAAAGTTTTCTCTTCTTATTGCCTATTTGGCCAAATGGAAATTCTCCTGTTCTTGGGAGCCTCGTGAAGAATGTCCTCTAAGTCAAGAGTACTTAGAAAGGTGATTAAAAAACTTTTGTCAACATAACATGGTTGATTTTGATACTGAATTAAATGTAAACCTCATCTAGTTAGACTAACATCCTTGTGTAGATCACATAAATCCCAGATCTTGATCTAGCGTGCATATATCTCACTAAGGAATATCCTAGATCTTCACTTCTTTTCAGAGCTGGTATTTCTCAGTGCTCTTTCTTAAAGGAGAGATCAAATATTATACAACAGGTTTATTAAATGTCCTTAATTCCTATTTGTTTTTCATACCTTACTGGGAGCGGGAGCTGTGTTAAAAAGAAAATATTCTGTGAATTTTTTTAGTTCATGTATGAACAAGAATAGGAATTTGCAAAAGGTCCAGTTATCTCTACACTTTTGCTTATGGTTGAGTGGGAACAACAAATAAAAATTCACTTTTTTTTTGTTTGTTTCTATAGAGAAATTTGAGAGGGAACATAGAAGCATGGTCTGAAAGGATGTTTGGACAATGCAATGCTCTGTAAACGTGATAGCTGGAAATGAGAAGTGTACTTGGCTAGCTTTCTATGATGCGTATAACAAGTGACAGGCCATTCAAAGGTTGAAGAAGAGAGATAATGAAATCTTAAATTAGAATAGCTTTCCAAACAGACTGACAGTACTGTTCACAGCAAATTAAAAAGGGATTGACAATTGGAGAGAAAATGGAGGCCTGGAATCTGAGATGAGAATTTTTTAATCATCTGGCATGTTGCTTCATGTATAAAATCTTAGCAGAATTCTCCCTAGAGAGAAAAAGGCATTTAAAAGATCTTTCTAAAGTCCTATTAGAAAAGAAAGATTTTGAATGGACTAAAGATACCAACACTAGTTTGTCTCAAGATAGAAAGCTTGTATTTTAGAAGTTCAGGGGCTGTGAGCTACACGAATATCGAAATGGGATTTAGTCAGTACTTAGTAGAGCAACTGAAGTTATATTTTAACTTAATGAATAATATGCAACCCTTTTAAAAAAATAGTGCTTAAGGTATATACTGTTGGAAAGATACAGTGATATAGGCCTTGCTCGTTGTTTCATTCCTGTGTAAAAGTTGTTTTTGTTTCGTGTCAATGATAGTAAGTAGAAGCTGGGAGAAGTTCCTTATTAGCTCTCATGGACACTGGGGCCGTTTCTTGTTTCCTATTCACCTGGTCTGGAACATGAATGAAGAAATGTTCCATTACTACGCTTCCAAGTATATGAAGACCCGTTGTTGTTTCTGTACTCTCTTGGTAATCACTGTCAGTGATGTGGAAGTGATCAGCAATTATTAGGCCACTTGGAAGATAGAAAATAAGACCCTAGGAGAGTTACACAAATAGTGGAAGGCTTTATTTTTCAAAGAAACTAATCTTGTATTCAATGGTATGTTTAATTTTTTTTTTTTTTTTTACACTTTGTTTTAAAGATTTGAGAGAGAAGGGGAGAGCGAGAAAGCGCGCACGTGCATGCATGTGTGGGAGGAGGGGCAGAGACAGAGGAAGAGAGAGAATTGTCAAGCAGACTCCCTGCTCAGTGCAGAGCCTGACCCGGGGCTTGATCTCCAGACACTGAGATCATGACCTGAGCCAAATCAAGAGTCGGCTGTTTAATTGACTGAGCCACCCAGATGCCCCTCAATGGTATTTTTAATACTTAAAATGATTTCTCTATTTAATTTTGATCTTTTGTAATCAGAGGGCATCCTTAACCCATAGAACATCCTCATTACAGAATAATCTAATTTTTGGACCTTCTTTCCTTATCAGCTCCACCCCAAAACTAAGAAACAACTGACAAAAACTAGTGTTTCAGGAATTTTTCAGTATACACATGCCGCCTTTTCCCATTTCTAATGGAAAGGTTAATGGAAAAAAATGTTTTATCCCCTGTATTTTTGTCATTTATTGTTGAAGTTTTTGTATTTCCAATTTAAAATAACATATTTTTATAAAATTGTTTTCTTGGGGTGTCTGGGTGGCTCAGTTGGTTGAGTGTCTGCCTTCGGCTCAGGTCATGATCTCCCGGGATCGAGTCCCAAGTCTGATACCCTGCTCTGCTTCTGTGCATTCTCTCTCTCTCTCTCTCTCTCTGTCTCAAATAAGTAAAATCTTTAAAAAAAAAAAAAAAAAAAAAAAAACAAATACTTTCTAAATGTGAACAGCTTTTTTTTTTTTTTTTAAGATTTTATTTATTTTATTTGACAGAGAGAATGAGAGAGAGAGAGCACATGAGAGGGGGGAGGGTCAGAGGGAGAAGCAGACTCCCTGACGAGCAGGGAGCCCGATGCGGGACTCGATCCAGGGACTCCAGGATCATGACCTGAGCCGAAGGCAGTTGCTTAACCAACTGAGCCACCCAGGCGCCCTAAATGTGAACAGCTTTTAAGAAATAATTTTGCATATGTAATAGTTATTTCTGGTATTTTGACCTAAAAATTCCTTTTTGTAACTAGCTTCAATACCAGTTTTCTAGTCTAGAGAATAATTACCATATTAAAAAACAGCCGAATTTTTTCATCACACATAATTCTAAAAGATTGATAGCTATTTGAAAAATAAAATAATTCCTGAAAGGACCAAAATGTTTGTCGTCAATTTAAAATATAATTCCAAATAAGGATCTACAAAAATATTTGAGAAATAGAAACTTTTCTCAAGTATCTAATTGATAGAAGTGAGTGATAGCCATCTATAATATTAAAAGACCATACAAATATTAGGTATATAATCATCTTAATGCAGAAAGCTATTTATTTTAGTTGTAGTGAAGTCACTGATCATAGTTATTTATTTGTATTTCACTTGTGTTACAGTTTGTTTTTTAAACCCAGTCCTGTTAAAATCTTCTCTTAAGAGTCTAAATTTATTCAACTTACTATCTGATTTTTTTTTTATTCTCAGAAGGATGCTCTAGGTTGTTTTTGGAGATATTTGAAAAATTTCTGAAGTAGAAAAATTGAGAAGTCCTGCAATGGTGAAGTTTCAAGTACAATGGATAGCCTTTGATAGAAATGGAAAATGGTACCAAAATTAAAAAAAAAAATTAAGGGGTAGGAAAATTTTAAAATGATGAAAGGAAAATGATAGTCCAGTGAATATTGAAATAAACAGTGATTTAGCAAAAATAAAGTTGGCATTTGTGAGAATATTTTAATACATACCATAGTACTTACCTCCAAGGTCTGTTAAGAGGATTAAAAGAAAGCACATAAAAAAAGACCATTGTTAGATGAGTGTTAAAGTCTATTACATCAGCAGCCCTCACTTTTCTAAGAAAATTTAGCTATCGGCATGCCTGGGTGGCTCAGTTGGTTAAGCGTCTGCCTTCAGCTCAGGTCAGGATCTCAGGGTCATGGGATAGAGCTCCAGATAGGGCTCCGCACTCAGCAGGGAGTCTGCTTGAGGTTCTCTCCCTCTCTTTCCCTGTCTGCCTTTCCCCATTCATGTTCTCTGTCTCTCTCTTTCTCTGTCTCTCTCTCCCTCTAATAAATAAATCTTAATTTATACCTGTTTTTTTAAATTTTAATCTTAGTCAAATGAAAATGTCATCTAGAAGTTCTTAACGTGTAATTGAGCACATATACATATCGTCTTACTCATTCGAGTTAAGAGAAATCAATGTTTTAAACAATAAAACAGGATGAATTATAGAATTAAACTCAAATATCACTGAACTAAGTTAGAATTATTTGATATTGATTAGTTTATTTTTGTAGCTCTTTGGTGAAGGTGATTACCATATCCTGTGTAGTTTGTGAACATGAACTTCAGCAAAGTTTGATATTTTAGTATTTTAATGAATAGACTGTGAGTCTGAAACTCTGAATTTGAGAGTACATTTACTTTGAAAGACAAAGTTTTTAATTTACAATCTTTCGTGTAATAAGTGGTGTTTTTTCAGAGTTGATAAGATTTTAATCTTTAAAGTGCAGTTAAGTTTACTGAACATAAATGATAAAATATTTTGCTACCATAGGCCAATTCTTAAGAGTAGCATTAGCAATACCTATCTGGGTATTTAGGTATATTTTACTCATAGGGCATTATATAAATTGTTTCTATCTGTCTCTAAAGGCGCTGCTAAGATTGAAAGCGATCTCTGTTTTTATGTATTCTAAGAAAATCTGAATAAATGTAAAGTAGTTTACAAGGATCTAATTGTATAACTGGTACTGATTTATACAGAGAATATTAGAAAATCCGAATAGAAGAATAAAAATAAGGCTGTTAAATAACTGACTCGTGCATTTTGTATATTATAGTATTTCAGCAAACTATATAAGCTATATGTAGTGACCATTAGGAATTAGGTAGAAAGATGAGTTATTTGGACTATGTGTCACATAATAGCATAATCACAATATTTTAATATTTCATCTCTACCTTTCAAGAATTTCAACATGTGGCCAGTTTTTTTCCTCTCTTTATCAGAGCAGTCTTCTCCATGGAACCATGTTCCACAGATGATTCCAAAGACAGTCCTGACTCAGCCTTTTATTAGGTTGTTCCTTTTGTGTTCTTGTATATAAATCATAATTAAAAGAGAAGCCATGATTGTCTAGTTTATAGGTCATGTTTTTAATGAAGTTAAAAATAATCATTCCATGAATGCACTTTTAATGAGTGTTTTGTGCTAAATGCCAAAGCTTAGTAGAGACTGCATTGCTCATCTGTATCTGAGTCTCTCTTTCAGACAAATTGAAGGATCAGACCTTTTCCTTCCTGCCATTAGGACTTGATTGGTGCTGCCCAGTGGGTTATGGTGGTAATGCTGTGTGTGGCTTTTCAACTGGTAAATTTAAATGTCTGCATTAGATTTTCTGGAACTCTCTTCCCTCCACATGACCATACGGGTGGAAATGGATGAAACTTGCATCAGTCTAAGGCCCTGAGTTGAATGAGTACATACTGCACTGACTAACCCCTCTTCCATGCCTGGATCCCACTAACAATAAGCTATGGGTTTGTAGGATGAGTAAGGAAAAACACACAAACTACTTTGATGTTTTACCCACTAAAATCATATACATATTATATGCATGTAAATATTCACACACACTCACATACTCACATATTAACTATATTCTGATAGTTATGCCTACCTAAGCTCTAAAATATCCCTCTTTCTTCTACTTACCTTTGTGTCATCATTCTATTTATAAAATGACTAACTACCTGGCTTCTTCTGCTTCTTAGGATTTTTTCCCTAAATATTTGAAAATCAGAATTTTATTTTTATTTTTTTAAAGATTTTATTTATTTATTTATTTATTTATTTTTTAAAGATTTTATTTATTTATTTGAGAGAGAGAATGAGAGAGAGAGAGCACATGAGAGGGGGGAGGGTCAGAGGGAGAAGCAGACTCCCCGCCGAGCAGGGAGCTCGATGCGGGACTCGATCCCGGGACTCTAGGATCATGACCTGAGCCGAAGGCAGTTGCTTAAGCAACTGAGCCACCCAGGCGCCCTAAAGATTTTATTTATTGAGAGAGAGTGAGAGGGAGAGAGGGAGAGAGAGAGAGCATGAGAATGGGGCAGGGCCAGAGGGAGAAGCTAACTCCCCGCTGAGCAGGGAGCCTGATGTGGGACTCGATCCTGGGACTCCGGGATCATGACCTGAGGTGAAGGCAGATGCTTAATTATCTGAGCCACCCAGGTGCCTGAGAACCAGAATTTTAATCTCAGTTTGTCTTCAAAATACATTTTTTTTAAAAGATTTATTTGACAGAAAGGGAGAGACAACGAGAGAGGGAACACAAGCAGGGGGAGTGGGAGGGGGAGAAGCAGGCTTCCCATGGAGCAGCGAGCCCGACGCAGGGCTTGATCGCAGGACCTTGAGATCATGACCCGAGCCGAAGGCAGACGCTTAACAACTGAGCCACCCAGGCGCCCCTCCAAAATAAATTTTAAAGCCTGGTATTTACCAAATATTAAATCCCTTATCAAACAGATTTATCTATAGCTATAAAATAAATGTCACTTTTATTTTCTTATTCTCAATCTTTTATTCTGTTTTTCTTTCTTTAATTGAGATTTTAAAAATATGACTGCTTAGGAAAAACAAAAACTCAAAGCTTTCTCTCTTAGGACATTGAATGATAGATTAATTTCAGACTGACCTTTTTAAATCCACATTTTTGTTCATTTCCAAGTCAACAGTCAAATTGAGGTATTATAAAAATATATGAATCTTACATGTTGAAATGATAGTCTCTAATTTATCAGTTTGTTTTAAAAAACTCAAAATTATTACAATATGTGATGTTAACTACCCTTCCCACTGACATGATTAGACTGTTGATAATTTATGACAAAATATAATTGAACTAACATGTACATTGTAATCATTAGGTTAGAAGGCATTTTCAAAATAAGAGATTTAAGTTTAACCTGGGTTAGTTGGCTATAAAGAATATACATATATAAAGAATACAGATTTTTTTATATATTGAATTACATATTGAAAGTCTTATAATCAGAAAGTGTTAATGAAAATTGAAAAAATAAAGGTTTTCAATGGGTCAAATTGGAATAGTATATGCCTTCATGATTTTCAAAGTAATGATGAACTATGTTTAAAAGGTGCATTTTGGAGCTTTTAGGTTTTCATTTGTTTTGTGAGTTCTTTGTCTAATTTGGCATTTTACTGGTGTTCATTTGTTGGATTTATGGCAAAATAGTGAAGACATCATGTGTGGCTCATTATCTTCTGTCCACATCCCTGAGATTCTGGCCATGCTGAGTTCAGAGCTTCTATAGTGGTAAAGGTACGGAAGGATGATTTGGTACAGTGAAAGTTGAAAATTCTGTTGTGACCAAGACATTCTTAATTTCAAACTTCAAATTCTTTTAGTACATACGGTAGTACACGTGCATAGTTATTTTCTTCAGATTTTCATTTTATGTTAGTGTATAGTTACTACAAAATTAATCTATTCATATAATCATACAAATACCCAGAAGAATCCCTGAGGATAGGAGTCTATCAAGGAAGGCTATATTTACATATGTGTTATATCTGCACTTAATTTGCGTTTGGTATAAATAGTAAGGTATAGATTTCAATGTAAAAGAGTGCCAAATATTTAAATTTCATTTTTATCTTAAATATATAACCATAAACTGGTCTTAACTATGATTTATACATTTCAAAAATGATAAGTTTTAAAAATTTCTAAGCTGTATTGAGAATGACACTAAAGAATTTTCCAGAAAAATAAACTGTTTGAAATATTCTGAAAATTGAAATATTTAAAATACCATTTCAAATCTTAATCCTGATTTTACTTTGTATAAATGCACATATGTATACATTTCACATATGTATAGCATTTGAGTGTAGAACTTTTTTTTTTTTTTTAAAGATTTTATTTATTTATTTGAGAGAGAGAGAGAGCTCATGAGAGAGGGGAGGGTCAGAGGGAGAAGCAGACTCCCTGCTGAGCAGGGAGCCCGATGTGGGGCTCCATCCCAGGGCCCTGGGATCATGACCTGAACCAAAGGCAGACACAACCTACTGAGCCACCCAGGCACCCCAATAACAGGAGATATTAAAATTTGGTTTAAAAAATAGTAAATTTCCTATAAAATGGTAGATGGGTTCCAACGGGTGGAAAGATCACTGGGCACATCTTTGGAAGGAAGGGAATACATTTGCATTCAGGAGCAGCTTTGAGAATTACAAAGAAATAGTAAGTTGAACTGCAATGTCATTATATTTGGAATTTCCAAAGGCATAAAAAATGTATTTTCTGTCCTCACACACACACACACACAAATTTGTTTGAAGTTTGACAGTGACTAGAAAGGCCGTTATAACTAAATGCTTTTTTTTTTTTTTTTTAAAGATTTTATTTATTTATTTGACAGAGAAAGACACAGCGAGAGAGGAAACATAAACGGGGAGTGGGAGAGGGAGAAGCAGACTCCCTGCCGAGCAGGGAGCCCGATGCGGGACTAGATCCTGGGACTCCGGGATCATGACCTGAGCCGAAGGCAGTCGCTTAACCAACTGAGCCACCCAGGCGCCCAACTAAATGCTTTTAAAATGAATCAAATGGTATTGATTATGTGCATTATAAGTATACAGGAGTTTAAATGGGTGATAGAAAAATATCTGGTGCCTATAATGATGCCCATACACACATATCTCTACCTTCTTGTAGAAGGTATTGCTACTTTTTTTAAGGATATGTAATTTTAAAAAGTAGAAAAAATTTCAAAAAATTTAATAAAATACAGAAGCATTTTTTAAGAAGTGGAATTATAATTGATACAGAAAATTCTATTAGTTTCAGATATACAGCATAATTTGATACATGTATACATTGTGGAACGATCACATTAAGTCTAGTTATCTATCACTAAGCAAAGTTAAAAAAAAAGAAACTTCTTTCCTGCAGTGAGAATATGAGCAGGATTTCTAAGCTGTATTTAGAGAATGACACTAAAGAATTTTAGTGTCAAGATTTACTCTTAGCCCCTTTCAGGTATGCAGTGCATTGTTGATGGTAGTCACCATGCTGTACATTATGCCCCCATGACTTAATTTATAACTCAAACTTTGTATTTCTTGACCTCCTTCACCCACTCACCTGGAACCCTCCTCCCTTTGGCAACCACTTATCTGTTTGCTGTTTTATGAGTTTTGTTTTGTTTGTTCATGTGTTTTTTTTTTTAGATTCCACATATAATTGAAATTATATGATATTTGTCTTTGGTTTATTTCACTTATCATAATATACTCCAGGTCCATCCATTTTGTTGCAAGTGGCAAGATGTCATTCATTCTTTTTATGGCTGGGTAATATTTCATTGTGAAATATTTTATTGTATACACACACACGTCTTTTTCATTTACCTGTCCATAGACACTTGGGCTACTCCCAGACCTTGGCTATTGTAAATAAGGCTGCAGTAAACATAGGTGTGCAAAGATCTTTTCCAATTCATGTTTTTGTTTTTTGTTTGATTGGTTTGCTTGGTTTTGTTTGTTTTGTTTTGTTTGGATAAATACCCAGAAGTAGAATTGCTATCTATTGTAAGGTAGTTCTATTTTTAATTTCTTTTTCTATTTTTAAGTTTTTTGATGAACCTCCATATCGTTTTCCATAGTGGCTGCACCAATTTACATTCCCATCAGTAGCACACCGAGTGTTTGCTTTCCCCCACATCCTCACTAACACTTCTTTTTGATACCTGCCATTCTGACTGGTGTGAGGTGATATCTCATTGTGGTTTTGATTTGCATTTCCCTGATGATAAGTGATGCTGAGCATCTCTTCATGTGTCTGTTGGCCATCTGCATGTCATCTTTGGAAAAATGTTTGTTTAGGTTCTCTGTGTTTTAATTGGATTGTTTCTTCTTTTTTTGTTTTCACTGAGTATTTTCGATATTACCCCTTTCCAGATACACAATATTCAAATAGGTTCTTGATTTCAGTCGCTTGCCTTTTCATTTTGTTGATGATTTCCTCCACTGTTCAGGAGCTTTCTAGTTTGAGGTAGTCCAGTGTGTTTTTGCTCTTGTTGCTCTTGCCTTTAGAGTCAGATTGAAAAAATTCTTTTTTTTTTTTTTAAAGATTTCATTTATTTATTTGAGAGAGAGAATGAGATAGAGAGCATGAGAGGGGGGAGGGTCAGAGAGAGAGGCAGATTCCCTGCTGAGCAGGGAGCCCGACGTGGGACTCGATCCCGGGACTCCAGGATCATGACCTGAGCCGAAGGCAGTCGCTTAACCAACTGAGCCACCCAGGCGCCCCAGATTGAAAAAATTCTTGCCAGGATTGACCTCAAGGAGCTCACTGCCTATGTTTTCTTTTAAGAATTTTATAAATTCAGATCTTACATCCAAGTCTTTAATCCCTATTTTGAGTTAATATTTGCGTATGGTGTAAGATACTGATTCAGTTACATTCTTTTTGCATGTAGTTGTCCAATATTTCCAAAAGTATTTACTAAAGAGACTATCCTTCCCTGCTGCATGATCTCGCCTCCTTTATTGTAAATTAATTGATCATATATACTTGAGTTTATTTCTGGGCTCTCTTCTTCTGTTCCATTGATCTATGTGTATGTTTTTATGCACAGGTTTTTGGTTTTAAACACAAAATGTTGGCAATGTCATATTTAGGAATAAGAGGTAAAAGGGCAAAGAAATGGGAGATTGATACTTGAGTAGAATAAATATAAGAGAATTTTGGTTGAGTCAAAGAAATGAAAAGGCTTTGCTTCAGATTGATTTGGAAGGCCAGAGAAACTGACAAATAATAGAAAAGATCCTGGCTTCCATCAGTTTGATACGGAACACAAAGTGACAAGAAAGTACAGGCTTCTTTTAAAAACATGAATAAGATTAATATCAAAGAAAATACATTCTGGGAAGATTGACAAAATCCATTTCAGTAAGCCATCGATGTTTGTATCAGAATGTTAACTGCATGTTTAAGATTAAATGGAGTTTATTTCTAACAACTGCCTGATTTTGTTTTATGAAACCTAAGACTTGAAAGGTCTTGATCTGTTTGTTACCTCCTGATGCTCCATTTTCCTGAAAGGTTGATTGAAATTTTCTTTTTTGGAATAAAAATGTGGTACGTTTCTCCATAAACAAATCTTACCACTCTTGCCTTCTGATGAATCAGGGTGGTTGGCATTTGTGCATTCAGAGCTGATGCTGATTTAAACCATTTCTGGGGGCACCTAGGTAGCTCAGTCATTAAGCGTCTGCCTTCGGCTCAGGTCATGGTCCCAGGGTCCTGGGATCGAGCCCCGCATCGGGCTCCCTGCTCAGTGGGAAGCCTGCTTCTCCCTCTCCCACTCCCCCTGCTTGTGTTCCCTCTCTCGCTGTATCTCTCTCTGTCAAATAAATAAAATCTTTAAAAAAAAAAAATAAACCATTTCTGAAAGTTAAAGGTTGTAAGTGAATTGGGGCAGAGAGCCACACATTGATGGTGAGCATGTTCGGCAATCTCAAGTGTTGTTACAATACATCTACGACTGCTATGGTAGAACTTTATGGTCCTTTTTTTTTTTTTTTTAAGATTTTTATTTATTTATTCATGAGAGATAGAGGCAGAGGGAGAAGCAGGCTCCCCGTGGAGCAGGGAGCCCGATGCGGGACTCGATCCCAGGACCCTGGGATCATGACCTGAGCTGAAGGCAGATGCTTAACCGACTGAGCCACCCAGGCGTCCCAAACTTTATGGTCTTACAAGCCCATGTAATCATCGAGCCTCTGTCTCCTGAGGCCCTGTAAGTGTAAAGACCCAATCGATGACCTCATTCTGAGGGAGGCGGAAGGGAATTGCTGCTTCTCTGAGTATGTAGCGAGCATTAAAGTGTTCTACAGACAAGAGGGGCAAGCGTTGTATCGCTGGGTACCTGATTTAGTCAATAACTATTTTAAAAAGCAAAATTAAAAAAAAAATGCATTAGAAGATGGTGAGTTTTTATTGGTTTCAGTATCTTTATTTCCTCTCTGAATGGACTGTGAGGCATGCATAGATACATGGGATTTGTCTTTAGTGCATTTATTTTAATGCAGATGTGAAAATCAGATTTGAAAGGCACATTTTTGCTTTTCATTAAAGGAAAACTTTAGGGGCATCTGGGTGGCTCACTCAGTTAAGTGTCTGCCTTCAGCTCAGGTCATGATCCCAGGGTCCTGGGATCAAGCCCCACATGGGGCTCCCTGCTCAGCAGGGGAGTCTGCTTCTCCTTCTCCCTCTGCCTGCTGCCCCCCTGCTTGTGCTCTCTCTCTCACTCTCTCTCTCTCTGACAAATAAATAAAATCTTTAAAAAGATGGAAACTTTAGACACTAAAGCATTCTGCCCACTGATTTCCTTTTATGGGGAAAGATGTTCTTGTTTATGAGAGGTCCACATTGTTTCCTTTTGGCAATATCTCTTTGATAAGTAAAGCTCTTTAGTACTTCAGCATCTGTAGAGCTTATTGGTGTCAATAACTAACTTCATTCAAACCAGTACTTTGAAGTGTTACTGAAACAGTGACTCCTCAACCTGATTCTTCCATGTAGCTTTCATAGCTAAGCTACAGATTCGATTCTCTAATTGCCTCTTGAATAACCCTTTTTAATGGATATCTCACAGGCACAAACCTCCCCCCCCCCGTTATGCTTAAAATTGACTTCATCACTGTTGTCCCAAATATCCCCCTTGCTCCAATGTTCATATCTTTGTTAATAGTGCTATTCAGGCCCAAGCCAGACCAGTTCTCTTTTTTTCCCTTTTTCCTATTGTCTGTCACTACAATCTGCAGATTATTTCTCCTCTTCCTTTTTTTTTTTTTTTAAAGAATTATTTATTTTAGAGAGAGAGAGTGAGAGGTGGAGAGGGGCAGAGGGAGAGAAAGAATATGTCAACCAGAGTCCCCATTGAGTGTGAAGCCTGACACTGGGCTTGATCTCACCACCCCGAGATCATGATCTGAGCCAAAATCAAGAGTCGGACACTCTACCAACAGAGCCAGCCCAACACCCCTCTCCTCTTCACTTTTGAATCTCTTTGCATTTCCCATATGTACCACTTTTTTTTTTTTTTTAAGTTCAGACCATTATTATTCCGCACTAACCTGACCGTACTAATCTTCTCTCTTGTCTTCCCCCTTCACATCTGTCTTCTAAACTACATTCAGTCTTACATCATACTGGCTTCTGAGGGAAGTCTCAAGTGCAAATATGCTTATTTTGTATATCAGCTTATATGTCTTAATTCTCAGAATAAATTTATTTTGTTTTTAGTACTTCTGGATCATCATAACTGTGTGTCTCTAATCTGTGTGGTTGTCCCACACCCCCCTTTCAACCATTTTGAATAACTTCCAGCTCCTGGAATGCCTCTTTAAAAACAAAACAAGCAAACACACAAAAAACCCTGTGCCCTTCACGGGGTGATCACTGAATCAACCACCTAGCCCTCCTACCACGTCTCCACTCCTCTTTAAAACTGTATTTGCCACTTCCTCCAGGAACTCGGGAGTGACCACTGCACTTTCCTCTGACTCTCAAAAAAACATTTCCGTAGCTTCCAAGGCAGGTTTACTGTCAGTAGAGTCTGGGACACAAAAGCAAAATTTGATGTAAGCTGCTTTGATTTATATCTCTGTCTTCTCTATTAGATTTAGAGCAACTTGAGAAGAATTTTCACAACTTACTCGATTTTAATTCCAAGAGGCTAGACAAGGATTATTAATGAATGTTTTTTGAATGATTGAATACAGTGCTGGCATTAGACCCTCACCTCTGTAGGATTTCATTTATTGTAGTAAAAGTGCCCAAACCATTTTTAATCTATTCCGTATTCTTTTGTGCCTCATGTATCTGTTAAGATATTTTGGCGTTGCAGGAAAACTATGTGAGTTTTTATCCTTGAACTACCATTCTAGCTTGTAAAGCCATTCTGTTGCTCTCTGTGAATTTCCTATTTGTCAGCATCATTAGTATCTATTATCTTCTTAGAATGCTTTATATCAGTCTTTCCATGGTGAGTAGTTTGTCATGTCTCAGCTTAAAGTATTTCTTCAGAGAGGGGCGCCTGGGTGGCTCAGTCGTTAAGCGTCTGCCTTCGGCTCAGGTCATGATCCCAGGGTCCTGGGATTGAGCCCTGCATCGGGCTCCCTGCTCTGCCGGAAGCCTGCTTCTCCCTCTCCCACTCCCCCTGCTTGTGTTCCCTCTCTCGCTGTCTCTCTCTGTCAAATAAATACATAAAATCTTTAAAAAAAAATTTCAGAGAGAATATTCCTGACAGTCCAGTCTAACATAGCCACCCAGTCAATCTCTGTGACACCCCCAGTTTCAATTATTTAAACAGGAATAAACAACTCTGATAGGCTATTATTTATTCAGGTGTTTATTGTGTGTGACTTCTAGGATGTTGCAAGGCTTGACTGTTGGAATGACCCTCTAGCTCTGAAGAAAGAGCCTGCTAACTCTGGCCCACAGACCCACCACTTATTTTTGTAATTAAAGTGTTATTTATATATCTATTTTTATTTGAGTATAGTTGACACACAGTGTTACATTAGTTTCAGGTATGCAACACAGTGATTTGACAAGTTTATACGTTGTTATGTTCACAAGTGTAGCTACCATCTGTCCCCATACATCACTACTATTTATATATATATTATTTGTGTATATATATTATTTATATATATATTTATATATATATTATTTGTATATATATATTTATATATATATATTATATATAATTTATATATATATTTATATATATATTACATATAATTTATATATATATATAATACATATATATGTATGTGTATACCACATCTTCCTTATCCATTTCTCTATTGATGGACTCTTAGGTTCCTTCCATATCTTGGCTATTGTAAATAATGCTGCAATAAATACAGGAGTGTATATATCTTTTTGAATTAGTGTTACTATTTTTTTTTAGGTAAATATCCAAAAGTGGGATTATTGGATCGTAGAGTATTTCTTTTTATAATTTCTTGAGGAATCTCCATACTGTTTCCTATAGTGGCTGTTCAGTTTACGTTCCTATCAACAGTGTACAGTGGTTCCTTTTTCTCCACATCTTCACCAATCCTTCTTTGTCTTTTTAAAAAATTTTGGCCATGTAAATAAAGTGTTACTGGGACACAGTCAAATCATTTGTTAATGGATTTGTTAATGTGTTGCTTCTGGCTGCTTTTTTTCTATAGTTTCAGTGTGAGCCGTTGTGACAGAGACCATGTGGGTCATAGACCTAAAAATATTTCCTGTCTGGTCCTTCAAGAAAAATATTTGCCAGCTCCTGCTCAAGGGCTTAGATAAGTGTCTGACACAGAAGAGGAACTCAATAAATGTTTGTTAAATGAGTATATGATAGAAATTAGGTGAGTAAGAAATGAAGCACACAAATTGGGAGATACTTAATAGGAAGCTTCTTAGATATTTTTGTTGACTTAAAGGGCTTCCTAGAAACTGGGCTACAGTGTGTATACCAGCTTCTTCAAAACATGGGTGTTAAAAGGGGTTGATCTATTTCAGAACTTTAAGTGAAGCCAAAGAGACAACCAGAATGATTCAACTTCTCCAGTTCAGATGATGATAGCACTTACCTATCATGTTGGATCAAAGGGACGAGAAGGAATTATTGGATCCCTTGTACCTGCTTAGAATGTAGCCTAATGAAGGTTACACTAAAAATGTTTCACCCTTTACTGAGAATTACCTCTTTAAAAAGGTGACCTAACACATGAGAATACAATTAATATATGCAGTCTTTCATTTTTATATTTGAATTAAATTATAACTGTTTTTCAGTACTCAACCATGTTAGTCATGACTATTCCTTGGATGCCTACTATGCATTAAATATAACATTATTTTCATTTTCCTAACAACCCTAGATATCCTAGGTACTGTTCTCTCCATCTTCTACGTGAAAAACTAGAACCCTATACATTTGTATAGTTTGCCCAGTGTTGGATAACTGTATATTAAACACAGAATGGCCCCATCCCATTACCTCTTCCACTATATTCTAGGCATTGGAGGAAAAATAAATAACATAGTACCTACCCTAGTAATGGACAATATATAATTGGAAGTGTGCAAATAAACAAGGATAGTGAAATGTGGGAAGCATGTGATAGAGGTCAACAGAAAAAGCTGTAGGAGAGTGGGGAGGTTTATACTCTGCTAAATGGGGGGGGGGGGGGGGGGGGGGGGGGGAAAAAAACAAAAAAAGGGGGGGGGGGGGGGAGGTGGGGTGGGAAAAATCACAGAAGACCCTGCAGAGAAGGTGATGTTGGCTGTGCTAAGAAAGTAGGGAGGAGGTTGACAAATGGGCATGGGAGACCAAGTCCACAGAGAGAAGACAGTATGTGCAGTGCTGTGGAGGTGGGCAGCAGCACTGTTTGCTCGGAGAAGGGCACGGATCTCAGTATAGCTTGGGTTTATGGCAAATGGAAAAGCAATGAAAGACCCAACCGGGAGATTGGGAACACAACCAGGTAAGATCACCTTTTATGAATAACTGAAGATTTATAATTAGGGAGGGCATTTGCAGAGTAGAACACTGTGGCAACGGTGGGAAGAATGGGTGAAAGTGAGGCGGAATTGGAAGTCGGGAGACTATTTGAAGGTTATTGCTGAAGACCTAAGTGAATGTGGCCCTAGAGTAAGGGAAGATCAGTACATAGGAGGTGGAACCGACATGACCTGGTCCTTTACCATCTTCTGTTACATTGAACAGATCAAAAACCTTTAAGCCATTTGTAATAGTTTGTGCAAATTACTTGTTTTGAGCAAGTGTTGAATCGTTTATATTTTAAAACTATATCAAAATAGCTTGAGCTTCTTCCCCAGTTTGACTTTGATAAATTTAAGCTTTTGTGGGATATGTAGCTATGATTTATTAGTTTATTATTGAACACATGATTGATTAAGATAGAAAAATAATTATTTCTTTATTATTAAATTATTTGCTGAACAACACAGTAGCCAGGACTGATAAATACAAATTTCATGTGGCAGTGACTGTAACATGTACGTTAAAATCTGAACAAATCATGTTCAGTGTGTTGTGAGCATCCTGAAAGCTGACAGTTGATGTATTTTTGTAGATGTCTATTTGTATAAATACCAAAGTATGTCCTAAGGGTTCTGCGGGTATGTATGCTGGATGCATGGGGACAATTCTCTATTCACGTGCAACCAGAGCTACAAGGATGTTAACCTCACGTCTTAGAAATGATGTTAGATTTGATTCACAAGTCTGTAACAATCTACTTCAATATCTTAGATTTGTTTTGTTTTCACCGTGAAGCAGTGCGTGATGTTTCAACCAAGTGATCGCTCTTCTTGATTCTAGTCAGCTACCACATACTGTGTTTCAGTGCATCTGCTCTTTGCATCCTAAAATCACCGGGCAACTCTCTGTTCTAAAACCGGTTGACACAAACCCCTAAGTACCGGGCAGGCTGTGCCTCGTTGACAGCATCACCCTATTCCCCAGGAGCCTTGTTATTCTTCTTCTTCGGCCGTATCTTGTCAGCTCTAATACTTCCCGGTCCTTCTTAGTGAATTCAGCAGTCCCATTTTACACGGAGACACTGAATTGCCTTACAGTTAAGCAGTCTCTGAGCAAAGGCAAGGGATTTCCCAGGTCTAATTGGGTCTGTAATTCTCAGCCTAAGTTTCCTCTCCGCTTGACCAGAACTATGTGTGCATAACTCCACGTACACGTGTGCATGTGTGGCTTCTGGTACATATATTAGATCTTATATAATTTCTTCTACCAGAATTTTAGTGTGTCTTTGCTATATTCAGGGCTGTGTTCACCAATGTGGTTTGATTTCAGGAGTGCTGGAAGTATCCCATTGTACAAATTATCTCCTCACCCAAATTAAACTACATGGTACCTTAAATGATAACATGAGATGTTTTTTTCTTCTTTCAGTTTGCATTCTCTTACGTCAATGGTTTTGGAAGAGTTTGCAGACTGTTTTCTTCATGTAATGTAAAATGAAGTAGTGTTGTTGGCCATTAATTTGGGGCCAAAGTGAGAGTTCCTTGAGGCAAGGGGAGAATACAAGGTTTTAATTCCTCATCCTAGTGGTTTAGCAGCTCGATCAGAATTGTTCCATCAAGATATTTTTATTTTTGTATTTTCTTTTTTAAGATTTGAGAGAGAGAGAGCGAGAAGGAGAGAGAGAGCACAAGTCGGGGGGGGCAAAGAGAGAGGGAGAGAGAATCTCAAGCAGAGTCCACGCTGAAAGAGAGCCCAATGTGGGGCTGGCTTTCAGGACCCTGAGATCATGATCTGAGCTGAAATCAAGACTGAGCCACCTAGGCGCCCCCATCAAGATATTTTTAAAAAATCATTTGTATGCAGGATATTAAGAAGTAAATAAGATAATGATAAGGACTGGTGATATTTATTGTGCAGTTACTAAGTGACAGTGTTCTAAGTTCATGTAATCTTCAACATGGCTCTGAGGCAGACGCTCTTATTAGTCCCATTGAGCAGGTGAGGAAGATGAGGTTTGAGAGAGGTTCATTTTCCCAAGATCAGATAGTTCCTTCTGGCATCAAGACCTGGGGTCTATGAGTGGGAAGGCAGTCAGTGAGAGTAGTCTTTACTTACACTACGTGCATTCACATACTAAATTCATAAATGCTAAGTATTCAGAGGAGAGCATCCCACCAGGAAAATATTGTATGTGTTAAAAAAAAAAAAAAAACAAACCCTCAATTTGAGGTTTTTAAAATTTGGTCTTAATTGAATATTCTCATATGGCTCCCAACTCCATTTGAATGGTCTCAGAGTTTATTTTTTTGGGACATACCCACATTTTATTTCACTTTTAAAAGTTTAGATAAAAGATGTTTAGGGCATTTGTAGGTATTTTCATTTCTTCAAAATTTAGCAGGCTCTGTGTTTACTGAAATATAAAGCTAATATGTAGAAATAGGTATTTAACTTTTTTTAACAATTTTAATTACAAATAGTCAAATTTATGATAAAAATGACTGAAATAGTATCAGTGGGAGCAATTGGATCTTCTTCAGGGAATTACTCTAAAGTTGCTGGTTTGTATTTACAAATTAATGTTTTTACGTTTAAAATGATATTTCAATCACATTCCAATGAAGAATACCTCATCATGTGAGAGCTTCTAAATATAGCAGACGAAGGGAAGTGGCTTCATTACAAAATGAATAGAATTACAGTCTCATTGCTGTATATAAAAGGAATGTTACTGTTCAAGTAAAATAACTGACAAGACTAAAATAATATGCTGAGCAATAGAAGGACGCTTTCATCTGTGTCAAACAGCTAAAGGAGATATGTACCATACAGGTTTTTAAACAACTGAGGAAAGAATTGTAATCATAGCCATTGTTCATGGATTGCCTTTTATTCATAAACTTGTTGGATGTTCACACTAAGCCTGCAGATCATCTAGGATCCCTGCTGTATTTGTATTTTTTTTTCCCAGATGAAAACAGAAGCATTAGGAGCTAAATGATTAAAGTAGCCTATTGGACCAGTGATAAAAGCTCTTGGCTACCAAATTACTAATCATTTATTTGGTCTTGATGATAGTAGAAACGGAAAAACTTAGAATGCCTGAAGGATAAAACAAAGATTTTTCCTTGTTTCCTATACTTAAAATATTTCTGAAGCAGAATCCCTACATGCCTGCAAGAAAAATCTTACAAGTAATTACCATTTTATTGAAAGTGACATTAAAATCCCTCAATTAATAAACATCACATTAGATCCTAGTGTCTTCCATTTCCCTTGCATTATTCTTATTTTCTGTAATGACAGAGTGGATTTCTTCTGAGCTCCTTCTATGCACGCCACAATTTGCAGATTTCATTAAAGCAGAACAGCTGGGTTCTGGGCATTAGCCAGGTGCTCAATCTATGGGAAACTAAAGAGAGAGGGAGTAAGGCCAGGAATCTCAGTAATACGGGCATTAGAGAACTGACAAGGACAAGGGCCTTTTAATATTTGTACCAAATTCACTGTAGGAGTAAGGCTTGTCTCCTCATCAGGGTCCACATGTGCCTTTGGAGCCTTCTGTTCAGCCTTCCGCAGTGGGAGGTAGATGCTGGTGCCTCACACGTGATTAGAGAGATGAGATTTGGTCTTCCAATCTCCCTGTGCCTTATTAATCTTTCATTTACACTGGGATTAGATGAGATTCTATTAGCCAAATCCACTGAAAAGATTCGTTCATTTTAATATTTATGCATACTGTCTAGTCCTTAAAGTGGATTCTTTTTGTGTGTGTACTTAATTGGATCAGTGGGTTTCTGGTTATTAACATTTTTCTTTTTAGAGATGAAGTTGATGAATAAAATTAGTGACATCTGGTTCAGCTCAGCTGTTAAATATAACTTTTAATAACTGCCTTATGTATTATAGGATAAAATGAACATTTGCTATAAAGATAAAATCAGTTTAGTTTAGAATCACAGAGTAAGCATTGACTCATTAAAAGAAAAATAAAGCAAAACTGTAGTATTCTGTGAATGTCCAAAAACGGGGGGTGGGAAAAGGTGATATTTAGTGGCACTAAAAAGTAGCTTTGAAATCCTTACTTCCTCAGGTATGAGAAGACTGTATTAGAATTTCTGAGACTAAAATGAAAATTTGTCCAATCCAAAGGATATGAAAATGTGGCCCAAAGTATTAATTTGCTGTCATGAAATACTCTTTTTAAATTATATTAACTTTCACTTTGAAGAAATTTTGTTTTGTCTTTTTGTTGACACTGTTCGTTGAGACTATTGCTTTTTAAAAAGTGCATTGAATGTCCTGTGTATAATTATAGTGGTACTTGAGCAAGATTTCCGAACTTGGCATTGTTGACGTTTTGGGCTGGGTAATTCTTTGTTGTGGGGGTCATCCTGTGCATTGTAGGATGCTCACAGCATCCCTGGTCTCTCGCCACTAGATACTAGTAGGCTCTCACGCTTCTTGACAATCAAAATGTCTCTAGGCATTCCTGACCATTCCTCGGGGAGGAATAGCACTCTCAATTGAAAAACACCGTGCCACAAAGGTATGGTTATTTTTTTTTACATTTAAAATTTTAGATAATCAGAGCTACACATATAATGAAAGCTTAGAAGTCAGTTGCTCATAAACAGTACAAATTTTAGAATCTGACACAATTGAGTGCTATCTCTACAGCTCTCGCTGTGTTTTTTATCAAATTGAACACCTTTCGTAGGTTTTATTTTTATCATAGAAAAAAGGAGATAATATTAGTATCTCAAAGTGCCGCTCTAATAGTTAAATGGCAAAAGGTATAGAAAGGGGTTAACACACTTGCTGCCACAGTATGTGCTTAATTAAATATCACTGACTTTATCAGTGGGAATAGTTTAAATAACTCATCATACCAATGTTACCTAAATGCAAGGCTATAATAGAGCAGTACTATTAGTTAAATGGAAATAGTATATTAAACATTTTGGCCAGTTCTCTAGTTTTGTTTATTTAACTGTAACATATTTAGCGTTGTTAAACAAAGGTAATTTTAGTATCTATTTTGTTTCATAGCTTTAATATCTACAGGTCTTATCAAAGCCTTGTCAAAACTATCTTGTGTTTTATAAAATACATTTTTGATGCAGACTTAAAGTTATATTTTTAAAAATCCTATGTTTTTTGTTTATTTTGCTAGCTTCTGTTTCATTTGAAAGATGTAGTTGGCATTTATGGGCATTATAAATAATCTTAAGGCTTTTCAAATAGTCATATGGTGCTATTAAAGCGTGGTGAGGCCCTGAAACTTGACTAAATCAAGAAAATGTATTCAGATTTAAAAGGGAGCAGTAGTGCGACGCTTTATGGGTTGAAATTTATGGAGAAAAATGGGCTTCAGAACTTGTTGATGATTCTGTAATCCATGTCATAAATAAGATGTAGATTTAAGTCATGTATCTTAGAAGAATTAGCAGGAAATGTAAGGTACTTCTTTTGTGCTGTTACAAATTAGATTTTTCTTTGTTCCCTTGAGAAGCCAGATTGAACAATAGAAAATTCTGAAAGAGAATTGCTGAGCACCAGGGCCATGTTTTTGAAAACTAAGCACAGGAAGAACAGAGATGTATGCTGGGCATTCTGAATCAGTTATGGGTGAAATCCTCTCATATCATTCACAATAGAAGCCCCCAAGTCAAGGTTGACTTTTCTAGCATTCACGACTTCTAACAGGCTTAGCCTTGCACATTTATAAAAGACTTATTTTTTTTTGCAAAATAAAACATCCTAACAAAGATAAAAATCTCCATTTCTTAGAAGTGGGCATAAAATGAGCCCTAACTTTACTCTTCACACAGCCATAAGACACTTAGTTAAGTTCATTAGTAATTGGCACTAGGTTCAAGGCTAGATCACTATTGACCAGTTAGTCTTCCACAGTGGAAAGAAAAAGGTAGGCCACTCGTGTACTTCTAAGATCTGTTCAAGCGAGAAATTCAAAGTTTGTGTGAATGAAAACATTACTAGTTTGGGGGGAGCAGTGAGTGAATATAGCATATGTTAAATAAAGCAATACATACACAATGTGTAATTGAAAATATGAACTACGATATAATTTTTTTTTTAAAGATTTTATTTATTTATTTGAGAGAGAGAGAGAGCACAAGAGGGGGGAGCGGGAGAGGGAGAAGCAGACTCCCTGCCGAGCAGGGAGCCCGATGTGGGACTCGATCCCGGGACTCCAGGATCATGACCTGAGCCGAAGGCAGACGCTTAACGACTGAGCCACCCAGGCGCCCGAACTACGATATAATTTTAAGCATTGCTGAACAACTATAGAAAAGTAGAGCTATTATCTGTGTACTTAAGTATATCTGTCTAAATAAAAGGATGAAGTTCTGTTTGGGGCCAAGAAATATTCCAAGATTTTTTTTTAATAATTTATTCTGAAATTCCTATGTAAAATATTTTTTGGCTACCAATTTATATCATTATTTCTTCAGTTAAATAAAATTCTTTGCATTTTGATTTTCTGTAGACCTCCAAGTAAAGACTGTGACTTACGGAAAAGTAATTGCTTTGAAAAGTCTTTGTAATATACAATGACAAAGGGAAACAAAGTGTTGAATTCTAGTGAGTCAGGATGCCACATTGACTTCTTGAGAGTCGAGTCTTTATAAGAATGAACAGTACATTTTCATATTCCTATTAAACAGTAATATTTGTTGAAAATAATTTTCTGAGGTATTTGGGCTCGTTTTATTTTTTTTTTCATCATAGAAAGATTATGTTTTATATCATTTAAGTACTATGGTCATAGGGAAGTAGACGAGACTAAAAATACTGGTTGAGGACAGATAGGCACCAGCATAACCACTTACCACTGGGTAATATGAAACAACAACAAAAAAATCTAATAGTAACTTTTAACTTTTCTAATGCACCAGTTTTTCTACAGAGTTGTAGCCAGAAGAATTACTTAAAAACATCTTCCTAAATAATGTCTACTTATGAATTTAAGTAGGAGAGAGCGAAAGAAAAAAAAAATATGCAGGTAATTATAATGGAAGTAGCAGGGGAAGATAATAGGTTCAGGAAATAACATAAACTTCTTTTTAACACAGCCAATATTTTGCATTAGTTTCATTCTTCTGTCATCTGCAGATTACCCAGTTATTTCAGTATTGTTTAGCCTGAGTTATGCTAATGGCATAGAAATGGAGAGATATGAGACACCTTAGTGATTCTGGAGAAGCTATTTCATTTTATAAGGTTAAGCAGATAAAAGTCTGTTCATTTTAGGAACCCAGTTTAAGAAACTAAAATAAGATATGTGTATTAGTCAAATGTAATAGCGTGGATCAGAAAAATATAGCCAAATAACCAAGAAGGATCGAAAATGCATTCATACTTTTTGGTTTGTTTTGACGCTTTACATATTTAATGCATTTTTAACTTGTTCAGTATAGTTTGAGAAAAAAATGAATTTCTAATGCAGCAATTTATTTTACTTTGTAATTTTGGTGTTTTAAGGAATTGGAACACTATAATTGAATGAATGTCTCTCTAAAGTTCTCTGATTAAAGACTGGACCTAACTTTGCACTTCCACGGCAGATTCTTTGATTTTGATTTCTTGCTTCGGACATTCAAGTAAAGATAATGAGTAATAGAATAATGATGGCACTAAAAAAAACTTGATAAATATACGAGGGCAAATGGAAGCATCTGTATCCTTAATCTGGAATTAAGCCCTGCACATATGATAGGTATACAGTACCATTTCTTACATTTGAACAAAACTTAAAATCAGTTCAAGTGTCTGTTATTACAGATTCTTTATGTCCTTGGCTCATTTGCAGATGAACAAGTTTTGAGAAAAACATTTTGATATCTACTTCAGTAATGTCTTGCCTGAAAAGGAATTTTCAGATATATAAACTGCAAACTTTAAGACCCATCACCATAATACTGTTTCAGAGCTTGACTTGTCCCCCAAGTACCTAAAAGTATAATTAACAGTCAGCATATCAAAGCCTGATACTTAGTAGTTGTTATCAAATAAAACTAAGAAAACAATTAGCCTTGAAAACAAACAAAACTTTATTAAAAATAGATATCAGTTGTTGCTTAATGTGAATTAAAGAGTGAAGGAAACTGAAGAGATAGCTAGAATAGATTGGCAATTAATGAAGTGTATCTGGATCATAAATAAACAAGATTATTTGTTCAGTAGAATATTACTGTAAAATTCATGAATGTTTAAAGAAAAGTACAATGTTCCTCTTCTGTGATGTTTTATATATAACTATAAATATTCATGAATAGTATTAGTTCAGGTTATCTATGTGAATATAAATTTTTATATAATGGGCCACTTAATGTTCATTGGATCATGCTTTTGAATATAAATTCACTAGTATCAGACACATCATGGTTCTGACCCAGCTCATGAATATTCACACACACAACTGATCTTTCTGCAAGTAATCACATCCATAAAGATGGAAATCTTGTTAGCTCTGAATAATGAGAAATGCATTAGGATGCCGATCCCAGGACAATTTCACAATACCCTTGTTTTCATTTTTTTTTTGTAAATGATAAATTTTAAAATATAAACACATATGCTGTGCATCTTTCTTGTTAGAAACTCTTCTTTTTCCTTTACAAAATATTGGGCTCGATTTAACCGTGACTGCATTTGCTTTCTTAATTTGCTGTGGTCACAGAAAAGAATAGAAATTAAGAGGTATCTCTGGTCCTTATCCCACACTCCTTTCCACTGTTTAGGCTTGACCATAGATTCTCAAGTGCACAGTGGTCCAATGTC
Organism: Neomonachus schauinslandi; assembly: GCF_002201575.2. Lineage (NCBI taxonomy): Eukaryota > Metazoa > Chordata > Mammalia > Carnivora > Phocidae > Neomonachus > Neomonachus schauinslandi. The sequence goes on along the minus strand of NC_058414.1, from coordinate 25,790,978 downwards.
CTGATCCGCTGGGGGCACGGTACATATTTTCCATATAAAGGGGGAAAAAATATGTGAGATGATGTATGTCATCTTTTTGTGTAAAGGGAAAATAATATTCTAAGCTAAGTAGATGTTTAATATGTTAGAAATAAGATGCTCTGATCATGGAGGCCCGTAATTATAAATTATGCTAAATCCCACATTGTGATTGCTTCTCTTTAATTCTAATGGATGGCATGTGTTTTTAATACCTATCCAAGTTCAATCAGTAGTTACAAGTAAAAGTCAAAATCGATGGCCTGGCCCTTATTAACATCATTCTCTAATATTTCATTGAACTAACCAGAGAAAAAGAACTATTGCTCGCAAAGGTAGTAGTAAAGCATCAGCTACTTCCGATTTCTAACGTCGGTATTGTCAAGCCTCTGAATGAATTTTCTCTTTGTCAAGATGTATACATTTGTTGTTGTTGTTGTGTAAACAGTTGATAGATGATGTTAGATGACAAACATCTTTTTTTTTTTTTCCCCAATTCCAGTAGGGACCAAATTATGTTAGTGTGTTACAGAGATTCATCAGTAGTTGAGGGGAGTGTGGCCATTAAACTGTGTCCTCAGGTGTTCTGTAGGTTTCTTTGGAGCTGCTTCAAGGGGAAGTATGCCCGCCCCCCACCTTCTCAACCAGGAGAGCTGCTATTGCCTGTTTTACGTATCACAGTGGCTCTCAACAGGGAGCGGTTTTATTTGTATTCTGACAATGTCAGAAACATGTTGCTTATCACAGCTTGGGGGTGGGGGGGGTGTGGTACTGGCATTTAATGGGTAGAGGCTATAGATGCTGCTAGACATTCTACAAAACACAGAATAGCTCCCACAACAAAGAATTACCCAGCCCAGAATGTCAGTGTGGCCTCCATCATATAAACATTTGTTTGGAGAAATAATTCCATGTCTAAACTTGCTGACAAACCACTGGGTTAGGGCACTTTTAGAGCGAAAGTGATGAAAAAGTTTAACATAATTTTGCAAATAAATGAAGACAGATTCAATAAGTAATTATAAATTTGAATTTTTCCTTTTTTTTTTTTTTTTAATCAGCAACAATTGTGTTAAATGAACTCAACTGGACAAGTGCCTTAGACGAAGTTTTCAAAAAAAATCGAGAGGAAGATCCTTCGTTGTTGTGGCAGGTGTTTGGCAGTGCCACAGGCCTTGCCCGATATTACCCAGGTAAGTGCTCGGTGACTCCATAGGCATCAGATAAAATGGTAAGTACCACACTTAATATTTCCTGATATTTCTTTTTTTTTTTTAAGATTTTATTTATTTGCAAGAGAGAGAATGAGAGACAGAGAGCATGAGAGGGAGGAGGGTCAGAGGGAGAAGCAGACTCCCCGCCGAGCAGGGAGCCCGATGCGGGACTCGATCCCGGGACTCCAGGATCATGACCCGAGCCGAAGGCAGTCGCTTAACTGACTGAGCCACCCAGGCGCCTAATGAAACTTTATTTATTTATTTTTTTAATAAAGATTTTATTTATTATTTGACAGAGAGAATGAGAGAGAGAGAGCACATGAGAGGGGTTAGGGTCAGAGGGAGAAGCAGGCTCCTCGCTGAGCAGGGAGCCCGATGCGGGACTCGATCCCGGGACTCCAGGATCATGACCTGAGCCGAAGGCAGTCGCTTAACCGACTGAGCCACCCAGGCGCCCCTCAAAAGAGCCGTCTTTTTTTTTTTTTTTTTTTTTTTTAA
>NC_058414.1:25772181-25789145 GCF_002201575.2 Neomonachus schauinslandi | reverse complement strand
AGAACAAGCACAAGCAGGGGGAACAGCAGGCAGAGGGAGAGGGAGAAGCAGACTCCCTGCCGAACAGGGAGCCCGATGCGGGACTCGATCCCGGGACTCCAGGATCATGACCCGAGCCAACGGCAGTCGCTTAACCGACTGAGCCACCCAGGCGCCCCTCTTGATATTTCTTAATACTAAGCTAATATCTGTTAGCTTCTCCCGTTTTGTGAGAAAAAGATAGCACACTACTGTTAGAAGGAAAGCGTACTCTTCCTTACGTGGCTCTGCATCTGCCCAAATCACTTCAAACCGCGAGACCTCAGGAGCAGTGGGAGCTGTTGGCGTCTGGAATCGGGCCAGGCTACGGTGATGCCACGAGCAGGTGTTTGGGTACCTGGGACAGGAGGTTGCCATGAATCATGAATCCTAAAACAGTTTTGAGATGAGGGTCCATCTGCTCAGATGGACAACGTGTTGAATCACATTGGAGAATGGAATAGAATTTTTAGAAGCTAAGTGAAATATTTCTCCAGATTTCAAGTCTGTGTTTTTTATATGAAAAGTGTTGATGCTTTGCTTTAATCAGTGAATGGGGATTTGTTAAAATGAGTATGACGGGAAGCAAAATGAAATTTTAGAGAAAATAGAGCTTCCGTAAGTGTCAGGTTGGATTAATTTTGAGGGCATCTTAGTGATGATATATATTCAGTGAAGATCAATATATTTTACACATTAAAATGAATAAACCCTTTTGTAATATCCTTTACTCTTATAAAGGAGGGTAAGGAGAAATAAATCAATAACAAAAAAGAAAAGTTTATGACTCATATATATCCCGAGAACCTGTTGAAAAGACTTTAAGTGAAATATCTGCTGATATTTTTAAATTCACCTTTTAGAATGGGCTGACAAACACAAGTGCTTTTGCTTGAGTGTTATGGGATACATGTTAGGTAATTTGACTTGAAACAATTGTAATATATAGAACAATTCTTCTTGAGACTTAAGTTTTCTAAATATCTTTAACAAATAGAATTATTCACAATAAAAAGTCACACCAGTGAAAATGGGGTGAAATAGACATTAGCTAATATCTAGCTTTGTATGGCAATATTAATAAAAAAAATACGTAGGCATCATCAGACTGAATAGCACTAAGATTAGGTAGACATTCTGCATGGATGCAAATGCCAGATGGTAAGATCAGTGACAGTTCTTTTGTAGAAACCCAATGGGCTGGTCAAGGCCTACTTCATTTTTCATTGTTGAAAAAAAATCATGAGTTAATAAAATAATGTTAGTATCTATGTAATATTACCATATAGGTTTTATATACGTTTCTACTTAAAGAAATATGGTTCAGTGTAATACAACCCTTCTAAATATTCTTATTTGCTAATATGTTAAATATCATGTATCAAGAGACTGAAAATTTTAGTATATAAGATCATATTAAAAAAAAGCAACACTACTCATGAACACAATAAACGTGATAAAATAAACCTTGGGCGTCTGGGTGGCTCAGGCAGTTAAGCATCTGCCTTCGGCTCAGGTCATGATCCCAGGGTCCTGGCATTGAGCCCCCACATCAGGCACCCTGCTCAGCGGGGAGTCTGCTTCTCCGCCCCTCCCCACTGCTCGTTCTCTCTCTGTCTCTCTCTGTCAAATAAATAAATAAAATCTTTAAAAAAAAAAAACCTTAAAGTTATATCAGGTCTTAAAAAACATTTCTAAGCGTCATTTTGAAACATGGTAATTAGACACCTGATGACCTATTCAGTAATACACAGGTATTAGAATGCATTTATCAATAACTTATAGTATTATATAGCTGTAAAGTCTTTTAAAATGTATTGCCTCATTACAAATTCCATTTATGAAAAATTGATGGAAAGGTGGAAAAAGATGAGAGGAAAATTAGTGTAATAATGAAAAACCAAGAGCCCAGTACCAAAGGAAATTGATGATGCTGAGAAAAAGAAGAGAGACAAGGATTCTAAGAGAAATAGGAAAGGGAACAGAGGGAAGATTGCATAAGAAAGGAGAGAGAGAACATGGGGTCAAGAAGAGGAAGGAAAGAACAATTGAGTTATGAGCATTTTTTTAAAGATGGCTCTTTTTACAAATAGCAGCTAACTTTTAGCCTTCCTAATTATCTTCTATACTCTTTCATTTTATTTTATCTTATTTTATTTTATTTTATTTTTTTAAAGATTTTATTTATTTATTTGACAGAGAGAGACACAGCAAGAGCAGGAACACAAGCAGGGGGAGTGGGAGAGGGAGAAGCAGGCTCCCCGCAGAGCAGGGAGCCCGATGCGGGACTCGATCCCAGGACCCTGGGATCATGACCTTAGCTGAAGGCAGTCACTTAACCAACTGAGCCACCCAGGCGCCCAATATACTCTTTCATTTTAAATGCTAATCAAGGACAGTGGCTTCGATTTTTTTTTTCTTAACCCTCTTCATATATTTTTAAATGTGTTGATATTTGTCCACTTGATCTTGGAAAAGACTTTTGACTGTTTAATTTAGCTGAATGCTTACGATTCCCCCCTAATATTAGCCATGGAAGCAACCCGCGGCCTCTTGCAGTAGTTAGTTTTTGAGCAAAGGTATGCCAGACAAGTTGGTTCACTAAACGACTGATGGCTTTAATTCATTTACCTGTTAGAAGAGGTCATTTAACATAGCTGTCTTGACTGCTATGAAATACACTTGACATAATTGAACTTCGGTGATTCCTTCCTAAGTTCTTTTCATTTCCTTTTGTTTCTGACTACCTTTTGGCATATAGAAGTCATATATGATGGGTACAACTTGATGAGTTTGGAGATAAGTATACGTACACCCCTGATACCATCACTACAATCAGTACTATAAACCTATCCATCATCTCTAGAAGTTTCTTCCCACCATCATATTTATTATTCTATTTTTTGTGATAAGAGGGTTAGCAGATTTTTAAGTGTATAATACAGTATTTTTAACTATAGGTATTATGTTAAACAGAAGATCTCTAGGGTTTATTCCTCTTGCATAACTGAAACTTCGTTACCTCTGACTAATACCTCCCCATTTCCCACTTGCCGCAACCCTGGGCAACCACCATCCTACTCTACTTCTATGACTTTACTCTTTGAGTTTCCTCATGGAAGTGGTATCATGTAGTATTTGTCTTTCTGTGTTAGGCTTATTTATTTGGTTAAAGGCTGAATGATTTTTTTTATATATATATTAACAATATAATAGAACCAAGTCTCTATCATAAGACATTAAGACAATATTATAATTAAAAACTAAGACACCATATTTCTGTTGATGCTGACATGTTTTTAAAACATCCAACCCTTTTTTCAAGTTTAAAGACTTTTTAAATGAAGTGCTTTTTAAAATTTACTCAGGAAATCATACGTTTTTTTCTCTGATCTTACCATTTTGATACACGCCAGGATAAGGTAGAGTGGCTCATCCCTAATAATTGTCTGTTAAAGTAAAGGTCAAAAATAGCCTTTACTATTGTTATTTTACTATAATGGAAATAGAATATATGTTACTTTTACGTAATTGGATTTTTTTTAAAGATTTTATTTATTTGAGAGAGAGAGAATGAGAGAGCACATGAGAGGGGGGAGGGTCAGAGGGAGAAGCAGACTCCCTGCCGAGCAGGAAGCCCGATGCGGGACTCGATCCAGGGACTCCAGGATCATGACCTGAGCCGAAGGCAGTCGCTTAACCAACTGAGCCACCCAGGCGCCCACGTAATTGGATTTTTATATAACAAGATTTGTACCTCAGGCTTAGATGTCCCTAGTAGCTGTGAGAAACTGGTTGGATTTTCTAAATTTTCTCAGCCTTGATCATCAAATCTGGAAAAAAAATATGAACAGCAACTCTTCAGTTTATTCCCTGAAGGTTGTTATCAATGAGATAATAAACTGTAAAGTACTTTGGAAATAGAAAACAGTAGGCATTTTTACAAGAGTGAATATCAACTAAAATAATTTTTTTTCTAAATTCACTTTTCATGTGAGAAAATGAAGAACATAATTGAGATTTCAGTCAGTTGACAAGGAAACTGAAATAGCCATCTGTTTATGACCCCTTCCACATTTCTAAGCAATAATATCTACCAGTTAACACCGCATGGTAGAGGTGGTCCAGAGATTTTAGCCTCTTACCTTGGTTAGGGCACTTCTCAATAGGGTTTCCAGGTAAAACAAAAGTTGCTCAGTTAAGTTTGAATTTCACACAAATAACAAATTTTTTAATACAGGTATGCAGTATTTGGGAAAAACACTAAAAACATCTGATCTTTATCAAAATTCAAATTTAACTGGGTGTCCTGTATTTCTTTTAGCTAAATCTGTCAACCGTATCTGTCACGTTCTGAGTTTCTACATTTGTAATATAGGAAAATCAGCTTCCACGTTATGTCATGGAATTCTTGTGGGGATCAAACAGAATCTATTATATACATTAATCCAAGTGTAGAAATTTTATATTTAAAAAAGTTCTGTCAACTGTCTTTTAAAAATTTTTTGCCACAGGGGTGCCTGGGTGGCTCAATCGGTTAAGCATCTGCCTTCGGTTCAGGTCATGATCCCGGGGTCCTGGGATTGAGCCCCATGTCGGGCTCCCTGCTCAGCAGGGAGTCTGCTTCTCCCTCTCCCTCTGGTTGTGCATGCTCTCTCGCTCTCAAATAAAATCTTTTTAAAAAAATGTTTGCCACAATTACTGAAAATAAAGTGTTTTTGCAAAAACTAGGATCCTCTGACTCACAATAGTCTAAGAAATGTTGTTCCGTGTTGAGATGCAATTTAGAGCAGGGCTACTTGGCATGAGTGGATTAAGCAAGTATATTCTACCCAATAACCAGGTTATAAATGTCACTTACGTCATTTGATGTGGTGGCAACCTTTGGAAAACACTCACAGACTTCAGCAAATAATGGGAAGACAATAATGTTTAGATTGTAGAATTGTTAAAAGAAGAAAATAATTAAATACACTTCTTAGCCAATTGCCTGCATATAGGAGAAAGTCAGTGATGGTTAGCCACTTTTATTAGTTTCATTTATTGGATTATTTAAATGATGTGGAGAAACTACTGACTCCAAGTACAGAAATTTCTCGAGCTGACATCCTATAAAGGCACCTCTGCAGAACTGGTTCTGAAAAGCAGTTTGGCTAGTCATCAGTGGGGACTTGAACTCTTGACATCTGTCCTTGGACAGAACCTCGATAAACTGCCTGTTTTCTGATTTGGTTGATGTGTATGGAAATGAACTGTAAGAAGGATTCTGTGTGTCTTTTTCTTTTCTTCTCTCCCTTCTCCTCCTTTGGCTCCTGCACCCCCTCCCTTCCTCCTCTTTCAGTTTCCAGCCTAGAAGGTGGATAGGCTGTGTGATAATGGAAGGGATGTTAAATTTGAGGGTGAAGAGGAGTTCTTGATGCATGTGAAAACTGTCATCAGCAGAATTACTTGCTTTGGCTCAGTCACATTCCATCTGTGAGCCCATTTCTTCACCACTAACTTGGGATGATGGAAGATGATTTCCAGCGCAGACACTAACATTATCTACTTAAGTGTTTGGGCTTTGCTTTTGTGACGTCCACAGTCCTTGTGCTGTGGGACAAGAAGTCTAGAGCTAGCTTCATGGCATAGCCGAAGCTGGGAGCTCATGTCCAGTGACATCTTCACTGAGTATGTGCTGACTGGAAAATCAGTTCAATTTATGAGCGCTTTCCTTTGAAAGCTCTTAATTGCTTTGGATAAATGAACTTTAAAGCTATTAAACTGCTTTCAAGAGCTGTCAACTTTGTGAATTTTTACCCGTCGTTAAAACAGAGGTACAAATTATTCATTTACCTGTTAGTATCTCCTGAAATTGTTTTAATTCCTGCTGTAATTGGGATTGTAATTAGGAATTAGTGGTTCACTGAAATGCCAATGGAGGCAGTACTTACTCTTTTCTTAGATAATTAGTTGTATTTGCAGAAAAAGCCAAAAATCTACTTCATTTTCATATGACATTTTCTTAATGTCTTATTAAGCACTTGTTCTCTCTCTGCCTTCCTTCATTTGTTCATTTCAAAACCATGGGGTTACAATAAAGTGACCTATTACTTGTTGAGTGACTGTTAACTACACTCTGGGAGACAATTCTTTGTTGTTTATATCTGCTAAAATTTTTAAAATGCAAAAGAACCTGTGTACAAAGTATATGAAGTGACATATTCTTTCCGTATGGATGGTCAGTTGTTCTTGAGTTGTCTAGTACTTTTTGAAAAATAGCTCAAAAATGTTTTAAACATCAAATAGCAGATGACACAGGTTAGTCCAAAGAATACTTTTTTTTTCCCCCTTTTTGGTTATTTATGAAGGCAGCATTTGTGATAGATTCCTAGCCAATTTGAAGAAAATGGGATAGTGTTGGAGCCTTGATATTAATGGTATGTATAGAAGTACTGTTTTCATGTTCAGTTATCTTTTTAAAAGCCCATTTTTTTTCTTTTTTACTTTGATATTTAGGAATGGATGCAAGGTTTAACTATAAATGTATTCTATTTGCAGATTGCTGTATAAACAAACTTGAAATGGAAGTGATTCGACTATCACTATTTTTATGCTAATAATGCTTAAAATCCAGTGTACCAGTTAGGAATACTACCAATTACAAAAACAGTTTGATTTCAACACTATGGAAGTTTGTTTTTCACTTCAGTCTGAGTAGCAGTCAGTTGTATAGACTGGAGCTGATAGGGATGCTTCACGAAGAGGGGGTCCGTGGTCCTGTTTGGTTTCTGTCATCTGTGACCTCTGCCTCAAACCCACCTCTGTTACTTGTGCTCGCTCTTAATGGACAAAGGACAAACAGTATTCTCCCTCTTGTTGGGGGTTCTTGCTCGAAGTCACACAAAACCTTTCCTCTTGTGGGACGTTGGCCAGAATTTAGTGGCCTCGTGGGCCCAGTTACCTTCAAGGTGGTCATGTATGCAGGTGAAAAGCAGAAGCTGTACTAAGTAAGAAGGGGAGAAGAGGTGCTTGGGGACAAAAAGACCTCTGATGTGGTTACTCTGCGCACATGTGTGTTTTATTTTTTTAAGTTTTTTTAAGGATTTTATTTATTTGAGAGAGAGACAGAAAGAGAAAGGGAACAGGTGCATAGAGGCAGAAGGAGAAGCAGATTCGCCGCTGAGCAGGGAGCCCAACTCAGGGCTTGATCCCAGGCCCCTGCGACCATGACCTGAGCCAAAGGCAGTCGCTTAACCGACTGAGCGACCCAGGTGCCCCCACATGTGTTTTATTTTTTTAATTTTTTTTAATTTTTAATTTTTATTTTTTTTAATTTTTTAAGTTTTTTTATTTATTCATTTGAGACACAGAGATACAGAGAGAGAGAGAGAGAGAGAGAGAGAAAGCATGAGCAGGGAGAGAGGCAGAGGGAGAGGGAGAAGCAGGCTCCTCGCTGAGCCAGGAGCCTGATGCGGGGCTTGATCCCATGACCTGAGCCGAAGGCAGACGCTTAACCACCTGAGCCACCCAGAAGCCCCCACATGTGTGTTTTGTTTTGTTTTGTTTTAAGATTTTATTTATTTGACAGAGTCACAGCGAGAGAGGGAACACAAGCAGCGGGAGTGGGAGAGGGAGAAGCAGGCTTCCCGCTGAGCTGGGAGCCCGATGTGGGGCTCGATCCCAGGACCCTGGGATTATGACCTGAGCCGAAGGCAGACGCTTAACGACTGAGCCACCCAGGCACCCCACATGTGTGTTTTAAAAGACCAAATTGTTTCCAATCTGCCTGAAATTTTAATCTAATTGGGGAGTCGACATTTATACATCTTGAAATTTAGATTATAATACAGAAAATTAAATGATTAAATGTCAGATAAATTAGACCAGCTGTAACAATACATTTGCTATAGGACTTTTGGAAAAGACAAAGTGATTAGAGACCAGAGTTAATGGGCTTGGTTTATGAACTCTGGTTTGAAAAATCAAGTTGAAGGCAAAAGGGCAAAGCCCAATTAGAAGGAAGAAAAGCACAAAGTGAGAAACAGGGAGATGAGCAAGTACTGTGAGAGGCTAGTAAGCCTAGTTAATCTAAGAGTTTGTTACAGAAGAAGAGTGCTGTCAGATCAAAAGTTTCATTAATGGCAAATTTTGTGGCTCCGAATGTCAGAATTGTTTGGGATTTAATGTTAGGAAAATACCATCGACATTTTGAGCAGTGGAATACTATAGCTAAAACAGTGTTTATTCTGATTGGAAGGAGAAACACTGAGAGAACCTTGACCAGAAGATACACTATTGTAATGATCAGATGTGGGATATGAACAAGGGACCAAATAGGAATTTATTTAAAAAAATTTTTTTAAAGATTTTACTTATTTGAGAGAGAGACAGAGAAAATGGTGGGGAGGGGCAGAGGGAGAGAGAGAGAGAGAAGCAGACTCCCTGCTGATCCCAGAATCCTGGGATCATGACCTGAGCCAAAGGCAGACGCTTAACTGACTAAGCCACCCAGGCATCCCCCAAGTAGGAATTTGAAAAGGAGGATCTTTGGATAGAAAAAACGAGGATATTAGAGATGTTACCAAAAAAATAAATATTGATACACTTATATATTGCAGAATGATTACCAGTGTAGTGTTGGGTAACACCTTCCTATCACCTGACATAATTGCCATTTCTTTTTTGTGGTGAGAAATTTAAGATGCAGTTTCTTAGTGACTTTCAAGTAGATGATATTAAGTTTCCCCCCCCTGCTCTATCTTCAGACCTTATTCATCTTTTGACTGGAAGTTTGTACCCTTTGGCCAATATCACACTATTCCCACCCTCCCCAGCAACCATCATTCTACTTTCTGCTACTCAATGTCTCTGTGAGTTCGGCTTCCTTAGATTCCACATGTAAGAGAGATCATACAGTATTTCTCTTTCTCTGTCTGACTTTTTTCACTTAGCATAATGCCCTCATTTAAGTGTATCAAATTAACACATTGTTATATCTGAATTATATCTCAATAAAAAAGATAAAATAAATGAATTTAGTGACAGACATAAAGTATAAGTTAAGATGACTATAATATATAATTTGAGGGGATATGAGAATGTTGGTACTGTATGCTAAAATAAAATACCAGAAGTAATTTGGGGAGTAAATTGGTAAGTTTGATTTAGACCAGTAATTATACACACACACACACACACACACACGCCACACACACACGCACAAAATATTATCTTGAAATTCTCATTTGATCCTGATTTATAGAGATGATTCAGTAGCCTTAAATTTGTTGGCTTTTGTATAGCCTCATCTCTTACCTGAAGCTGTCTTATTTTTCACACATAAGGGTTGTAATAGTTACTCACTTTGCAGTCAACTATGGATCCAGTCACACTTCAATTAAGTGATTTATTGCTGACAAGAAAGAGTAGTTAAAGGCGCCTGGGTGGCTCAGTCGGTTAAGTGTCTGCCTTCGGCTCAGGTCATGATCCCAGGGTCCTGGGATCGAGCCCTGCATCAGGCTCCCTGCTCTGCGGGAAGCCTGCTTCTCCCTCTCCCACTCCCCCTGCTTGTGTTCCCTCTCTCACTGTGTCTCTCTCTGTCAAATAAATAAATAAATAAATAAAATCTTAAAAAAAAAAAAAAAAGAGTAGTTAAATAAGATGCTAATATGAACCTGGAAGTTGATTGTAATTGGATGGTGGATAACACTATTTAAAATATGTGAATAAGCATTGCTAAAAAGCTTCAGGTCTTTTTAACTTCTAAAGGATCTCTCTCATTCTGTTCCTTTTTCTTTTATACACTGTTAAATTTTTATACTGTATGCCATCCATTTTTATATACATAGAAACATCTTTGCTATGTAATTCATTTTATGTTCACTCTATTTTATTAAGGAAAATTAACATCTTTGTCAAAAATTTAGACACCTTTCTAAGCACTTCTGTTAGGTACACCAAATAAAATAAACATATTGTCAACATTGTCTAAGATGTATTGACTTACAAAAACAGGCAACTTGTAGAATCACAGGTTTTTTTTTTTTTATGAATATATCAATATTACCTCATTGGATTTGTTTGCTTACAAAATGGGAAACTTTTTCTCTGTCAGAGTTCACATTTTTCTCTAGGTATCACATACCTGAAATTATTCTTCAGTAAATCCTCACCTTTATAGAACTTGTATTTACAAGCTTATTTCTGAGCCACAGCTAATAACTACTTAAGGGCCATCTAAATGATTAAGTCTTTGTGCACTGTTTACTTTATTGAATATTCCACTTATAACTGCACAATGTGTTTGCGGCCTGCTGCTGCTGATGGACAGATAACCCCCTTTTTAAAAAAAAAAAAAAGATTTTATTTGACAGAGAGAGGGAACACAAGCAGGGAGAGTGGGAGAGGGAGAAGCAGACTTCCTGCCGAGCAGGGAGTCCGACGGGGGGGGCTCGATCCCGGGACCCTGGGATCATGACCTGAGCTGAAGGCAGATGCTTAACTGACTGAGCCACCCAGGTGCCCCACAGATAACCCTTTATGTTCAATGAAACTGTTTTCCGTAGCTTATCTGGCATCAGTAGAATTACCAGCAAATCACTTTGTAATAAGTGCTTTTATTTTTAGAACTACAGTGATTTATTCTTGGCTATGATACATTGTATCTGTATGTGAGTTAGTGCTGCTTGTTGATAAGTTATAGAAATGTTCTGGACATATTACAGTAGTGATATTATCAAAGGCACTCTCAAGCCAAACCAATGATAGCATCTGAACATCAAGCCTCATGGCTCAGTAACTAAATTAAAATCCCAAAACAATTGCATTGAGTCAATATAGTCAAGTATGGTTGCAAGGGGGAAAAGTGGTAAGAACAAGCAAACGTCCTGTTGCTGAGGAAACCAAGATATTCTAAGAATTCAAATACTGGTAAGAGTGAATTTTGCTCTGGAGGAGTTCACAGGTGAGAGAAAAAATTATGAACATGTTAGATTAAAATGAAGTGCCAAGAGATAGCTAATAAATATATTAACAAGTTATCTGAAACACAGTTGATGTTAACAGTTCTCAAGTGAAATTATATGATCTGGAATTATTCACTTAATGACATCTGGCTCCCTGACTGCAGGCTTCAGATCATCCAAAGACCCTAACCCAATGTCCATCTCCAGTTTTATTTACTATAAGGTTCAGCCTTGATCACGTACTCGTACATTGCCCTTTTCTCTCCTTTTATTTTATTTTCTGCAACCTACCTTTTTTTTTTTTTTTTTTTCATCTCCATGTTTTAATGCGAGAGCTCCATCTCTGGTCATAGGCGTCTTAGCAGTCATTTAAAATAGAATATAAGCACCAACTTTCACGTGAAAGATTTCCCCAAAAGCAATCTTTCTTAACTTTTTCTCAGAGAAATTTTTTGTATTATAATAGCTATAAAATTTTATCTTCCTTCCAAATTTATTTTGTATACGCTCTTTCTAGAAAGCATTGCAGTGTAAGCAACTGCTCGTAGAGATGGCTGTGTGCGTGTGTGTGTGCGTGCGCACCCACGTGTGTGTGTGTGTGTGTGTGTGTGTGTGTACTCATATCACCTAACACAGTGCCTTGTGTATAGTGAATAATATTTGTTAAATTAAGCTGGGTAAACAGATTGACATAACAGGTACTAGAATTGAAAACAAGTATCCGAGTAGAACTTAAGAGAATGTTGCTAAATAATGGGAAACAAGGGCAAAACAGATGGAAACTGCCAAGAAACCTAGTGTTCCAATTATCTAGGTCCCTGCCTGTACACCTTTCCCATCCTTACCCCCCTTAATCTATGCCAGTGTTCTTCCTGGGGTTTCTGGAGTGACCTCATGGAGTCCTTTAGATTCCCAGGAAATTTTATTGACTCTCTGACAGCATCCTGCATCATTGGCGATGGAGTAGGAATGTGCTTGTAGGCAGTTAAAATCTAAGCACATCTTATGATAATCTATTTAAAAAATCTCTCTATAATCAGATCCAGTGACCCAATGATACCGTTTTCTAATATTCACATATGGATTACTTATTATGTGCCAACTTAGTTCTAAGTGTTGTGTGTGTAAATCATTGAATCTTTAACCCTTGGAAGTGGGAAATAGGAATCATTACTCTCGTTTTACTGAAAAAGGTTAGTAATTCATCCAGTGAAAAATCTGAGTGGACTGGCTCCAAACTCCTTTCTGAAGTTCTACACTAGGCTGTTTCCAGTCGGACAAGAACATTTTAAAGAAGAGACAAGAAGACAGACTCTTCCTATGAGCATTGACTCGAGTGGGATGACTGCCTTCTAGTCTCACCTTCCGCCTCTGCAGCTCATTGGTGGCTCTGTGCCAGCAAGCTTCCGTCATTCAGCATTTGAAAACTTGATCTGGGAATGAAAATTGTTTGGGAACCAGTTGCTTTTTAGACACATGTGTACCCCCAAATTCAGTATTGAATGAAAGATATACTACTAGATTCTAGTAATATAAATATATAAGTAATAAGCGGTTTCCTCAGGGCCAAAATAACACTGCCCTAAGAAGATAGAGGAATGTAAGAAATAGTGAAGCAGATTTCACTCTGTGAAGCATTCACTTCCTTTACGTTCAAGTCTATGTAATGGGGTAGAGTTCTGACCTCTAGCAGATTATTGGTTCAGTTACTTAAACAATGGCTAACATGACAGAGACTGTATATATTTTTCTCAGATAAAACTCTTACCTAATAGGTAGATTAGTTGTAGAGCAAGCGTGGTCCCATCTATCTGCCGTTCCTTCGGTTGTTGTCCTCATCTGAATGACCAAAACTGGATCGACACTACCACATTTATGGTTAGGGTGAAAAAGAAGGGGAAACTTAGTGGAAGGCAAACAGCATGACCAGAAAGTTGTACATATGTTGCTCCTCAAATGCTCTTGACGAGAATTTCATCATATGGCCCTACTGTGGCAAGAGAGACTGAGAAATACAGTTTCTAGTAGGTAATCACCTAAAACTTGGGAGGTACTGTTACTAGAAGGATGGAGAAAGAAGAGTATTTTAAAGCACTGTCACAGACTGTTCCTTTGGTCGTCTGAATATCTGTGCATATGTTTTTTTTTTTTTTTCCTCACACATAGAACACACTATCTTTCCGTAGAAGACGATCCAAAATCCCAACAAGTTAGTACATCCAGATAAAAATCCAGGCTTTCCAGGTAACATGCAATTCTCTCCATCATGGCGATACAACTTTTCCTAATTTGACTATTTATAATACAGCGGAATATCGGTTGCTTTTTTGTTTTTTTGCCCTGTTGCCATTATTGCCCAGGTATCTTATATGAAATGATACTGTCTTCTGGATGACCACAATAAAAATTCTCATTTGAAAAAAGAGTAGGAAATACAGAGCAGTCACAGGTTTGTGGTACATACTACAATTCGTTGGGTAAGAAACGCAAAGACAACCTACTCTTGGATAAAGCAGATATCTTGGTTAGCCCATGTGCTTGCTCTGGGAGTAACCCTTCTGTCTGTAACCCTCTCTGGCACATCCGAAGAGGTATGTGCTTGGGGCTAAACAGCTTTCATATCTTGCTGTTTCTGCAGCAGGTTTAGAGCCCTGAAATTGCCTTTGGGTTCACAACAGTGACAAGATTTCTGCAGTCTAGCCTTGTGGTTGCTTTGGTAGCACAAACAGCATCAAAAACAATACTGAGCTGGCTTCTACTTATGTTCTTCTAGTGAGTTTCTTGTGCTAGCAATCTCAGTTCTAAGATTTAGTCTAGAAGTCATTCTTTTTTTTTTTTTTTTTTTTTTTTAGAGAATGCAGAGGTGGGGACAGAGAGAGAGGGAGAGAGAGAGAGAGGGAGAGAATCTTCAGCAGACTCCCCACTGAGCACAGAGCATAAGTCAGGGCTCCATCCCATGACCATGAGATCATGACCTGAGCCGAAATGAAGAGTCAGACACCTAACTGAGCCACCTAAGTGCCTGAGTCTAGAAATAATTCTTATCCAATATCTTTTTTATCTTTACTGGGTTCTGAACTTAGCCCGTCTTCATCTCTCTCATTTCAATGGTGGCTTACTTGAAACATTGCTGAAAACAGAAAACGTAATGTTAGAGTAGTGGACATTACTCATATTTTAGTTGTCCATCTGTACCTGTGGCCGAGGCTGCTAGCTGCCTAACAGAGTTGTGTCTTCTCACTCCATTGTGAAATTCTGCCTTTGGAAATGACACCTTGTCAGGGACTATACGTGTCAGACCTCCTTTGTATCTATGCAGCCCCAGTAGTATATGAGTAAAAGTAAGAGGTCTCAGTTCAAGCCTGAGATTGTTAGGACTTGGGCGTGCCTTCTCCACACTTCCTGAGTGACTTTAGAAACCAAGTGCTGAAGAAGGCAAGAGTGCCACCAGGTAGAAGTCATTGAATACCATCTTGAAGCAGAATCGATGCCTCTGTGGGTAGTGATACTTAGACTGTCATATGAGTGAGGAATAAACTTTGTGCTAATAAACAAAAGATTTGAGATTGTTCATTAAGTTATTTTTGTTACCATAATGGATAGAGAATCCTTTCCATGTCTTGGGTATTTCCCAGGTTAAAGGTTTTACTGGAAAACAGAGCCCACCTTGCAACACAGAATCTGAAAAGGCCAGCTATTTGCCTTTCTAGAATCTCTGGCACTTTTGTGTGGGTACATAACCCTCAGTCTGTTATTGAGACTCATCCTGGACCTTGATATAGGAGCCATGATATGAGTTAGGGAGTGTGGAGAATTCATTTTGGGACAGTAGTTTGGGCAGCAACATTCAGATTCCTGGAAATTTTGTGGGCTATACAGTACACATTTATTGAATTAATTCTGGCTTAAAAATAGTCCAAATTCATTATCATGGCTTAGAATTCAGAACCATCACTAATAATCCATAAGAGATGACTGAGGCGACCTTAAAGTAATGATCCACATAATACCAATTAGATCCAGCCAGCAGGACCAGGGTTGGGTTTTTAAAGGCATTTTTGAGTATGTGAAGTTTCCTTTTTTCTATGTGACCAAAAATGCAAAATCTATTAGAATTAGAAAAATGCTGTTGAGCTCATTAATGGGAAATGCAATTAGCTGTCATTTGAAGTGGTGTTTCTACCAAGAGAATCAGGCCTCACTTCATCCTTCTGTGCTTTATTATTTCCTAGCAGCTGAAATGAAAAACTGTATGCTCATATTATTTTTAGAGCATTTTAACCAGAAAATGGCTCTACAATCTGCATACTTTCTCAAGAATATTTCTCTAACCCATATTTCAGTATTCTGGGTAATTGTACACTTAAGTACCTTTTGAGGTCACTGATTGAGTAACTAGCATAGCACACCCTAAATATCATGTGAAGTAGAATTGTAGTCCAGTAGGTTTAGCTGAAGACACGCCCACAGTTCATTTTTGATTGGAGAAAAAATTCTCCTAAACGGTCATTGTCACCGTTAAAGATGGCATTCAGAAATACAATGCCCACTTTATGGACACCACTTCTCCTGTCATCCCAAAATCTTAGTGGAAAGCAAAAGGGACCTCTAAAATGAACACCATTATGCCTTTTTACAGGAGTTTTAGAAGCTCCAATTTCCTCTCAAAACACATAGCTTTCATTATGCATCATTAAGAAAGTGATTATTTCAGGGCGCCTGGGTGGCTCAGTTGGTTAAGCGACTGCCTTCGGCTCAGGTCATGATCCTGGAGTCCCGGGATCGAGTCCCGCATCGGGCTCCCTGCTCAGCGGGGAGTCTGCTTCTCCCTCTGACCCTCCTCCCTCTCATACTCTCTGTCTCTCATTCTCTCTCTCTCAAATAAATAAATAAAAAATCTTAAAAAAAAAAGTGATTATTTCAGGGAATTTCAGTGAATGGTTATTATCCTTTTTACTCTTTGACCTTCTGTAATTCTGAGCCTCTATAAATAATGTACCACCTAAGTGCCACAGTGGGATTTTGCAACAAATTAGTGATACCACAGAAGAAAATACATTGTTTAATTTTACCATAATATAAGTATCTTAATTTCGTATAATCAAGGGGTATTTCCTAATAGTAAATATCTCAGAAGACTTCTAAGAGAATATTATTTTTAAATATAAACCATCTAATTTTATAAACCATATTAAAATTGAATGGTCTGGCTCATACTGTAAATTGCAAACCTTTTTTCTGTCTTTAAAGGAAGATACCAATTTTACAGAGCATAATACTGCATATCACGGTTAATTTCAATTAACAATTATAGTGAAAAATTCTAGATGAATGTCGTCTGCAAAGAATTCAGAAATCTAATTTAAACATGACTTTCAAATTTCAGGTTTGTTAAGTCACTTGTCAAAATCACTGTTTAACCACTTCCAACCCATGGTGGTTGTGGGACCTTTGCAGTGTTACCTAATGTCACTTCTGTCATCTCTCCTGATCATTTGTAACAGTCTGAATCCAATCAGGAGAGAGAAAACAGTATTTTGAATAGGAAAAGTTATTTTTTTGCAAGTTAATTTTTTTTAAGTAAAGAGTTATTGTAACAGGGATTGGAATACTGAGGGATTAGCTAGAAGTACAGATCACTCTGAAGACTGTAGGTATACCAGATATAGTATTATATAATGTAATCTGTAACAACAACTCCCCCTGGAATTGAGCTAGCCTGAGGAAGCAACCTCAATCCCCTGTGCCTCTGGGCTGAGATCCAGATCTTGCTTTTTTTTTTTTTTTTCCTTAAGATTTTATTTATTTGAGAGACAGACCATGTGCACCCTGCATGAGCTGGTGGAGGGGCAAAGGGAGAGGGAGAAGCAGACTCTCCGCTGAGCAGGGAGCCAGACACGGGGCTTGTTCCCATGACCCTGGGACCATGAACTAAGCCAAAGGCAGATGCTTAACCAATTGAGCCACCCAGGTGCCACGCCCCCCCCCCCCCCCCCCCCC
>NC_058414.1:25666708-25772081 GCF_002201575.2 Neomonachus schauinslandi | reverse complement strand
CCCCCCCCCCCCCCCCCCCCCCCGAGATCCAGATCTTCTTTTTTTTTTTTTTTTATGAAAAGATTTTGTTTATATATTTGACAGAGAGAGACACAGTGAGAGAGGGAACACAAGCAGGGGGAGTGGGAGAGGGAGAAGCAGGCTGCCCACCAAGCAGGGAGCCCGATGCGGGGCTCGATCCCAGGACTCTGGGATCATGACCTGAGCTGAAGGCAGACGCTTAACGACTGAGCCACCCAGGCGCCCCAGATCCAGATCTTCTTATGGAAGATGGAGTCATGGCCCACCAAATGACCGAAAAGTTGCTATGATGTTATGCTAGAATGGTTTGCTGGTAATTCATCTTCTAGGTCCAAAATGTCTCCTTGGAGGCACTCCTACAAAAGTAGTCAGGGAGTACTGCTGGCCATTTTTTTTTTTGGAGAGTCTGAGAGCCCTCCAAAAGTTACCCAAGCTATAGGAGTTGAGCTCTAGAAAATACAATGCCCTGCAGGATCCAGACACCAGGAAGGCCTCACATGCCCCAAGAGCCTTTGAGCAAACAAATCAGAAACAGGAAGCAAAAACCCTTTCTTCATTGAGTGTCTCTCTTTCATCATCTGCTGACAAAGCTTAAAATTGTGCTCCTTGGTAAGAGAAAAATATTTTAAGAGCCCAGATCCTTTTTCATAGAGCAAGATAAATGGATGATTTTGGAGCTGAGAGGCAATAAATGTATAACCAGCAAAACATTGTACTGAAAGGATATCATCATTTAAATTTGTAGTTATCACCTAGACCCCAGCTTGGGGAGTCAGATATTATAGAGGTCTAGTTGAACGTGAACTGGCATGTCTCCTGGCATGCTTGTTGCTTTGTTCCAGGGCTCCCACAAAAAGAAAAAGTGAAATATTATCTGACTGACTTCACGTTTTTGTAAGTGAAGATTGTAGGAATAAAAGTAAATTTATCATTTCATTTGCATTGACTATATTGTAAATGGTTGGGAGATGGCTATATTTAAACTGTTTTATATAAATGTGATGAGTCCTTTAAAATGAATGTCATTTTATAATCTAGTCACTAGTGAGAAAAAAATTTT
Organism: Neomonachus schauinslandi; assembly: GCF_002201575.2. Taxonomy (NCBI): domain Eukaryota; kingdom Metazoa; phylum Chordata; class Mammalia; order Carnivora; family Phocidae; genus Neomonachus; species Neomonachus schauinslandi. Next base: position 25,771,000 of record NC_058414.1, on the reverse strand, counting down.
GTAGGCAAGGAGAGATTCGGAAGTTACCTATTTTTTGACATATCCTAATTGGCCAAATTATTATAGTTAACTGATAAACCTGATTCAAAGTAAAGTTTCCATAATTTCCATAGTTTTCAGTAAAGGGCAAAATAGATTGGGGGGCATAAGTCATGTGAATTATTAAAGGAATTTTCCTAAGAGTCATATGTTCAAGGAGAGGACTTGTTCAGCATAAAATTATCTAATTCTGCAGCATTTATTATTCTCCATTAGGTCTAAGGTATGTGTGTGTGTAAAGCATTTAATTTTAATTAAAGGGTAGATTTGGTTAGAAAAATGCAAATTAATTGCATTCAAAAAATCAGTGCAGTTAAACAGTTTTTTTTCTTGATTGCAAAATGATAAAGGCTCTGAAACTAATACAAGATTCTTGAATTTGTGCTTGAATTACTTCAAATCAGTCAAATAAATTTAAGGAAAATAGTTTTCTGTGGATTTATTTTAATTCTACTTTAACTTTCTTAATTATAATCGCAAATGTTCTGGCCATTATCAAATATGTGAAGAAAAAGATTTAAAAAATCTTACCACTATATCAATAACAATTCAAGAGAAACAGGTGTCTTTTTATAGATCAAGATAGTATGACATTGAATGAAAATATAAAGATCAAAAAATTGAAAGTACAATTTCCATTAGTGGCAAGTAATTTTCCTTTTAAGGTAAATTTTTATGTTAGTAGAGGGGAAGTAATATGTATAACCGCTGGACACCTGATAAAACACGTTAAGATAGCATCTAGAAAATCCCTATGTCAACAAGTTAGTTATGAAATAATGTGAAAAAAGAAAATTAACTTCTGTTACTTTCTTTTACACTGCTGTGTTTGCCATTTTAAAAAAGACTAAGGTATAAAAATTATAATCCCGGGGCGCCTGGGTGGCTCAGTCGTTAAGCGTCTGCCTTCGGCTCAGGTCATGATCACAGGGTCCTGGGATCGAGCCCCACATTGGGCTCCTTGCTCCGTGGGAAGCCTGCTTCTCCCTCTCCCACTCCCTCTGCTTGTGTTCCCCTCTCTCGCTATGTCTCTCTCTGTCAAATAAGTAAATCTTTAAAAAAAAAATTATAATCCCATTTTAACTATTGCTCTGGTAAGTGGAATGTGTCAGTGGAGTTTTGTGACTTTTGAAAATATCTTTCTAGATCATATGTAATATTTTTATTTAATTTCTCTATTTTTCATTTAATTTCTCTTTCTTTTAGCTTCCCCATGGGTTGATAACAGTAGAACTCCAAACAAGATTGATCTTTATGATGTACGCAGAAGACCATGGTAAGAATTTTTAGGTAGTCATGAAAAAATGAACTAGACAAAAGAAGGTCACATTTTTGGTGAAAAAATTGAAAGGATTTCCATTTTAGAATGAATACTGTCTAATTATTTTAAAGAGCTCTGGTGTGTGTTTTTTTTTTTCCATCTAATAAATAAATGCAGTTAAAACAATGAAGATAGTGAGTTCAAGTGAGCAATAATAATGAAAATTGTTGAAATGATTTGTCACATGGCTTCAAATGGACGAGTTGTAAGTTTTATATTCAATGTCATCTCTAAATCTCTTTTAGCTGGTGGGGGTTTCTATTGAAAAGCTCCCAGTTTGCTTGGAGTAGAGCTCTAATGAAGTGTTTCGATAGAGTAGAAGGTGGTTTGCCTCTGGCAGTGAACTAATGAGAACTGGCTGCAAGGTAAAAGCTGCCCCTAGTTACGGTCACAAAGCTTAGGTTTCATTTTCCCAAAAGGAAAGTTTTTTGTTCCTCACTACTAAAGCAACTCATTCTCCTAACATAGACCTTGAAAAATAGCAAATAGCTCATGAGTGCACGCACTGGGAAACAATTATTAAGCTTGTGTATTTTATTTCCATTTTTTAAAAGATGTATTTAATGTGTAGATTTTTTTTTTTTTTTAAAGATTTTATTTATTTATTTGACAGAGAGATAGCGAGAGCAGGAACACAAGCAGGGGGAGTGGGAGAGGGAGAAGCAGGCTTCCCGCCGAGCAGGGAGCCCGATGTGGGACTCGATCCCAGGACCCTGGGATCATGACCTGAGCCGAAGGCAGACGCTTAACGACTGTGCCACCCAGGCGCCCTAGATTTCTTTTTTTAAGGAGTTCACATTTTATACAATATACTGCTTTGTAATCTGTTCTTTCATATCAATACCTTTGAGTGCTTATGCATAAGAGACATGCTTAACGTCATTTTAGAATGATTATATGGTAACTTATTTTGAAAATCCCCTATTGGACATTTAGATGATTTCTAACTTTTTGCTAGGGTTTATACAAATTCCAAGATGCATGATGATTGATTCGAAGAAATATATTTAAGACTTTGAAAATGGACTATTAAGCATTCCAGTAGCAATTTAGATGAACACCAGCCACAAATGATAATACCAGATATTATAATCCACATAATATTTTTGTTAATATTTCTCCAGATGTGGTGGCCCTGAAGCTATGGGTTGTTGAATGGAGGCCGAGACTATGATATCATGTAGATTGGGTTCAGGAACTTGTTTTTGAGGGGAACCTTAGAAGCAAGGTGCCAACCTGCTATCCTGTCCTCTCATCTTCCCATAGAGAAGCATGCCAGGACCAGTTCACATGCTGGACATGAACTAGATTTTCCTCTCATTGGAATATCCTGGCGAACCTGCCCCATTTACCTCCTTACAGAGAAACAGACTTCGGTGCACGTTTTAAGCTGTTTCATGAACACGTAGTCCTGAGTAGATACTCACTGTGTTGGATGTTGTCTGAAAACGAATTGGCAGGTTTTCTGCAGGCTTCTGAGAAGTTAGATTTAGTCATGGGCAAAGAGGCCTGAGTGATAACTAAAAAGTTGAGGTCAGGTTCAGCTCTTCCTGGTGGGTAAGTCAGCCCTCCGACCCCCGTCACGCTGGCCAGGCAGCATAAACTTTGGGGATCATTCACCTGCAATTCACTTTCTCTCTACAGTCGTTGAACTATCTGAATACAACTTTCCTAGATTTGCTTTAATAGGCACAGATTCTGAGTCAGTAGGGCTGGGGTTCAATGTGAGAATCAGTGTTTTGAACTGGTTCTCCCGGTGATTCTACTCTTGGCAATGTTATATATTACTTTGTTTTAAATTACTTCCTTATCCCTTTGTATAACCCCTTAGTATTTCTTGTCTGTTGATAGTTGTTTTCTCACATTCCTAGACCACCTAGCTATTTCTGTGTTTATTTTTTTCATTGAAAAATAGGATATAATCTTATAATTCCTTAGAGTGAGTTTTAAACCCCACGGTCAATAAATTGGAGTTTAGGATATATATATATATATATTTCACATCCAGGAGTTAATTTCTTTTGCTTCTAATACTAGAACACATCTCTTGATCTTTTCTTATAGCTGTGATACATACCTTAAGTATTTTGCCTCTGACATCTCTATTATGTTAAATATAGCTTTTTAAAAATCAACATTGTAGAATTGTGAATGAAAGCACATTGTCTACTGAGATAGAATGGAAGTAGGGCCATGCTTGGAAAAGACTTGAAGAAATCAGTAAAAACCAATTTTTCAAAACATATCAATGTTTAATATTTTTCAAGATAAAAAAGTATTCATATGGTATTTGTTTCAGGTACATCCAAGGAGCTGCATCACCTAAAGACATGCTTATTTTGGTTGATGTGTGAGTAGTTAAATATTTTACATATATATACTGAAAATATAGGGAGGATTTGAAGATAACAGTAGTATGTTGGAAATAGGCTGGGGTGGGGGGAGGGGGAAGGCAAAGAGCAATCATGATGACTTTTATATCCAGACAAAGAAGCCATGTTAAGACAGTAACAAAACAAACAAAAATTCTCTTACTGTAAATAAGAATCTATATTGGAATTGAAAATTACGGCATCGTTCTAAAGTCTGAGCTTTTTGAAAATTATTCTTTTGTTACAAATTTTTGCTTTATATTTTAAACAGGAGAAAGTATTTGGTTGCTAAAACTTAGCAGTTCCTGCTACCAAACAAAACAAAACAAATTAGTTGGCACTTAGTCATTAATTAGTCAGTTAATTCAAATAACTTGTAGGGATTTAGCCACAAAATAGATAAATATCGAATATATTAAAGGCCAATACTGGGACTTTTTCAAGGGAAATGCTGGTATATAGGAAGGAATTCCACAAGTTTTTATATTGGTCGTTTTATTTTTTTACATCGCTTCAAGTTAAGGGGTGTGTGTGTGTAATCTTCTAATAAAATTTAAGATGAAATTGTAGAACATCGAAAATAATTAGTTTTTAAGAGTAATACCAAGGAGTTAAAAATATGAGGTATAAAATGCTTATTTTCCCTGAGAGAAAAAGTTACATCTTCTTATATTCTTTGCCACATTGGAAGAAACAGAATCCAATGTTTTGTAGGCAGATAAATCCATACTACAAGCTAGTATCAACATTTGAAAACATTTAGAAAATGATCTGAAGTAAACAAGTTAAAAACCTATCACCTAGCCTGAAGAAGGGAAGATAAATGAATTCAACAACTAAAACTTGGTGCTCGTTTCGGCAGCACATATACTAAAACAACTATAACTTACATGTTAGTTCCCATTTCATTTCTTAAGATATATGTAAGTCAGAACATTTTAATTAAATTATTGTGGAGTTTATATCATATGCTAATCCTTGATATTCTTCTTAAGTATAAATCTAAATGGTGATTCAATATGTTATAACCTTATTGGATATATGATAATTCCCAGAAATAATTTTTCATATTAAAATCTCTAGAACCCACATGCATATCGGAAGACTAAAAATGCATACGAAGTTGAAATATCATTTTTAAAGGATATTTCAACAAACATGTATGGAGGCTGTCCTTTATACAATGTGATAATGTAAAGACAAAGATGATTAAGATGTCTCTCAAAGATAATTCAAGTGTATTAGTGAAACTAAACTCTATTTCCAAGTAACTAAAATAATTGTAGAAGGTGATAGATGTAAAGTCTGACCCAGCACTAAGAGTTGATAGGAAAGAGCATTCTGATTTAAAGTGTCAGAAAAGACTTCATTAAGGAGGTAAAAGTAGAATTGATTCCTTAGAGTTAGGATTTCACAAGGTGGGCATGGGAGAGGAGAGGAAAGAGAATGGAATTTCCAGTGGAAGAATTGACAGGAGCAAAGCTGCGTGGGTGAGAACATCTGGGGAAACTATTGAGCAGAAGGAAGAAAGAAAGAAAGAGTATGAAAGTTTTGGAAAGCAGGGCTTTTGTGATCACTGGCTAGTTAGTAGGTGACTATGAGCTATTAACAGTATTTGATCAAGGTGTGTTTCCAGAATTTTCACCTGTTTGCATGGGGGTAGGGGGAGTAGAGGCTGAGAGTTGGATGGAGTGGCAAGCTCAGGGTCTTCAGGTAAGAAGTACCTGACACTGAGTGGAGAGAAGGTGGAGAGGAGGCCACCTCTGTGGGAACTGGGAAGTGGAATGAAAAAGGGAGGTTCTCTGAATGGGTTGGAAAGTTGAGGGAGGAGGAAATTGGATGACTGAAATCCAGCCTGGTTGGTACCAAGAACATTAATAGGAAAAAAATATGTTTGGGAGTAATTTGCCATTTTGTACATGGACCCTGTAGGTGTTTAACAAACAGCCAGAAGTCTAAAGTAGGGAAAAGCCAAGAGCCCTGGAGATGAAGAAAGGGGAGGTAGTTGCCTAGAGATGAGTCTCACAATGAGATGAGGTTGTCAAGGATCATCGAATATGTAGAGACAAGAGAAATAAAGACTAAAACCCTTCAACTTGGCTAACAGAGCTGGTATTCAGTATCTATTTCCTGAATAAGTAAATAGGCCATGAGTATCCATAATTTCTTAAAATCGTCCCTGGACATCATCATTGTAGTTAGAAACACATACATTCTGATGCTGATAGGAAAGATAAGATTCCTTATAATTTACTTCTACTCTATCAAAAACATGACTTTCTTTACTAATTTTTAAAGACAAAAATATTTAATTACATAAATGACCTAGAGTTAGTGCAGAAGTCTCCTTTCCTTCTGATGTGTGGTGTTGCTTCAGTACGTGGTCATGGACCCATTTTTTTTTTTTTTTTTTTTAAATAGGAGTGGAAGTGTTAGTGGATTGACACTTAAACTGATCCGAACCTCTGTCTCCGAAATGTTGGAAACCCTCTCAGATGACGATTTCGTGAATGTGGCTTCAGTAAGTATAAGATGACTGCATTTTTATGGAATTAATTCTGCAATTTCTGTTTCCCCCAATTTTAAATACTTTATCGTGTTTTATCATTGATAGGCTGAGGTAGGTCTGATCTTTGATAAGGCGATCTCACTGAGCAGTCCTATTCTTGTTCCTAATTCTCCTATACTTCCATGCCAAGGTCCTTTTTGAATGTCTGAGGCTTTTCCTGTGAGTGAAATAATTGAAGTAATAATGAAGAAGAAAAAGCATGGCAAATATTCTCCTTCACGCCAAGGAGCTTAAACAGGTGACATGAACCCCTATACTCACTGTTATCACTGTAACTCCTAATGTTATGAAACCTGGACTGGATCGCTCGACCGAAGAACCAAGCTGCACTCAGAGATCTTGGAGGCTAGGAGGTTTATTTAATGCCGTCAGGCTCAGAGGAGAGTGGTCTCCAAAGGTGTGAGCCCTGAGCACAAACAAAGGGGGTAATTTATACACTTCTACTTCCGCATACTTGGTATTTTGGCGCCCGTGGGAAGCCTTTTGGTGCGCGCAGGAAGCAGAGCTTAGAGAAGAACCTGGAAGAGCCCCCGGGGTAGGGGCTGGGACTCCCTTATTGGCTCCGTCGGCCATCTTAGGACACAGATTTTTCCTTATCACTAATAAGTAGCAACTATGGCAATTTTCTGTTCATTATAATACTCATTTTTCACATTGGACACATATCTATAACGTATTACGGTTTTTTAAATTTTAGTATAATTAAGGTCATATTAGTTTCAGGTATACAACATATTGATTCAACAATTCTATACATTATTCAGTGCTCACGATGATAAGTATAGCTACCATCTGTTACTACAATAGTGTTGACTGTATTCCCTCTTCTGTACTTTTATCTGTGACCTATTTATTTTATAATTGGAAGTTTGTACCTCTTCATCCCCTTTATCTATTTTACCCATTCCCCCCACCTGCCTACCTTCTGGCAACCACCAGTTTGTTCTTTGTATTTCAGAGTCTCTTGTGTGTTTGTTCATTTGTTTTATTTTTTTTTATTATTATTATGTTAATCACCATACATTACACCATTAGTTATTGATGTAGTGTTCCATGATTCATTGTTTGCGTATAACACCCAGTGCTCCATGCAGAACGTGCTCTTTAATACCCATTCCCAGACTAACCCATCCCCCCAACCCCCCTCCCCTCTAGAACCCTCAGTTTGTTTTTCAGAGTCCATCATCTCTCATGGTTTGTCTCTCCCTCCGATTCCCCCCCTTCATTCTTCCCCTCCTGCTATCTTCTTCTTCTTTTTTTTTTTTTTAACATATAATGTATTATTTGTTTCAGAGGTACAGATCTGTGATTCAACAGCCTTGCACATGTCTATCACCCAGCCACCCCATCCCTCCCACCCCCCACCACTCCAGCAACCCTCAGTTTGCTTCCTGAGATTAAGAATTCCTCATATCAGTGAGGTCATATGATACGTGTCTTTCCCTGATTGACTTATTTCGCTCAGCATAACACTCTCCAGTTCCATCCACGTCGTTGCAAATGGCAAGATCTCATTCCTTTTGATGGCTGCATAATATTCCATTGTGTATATATATATATACCACATCTTCTTTATCCATTCATCTGTCGATGGACATCTTGGCTCTTTCCACAGTTTGTCTGTTGTGGACATTACTGCTATAAATATTGGGGTGCACGTATCCCTTCAGATCCCTACATTTGTATCTTTGGGGTAAATACCCAGTAGTGCAATTGCTGGATCGTATGGTAGCTCTATTTTCAACTTTTTGAGGAATCTCCATACTGTTTTCCAGAGTGGCTGCACCAGCTTGCATTCCCACCAACAGTGTAGGAGGGTTCCCCTTTCTCTGCATCCCTGCCAACATCTGTCATTTCCTGACTTGTTAATTTTAGCCATCCTGACTGGTGTGAGGTGGTATCTCATTGAGGTTTTGATTTGGATTTCCCTGATGCCGAGTGATGTTGAGCACTTTTTCATATGTCTGTTGGCCATTTGGATGTCTTCTTTGGAAAAATGTCTGTTCATGTCTTCTGCCCATTTCTTGATTGGATTCTTTGTTCTTTGGGTGTTGGGTGTTGGGGGTTTGATAAGTTCTTTATAGATTTTGGATACTAGCCCTTTATCTGATATGTCATTTGCAAGTATCTTCCATTCTGTTGGTAGTCTTTTGGTTTTGTGGACTGTTTCCTTTGCTGTGCAAAAGCTTTTTATCTTGATGAAGTCCCAGTAGTTCATTTTTGCCCTTGCTTCCCTTGCCTTTGGCAATGTTTCTAGAAAGAAGTTGCTGCGGGTGAGGTTGAAGAGGTTGCTGCCTGTGTTCTCCTTTAGAACTTTGATGGACTCCTGTCTCACACTGAGGTCTTTCAACCATTTTGAGTCTATTTTTGTGTGTGGTGTAAGGAAATGGTCCACTTTCATTCTTCTGCATGTGGCTGTCCAACTTTCCCAACACCATTTGTTGAAGAGACTGTCTTTTTTCCATTGGACATTCTTTCCTGCTTTGTCGAAGATTAGTTGACCATAGAGTTGAGGGTCCATTTCTGGGCTCTCTATTCTGTTCCATTGATCTATGTGTCTGTTTTTGTGCCAGTACCATACTGTCTTGATGATGACAGCTTTGTAACAGAGCTTGAAGTCGGAATTATGATGCCACCAGCTTTGCTTTTCTTTTTCAACATTCCTCTGCTATTCGGGGTCTTTTCTGGTTCCATACAAATTTTAGGATTATTTGTTCCATTTCTTTGAAATAAGTGGATGGTATTTTGATGGGGATTGCTTTGAATGTGTAGATTGCTCTAGGCACCAAAAGAAAGCTGGGGTGGCAATCCTTATATCAGACAAATTAGATTTTAAACCAAAGACTGTAATAAGAGATGAGGAAGGACACTATATCCTACTTAAAGGGTCTATCCAACAAGAAGATCTAACAATTGTAAATATCTATGCCCCTAACATGGGAGCAGCCAATTATATAAGCCAATTAATAACAAAAGCAAAGAAACACATCGACAGCAATACAATAATAGTAGGGGACTTTAACACCCCCCTCACTGAAATGGACAGATCATCTAAGCGGAAGATCAACAAGGAAATAAAGACTTTATTTTTTATTTTTTTTTAAAGATTTTATTTATTTATTTGACAGAGATAGAGCACAAGTAGGCAGAGAGGCAGGCAGAGGGAGAGGGAGAAGCAGACTCCCTAATGAGCAGGGAGCCCGATGCGGGACTCGATCCCAGAACCCTAGGATCATGACCTGAGCTGAAGGCAGCTGCTTAACCAACTGAGCCACCCAGGTGCCCGGAAATAAAGACTTTAAATGACACACTGGACCAAATGGACTTCACAGATATATTCAGAACATTCCATCCCAAAGCAACAGAATACACATTCTTTTCTAGTGCCCATGGAACATTCTCCAGAATAGATCACATCCTAGGTCACAAATTAGGTCTCAACTGGTACCAAAAGATTGGGATCATTCCCTGCATATTTTCAGACCACAATGCTTTGAAACTAGAACTCAGTCACGAGAGGAAAGTCGGAAAGAACTCAAGTACATGGAGGCTAAAGAGCATCTTACTAAAGAATGAATGGGTCAACCAGGAAATTAAAGAAGAATTAAAAAGAATTCATGGAAACAAATGAAAATGAAAACACAACTGTTCAGAATCTTTGGGATGCAGCAAAGGCAGTCCTAAGAGGAAAGTATATAGCAATAAAGCCTTTCTCAAGAAACAAGAAAGGTCTCAAATACACAACCTAACCCTACACCTAAAGGAGCTGGAGAAAGAACAGCAAATAAAGCCTAAACCCAGCAGGAGAAGAGAAATAATAAAGATGAGAGCAGAAATCAATGAAATAGAAACCAAAAGAACAGTAGAACAGATCAACCCAAGTAGGAGCTGGTTCTTTGAAAGAATTAATAAGATTGATAAACCCCTGGCCAGACTTTTCAAAAAGAAAAGAGAAATGACCAAAATAAACAAAATCATGTTCATTTGTTTTAATTTTTAGATTCTACGTGTAAGTGAAATTATACGGTATTTGTTTTTCTGCACCTGACATTTTACTTAGCATAATACTTTCTAGGTCTATCCATGGTGTCCCAAATGGCAAGATTTCTTTCTTTCTTTTTTTTTTTTTTGGCTGAGTCCTATTCCTCTGTGTGTGTGTGCGTGCGCGCGCGTATGTGTGTATCTCACATTGTCTTTATCCATTCATCCTTTGGTTGATAATTGGGTCACTTCCATATCTAGATTATAATAAATAATGCTACAGTAAACATAGGGGTGCGTATATCTTTTTGAATTAGTGGGTTTTTTTTTTTTTTTTTTTTTTGGGTAAATACCTAGTATTGGAATTACTGGATCATATAGTATTTCCGTTTTTAATTTTTTGAGGAACCTCCATGTTGTTTTCCACAGTGGCTGCACCAATTTACATTCTCAGCAATAGTGCATGAAGGTTTCTTTTTCTCCACATCCTCACCAACTCTTGATATTTTTTTTGTCTTTTTCACATTGGCCTCTCTGACTGGTCTAAGGCAATATCTCATTGTGGTTTTGATATGCATTCCCTGATGATGAGTGATGTTGAGCATCTTTTCTGTGTCTGTTGGCCATCTATATGTCTTCTTTGGAAAAATGTATTCAGGGCCTCTGCCCATTATTTAATTGGGTTGTTTGTTTTTTTGTGTGTTTTCTTGGGGGGGGGAGGGTTTTGAGTTATGGGAGTTACATATTTTGGATATTAACCCTTATTGGATATGTCATTTGCAAATATCTTTGCCCATTTAGTAGGTTGCTTCTTTTGTTTTGTTGATGGTTTCCTTTTCTGGGCAGAAGCTTTTTATTTTGATATAGTCCCAATGGATTATGCTTGCTTGTGTTTCCTTGTCTTAGGAGACATATCTAGAAAAATGTTGCTATGGCTAATGTCAGAGAAGCTCTGCCTTTGTTCTCTTCTAGGATTTTTATGGTTTCAGATCTCACAGGTCTTTTACCCATTTTGAGTTTATTTGTATATGGTGTGAGAAGATGGTCCAGTTTCATTCTTTTGCATGTGGCTGTCCAGTTTTCCCAACACCATTTGTTGGAGAGACCATCTTTTCTCCATTGTATATTATTCCTCTTTTGTCATTGATCAATTGCCCATATAAGCGTGGGTTTATTTCTGGAGTCTATTCTGTTCCATTGATCTATGTGTTTGTTTTCCATTAATCTATGTGTCTGTACCATACTGTTCTGATTACTTTGTAGTATATCTTGAAATCTAGGATTGTGGTATCTCCAGATTTGTTCTTTCTCAAGATTGCTTTGGCTAACTTTAGGGTTATTTTTTTACAGCTTTGTGGAAAATGCCACTGGTAATATGTATCATAATAATGTATTAAGAATTATAATAATGTATTATGTTTTCAAGGTATTGTTAACACAAGAACTGACATGTCAATGTGCTTTTTAAAAAATACTATTTCCAAAGAACCATAGTAGACCTTCCTACTCATAGCTAAAGAATGTTGAACTCCAGAGCAAATAAAACAGGACAAAATGAATATTACCACATCTCATGAAATTTCATGATCGTTTATTGGTATATAACTTCACGTTTGAAGTGGTTATATTCACAGAGATGGAAGTGAGCGATTTGTGCCAAGGTCATTTTGTATTGAACATAAAAGAAGAGATTTGTCTTTGAGACTTCCTTCACTGGAAGGGCACCCCTAGGAAAAAAGTAGTCTCGGGAAGCAGGTATAATTCCTCTGTTAGTCTGAACTCCAGGTAACTAGATGTATGATGTTTACGAAGAGGAACGGGATTTATAACTAAAATGCTTTTAGCAGGATATCACTGGCTGAGGGTAGCTACAGAACCCAGGATCAATGAAGCAAGACTTTATAAAAATGTCCCATAGGTGATACATGCAAGGAACTCTGCATACCTCCTTTGGAGACTTCTTTTCATCTGGGCCACATGTGTGTCTCCATTACAGTAAGGTATGGCCTGGTCTTTAGTTTCCTAGGGCTGCCATAACAATACCATGGATTGGGTAGTTCAAACTACAGAAATGTACTTTTTCATGGTTTTGTAGGCTGGAACTCCAAGATCAAGGTGCTGGCAGGGTCAGTTTCTCCTGCTGGCTTCTTCCCTGGCTGGCAGATGGCTGCCTTATTGCTGCTTTAGATGGTCATCCACTGTGCATCGACACTCCTGGTGTCTCTCCTTCTTATATGGACACCAGTCCTAGTAGATGATGTCCTTATCCTAATAGCCTAATTATAACTTAACCACCTCTTCGAAGAACTTATCCTTGACTACTGTTACATTCTGAGGTACTAGGGGTTCAGATTTCAGCATATGAATTTGAGGGGACACAGTTCAGCCCATAACACCTGGGGAACCACCCTCAATGTCCAGATCTTTCTCTGCTTTACCTGAACCTTAAGCAGTCCTTTAGCTTATCTGTATCCTTGATATTATTTCAGAAAACTTGATACTGCCTAAGATCTGATTCATCCTATTTTTATACACTCTGCTCTGTGTTTTAGCTCAACACTTAACAAAATGTGAACAGGTAAAATATAATTTCTCAAATATCAGAAATGTAGTTATTTAGTTTCACTTGTACATAAACGTATCATTGATTACAAAAGTATAACAAAAGAGAAAGTTGTAAAAAAAAAAAAAAAAAAACAACACATTAAATTCAGTATGGATTTGACCTATCTAGTGAAATTTGTATAAAACCAGCAGATATTAAGTAAGGTCATTGTCTTAAACTGGCTTCTTCCTGATTCTCACTCATGGATTCAAAGTGTGGTAGTTGATTGGGACATGATCCCAGGAAACACTACCAGTTAAAGGAGTATGGAATTGAGTCAAGAGAAGGAAGGAGGGAACCAATTAAAGGATCTCAACTTCATTTAAAGGAACTTTATCCTACTAAAGAATCCTAGGAGCTGTTTAGAATATGAACTTCAAAGTTATTCTGCCGAAAGCCCCAAAGAGCTGGGGCTTTATGTACCAGCCTTCCCCATATGTGGGCAAAATAGATTCTGGCCACAGGAGGGGAAACGGAGACCAGAAGTTGTAGTTAATGGTAGTTAGAAACCTGAACAGTATCCTCTATATCCAGTCACTGATCCTTAAAGATGGTGACTGCTCACAATTAAAACAAACAAACAAGAAAACAAACAAAAACAGCTAAGAACACATCAGGAAGGTGGGCTGCTAATGTTAGAACAAAGTCCATAATTTATATTTATCTTTTTTCTCCTCTCATACCCTCATTTCCCCGCACACTTTGCTAACTCTGTGCCAGCAGGTTGATTAGTGAGATGGCCTGAACTTGAAACCCAGAGGCCTGTGAATCCAGTCTCTGTGTGTCGATTTCACAGTGGCTCCTGAAATTGTCCATAGTCTTCACTGAGCACGGAAGTCTTGAATGAGTACCCTGAGTTTTACGCTTGGTTCTGCTTTCCCACATTATGTAGCAACAATCTTCGTGACAATCTCCTTGTCAGCTGGAGGTCTGCCAGTTGATTTTTTTCCTTGCATTTTGTTTTTCTGGCTTGAGAAATCCAGAATATCGAGATAGTAGGTATAGATTTAGGAGGAGCACCACCTCACCATTACATCCCCACATGGAAAGTCGAACATTTGTGTTCAGCAGAGCCTAAAGTTACAGAGACAGGGTGTACAAATTTTCCAAGCAGATCACTTTCAGTTGTGGTGAGAGATGATGTTCCTACATCCTTCCCTTGGTTCCCACACTCATGCATTCTGCCTTTTTGGGGCAGAGCCAGTGTGGGGAGGGGCAACCTGATTTGTAGCATTTGCTAATTTTCATAATATAATCACTCCCACCTTGGCCACTTTCAAGCTACCTTATGTGAGGCTTTAAAGATTCCTGAAAATGATACCATTGTTTTTTCTTTTGTTGTTTTTTTTTTTTGTTTTTTGTTTTTATGAGCAGATACAAGTTGGTGCCAGCACATAATGAATATAGCACCATGGTTTAGAGTACATGTTATCTTCCCTGCATATTCTGCCAATACCTTCTGGTTCATATTAGGTAGATCTTATGTCTCTTTTGTTGAATATTCTCCCTCTTTCTCTCTCTCTCTCTCCCCGATTGTCTCTCTCTCTTTGTCTCCCTCTCTTTCCTCTGTCTCTCTCGTTTTTGTTTACCTGGAGCATAGACTTCTTTCCCAGATGGGACATTTTGAGACCTTACCTATTTGTTGCCTAGAGCCATGAGGGAAAATGAGATCAGATCTTCAGGAGAACACATGTCATCTTAGGGTGTTTAGGAATAGAAAAACTACTATCTTTTAGGTGGAAGAGGTTATTTCTGCTTATCCAGAGGGTATAGGGGAATCTGGAAGTTCACTGTTCTCAATTGTACCCACCTAGATGTTCTACACTTAGGGTCCCATGATTTGCCTATCATTGCCCTGACTTTTACATAGAAACTTGACAAGGCTATAAATGCAGCCTTCTTTTTAAGGATGTGACTCTCAAAAGCACACACTATGCCTATTTCTGGCACACGTTGACCTCACAACAGGAGATGGGAATCTCTTCATTATTTGTCCTAGAAGTCTTGTGGAGTTCACAGTCTGCCTTCAGTTGATGGTTGGCTGACTTGATGTTATCATTTTCTTCAGTGAATAGAACAACATCCCACCAACTCCAAACCTTTATGATTACTATTGCCAACATATTTCTGAAATGGTAGGCACCTCCCCTTCGATCTATATTGTGTTCCAATCACTGCAGGTGAAACGCTTGGCATTTGTGATACTACAGCCTCTGAGGGGTTTTCTTGACTCTAGTTATGACTGGTATACAGTCAGGTACTAGTGGAGTCTTTGTGGCCACACAGCTGGTGAGTGATGAGTTAATTCTACAATCCCATTCTGAGGATCTATCAACCTAGATTGGGTTTCCCCAGAAATGGTCCCCGAGACAAGGATTCAAGTACAAATGGTTTATTTAGAAAGTAACTCTAGGAAATACTTAGAGAAATGTGAGAAGTTTAAAAAAAAGAACTAATAAAAGTTGGATTATCAAATAAGTTACCACTCTGAGTGAGTACAGCTTGATGCTCTGGACAGTTCTGAGAATCCGTACAGATTATGTGAATCAGAGTTTATCCCTTCCAAGGGGAAAATGTGCTGCAGTATTTAAAGTTAATGAGTGCTCCTGACAGACGTTAATTCCCTGGTGTTCCGAGGCCAACATATACACAGGCAGAGGGCTTACAGAAAGTTCAGGCAGTTAAATTTGGGCTCCATGGAAATACGGACGGGATACCAATAGCATCTGCCTTAGCTAGAAACTAAACAGTGCTATTAATGAAAATGCTTTAAAGAGAATTTCTGATTAAACAGTAGAAATGGATTTGAATGAATTTTGTGTTTTCAGCATTTAACCGGCAACTAATGATTCTTTCTTAATTAAATCACTCAGATGGGATTGACATTGGGATTATTAATGCCTGACAAGTCTTAAAGACCATTACTTTTCTTAAAAATATTAAGGCTTTTAAATGTGTATTGCTTTAAAGAAAATTGTTAACTAACTCCTTAAGAAATACAATTGCAAGATATTTCCTTGTGGTTTCTGTGAACCTGGTCAATAGACCTTGTTGGTTCATTGACAGTTCTTTGCAAATGCATACTTGTGTATCCTCACTTGATGTAGCTTGACTGTGAAAGCTACAGGAGTATTCGCAAATGGGATATGGAGCTCCCAGAAAGAGCTGGGAGTGCATTTAATCCGGAAATAATGTATCTCAATATCTCAAGTTAAAAAATATGAAAATAGTCAGTTATATATTCAAAAATAGGGAAGAAGAATGATATTGGAAAATGTACGATGCATGCAAATTGTAAGGCAAATAATGCAGAAAGATATTTGAAAGATGAAGCCATCATGATTTCCCACTTTATTCCCAGAGAAGTTTATTGCTGGTCTCAGCTCCTGTATATTGGCTTGTTTCGTTTAGATTAGTCACTTTAATTTGCTTTCATTGGTTATGGTCCTCATTTACCATAAAAAGATAGTTTTGTCAACTATACTCTGAATTTTTTATTAACTATATACTGTTGTTAATTTTATTATTTCAGAAAATCATTAGTACATTTTCATGATTGAAAAGTCACTGATTGGTTTTAAATGATCTTATTATTCCAGCCATAGATTTGCCCTTCAGAAATAAGTATGAACAAGATCTCAGGTAGCTATGTGGTCATTGTTTATCTTATTTTGTATTAACCTTCATTAATCACAAGTCTTATGGAATATTTAATGTTATTTTTTTAAACACTGCTTTTGTGGCAGGAACTGTTCTCTTTGTTTTCCATGGTAACTCATTTAGTCTTTATCACTACCTTGTGAGGTAGGTACTATTACTGTTCTTAATTTTACAGATAAAGAAACAAAGTTCTAGTATCTTTTCTAAGGGAGAAGACAGAATTGGAACACAGCCATCTTTGTTTATGAGTCTAGATGTAACCACAAAGTTATGTGACTGAATGCTGAGGAAAATATAAAATATATTTACTAATTTTTTTAAAGATTTTATTTATTTAGAGAAAGAGCGAAAGAGAGAGAGAGAGAGAGCATAAGCAGGGGGAACAGCAGGGAGGGGGAGAAGCAGGCTCCGTGTTGAGCAAGGAGCCCGATATGGGGGGGCGCCTGGGTGGCTCAGATGGTTAGGCGTCTGCCTTCGGCTCAGGTCATGATCCCAGGGTCCTGGGATCGAGCCCCGCATCGGGCTTTCTGCTCAGCAGGGAGCCTGCTTCTCCCTCTCCCTCTGTCTACCCCCTGCTCATGCTCTCTCTCTCTCCGTATCTCTGTGTCTCAAATGAATGAATAAAATCTTAAAAAAAAAAAAAAACCCAATATGGGGCTCGATCCCAGGACTCCGGGATCATGGCCCGAGCCGAAGGCAGACGCCTAACTGACTGAACCACCCAGGTGCCCCTACATTTACTAATTTTGTGAAATCTGGTTTATTTAAATAAAACTCCGAAATCTTGGAATTGTTAGAAATTCTAAGGTAGAATATGATTAGGTTATAAAAATGAAGAGAAATTGTTTTTAAATCTAAATTTATTTGTAAAGAATGTTATTTTTGTTTTACTGGAGGAATTCTTTCAGTAAATGTTTCTGTATTTTGGCTTGAAAAAACACATATGAATTGGATTATTTTTACAATTGCATATGAACACTTAAACGTTATATCTGGATTATACATTCTGCCTAACTAGTATATTTTCCTTTTTATGTATTTATTTCCTTGCTTTATCATGTATCTTTTGCTCCTATCAACTTCATATGCTCTTATTTGCATCCATATTATATTTAATGTCAACCAAATTAACTTCATAATTTAAAAGAAATTCTTCAGTTTTATTAGTTACCATGCTATATTTGGGGCTATAAAATGCCTGAGATTGATACATGTAAAGAGACTTAATTATTATACATCATTTTCGTAAAAGAAAAGCAAAAATATATTTTTGTCTTCAACAGATAGGCCTTTTTCTCATTAAATACAAATTTCATAATTTAATGATATGGAATTTCTAAGGAAAGAAACTTCAAAATGTATTTATGATGCCCTGGTGTATGTATGCATGTGTGTATGTGTACACACATGTGCATGTATTTTTTTTCCTTTTTTTCCTTTTTCTCTGAAACTGAAAGTCTAGGAAAGAAATGATAGAACTTTTAGTTTTTATAACTTCAGGGAGGCATTATATTAAGGCACTCAGGAAACCTGGTAGTGATTCTGTAATTAACTTTGACCATAATTTTTCCACAAAGCCCTCACGCATTTCTCTTCCTCCTCATACCAAAGCTCATGTGAGTCATCCAAAGACTTAGGATTCAATCGATAGGGATACTTGCCAAAGTTGCCTAGAACTCCCAACTGAAAAATCCTCCATTCTCTCATTTTTAGGTTGATGTTTCTAAGTCTTTTAAAATTTTGTAAAGAACAGTAATTGTTATGCTTCATTCACGTGTAAGATGTCAGGAGTATGGCCACATCATGTCCTGATGTATTCTTGATTATCTCCAGGGCCTTCCTTGTTGCAGAAGGGGAGCCCGCTGTTGGGCAGAGCTCATGGAAGCATAGTGTAGCTGTTTCCGCACGAATCGGGTTACATGCTTTGATGGAAGCGAGTGGTAGATGATAGGGGCGGCAGTTCAATCACAGCACGTTCTGACTTACAGGCGTAATTTCAGATGTTGACACACTGAGTGGAATTTGTTTCTGAAAGTGAGGGAGTTTGACATTTCCAGAGTAAAATACCGCAAGGCAGTGGAGGATGAAAAGGAAGTGTGCGCCGATTGTGAACAGTATGTGAAACGTTAACAATTGAAGAAAGACGGTCATGTGCTTCAGTAAAATCACAGATCTCGTTACTTAAGAATTAGATGCACATGTTGGGATGACGTGAAGGGTTTTCCAGTCCCATTTTCTTCTTGGTAGTTTTTCTAATATGTGGTCGTTAGAAAGTATAATCTTTGAACACTCACGAGAAAGAAATAATCCCAATATACTCCCTTATAATATCTTTGCTGTTAGTTGTAGGAGAGCACTTGTTTCAAGTAAGTTCTACTCGTTGCCCAGATTATAGCCACTCAACAGCAGTTCTGGAAGTGATGGTTTCTAAATGCAAGGGCAAGATGAGGAGTGAGGAGCCACAGCTATCCCAGCGGGAGGCTGGACAGGGATGACCACGATGTTATGCTGGTGGCATGCTGGTGGCTCACCTCTCCATAAGTGACCTGCTTCCCACTCACCACAGACAAAACTACCTCCTTGATGGGCTGCTAGAATTGCAGAGAGATGACGCACAACCTTTGAGGCTCACTGATCAGCTTGCAGTTAGGATGAAATCTCAGGTACTTCCCAGTTTTTGACTTGACAGTTTAACACCAACTAGTGTCAGAGTGGAGGTTTGTTTAAATCTGAAATTACACTGTATCTGCAAGAAAGACGTGATTTGGGTTGTTCCTTTTCTCATGTGCTTTAAATTTTAGTTTTCCTTCCAAAATTGGCCTCGTGTGTTCCTAGACAAGGGAATGGTTTTCTTAGCTTAAAACATTTTTACTCTGCATATGATAGTGAGCACATTTGTACATTGTACGTTGTCGCACAGTTTACATTTAAAAGTGATTTTTTTTTCATCCTTAGAAAACAGGTGCTGTGCACAAATAAAGTAACAGCTACTTGGCAAGCCAATGTACTTTTGTGACAAATGAATTCTAGGAGAGTAATTTCATTTCATGTCTTATAAAATCGTCATCATCTAGATTGCAAGAAATTTTTATGTGGATTCCTATCTCATTTATGTCAATGAACAAGAATACTATAGTTTATACCCTTGCAACTTCAAGTGGGTCCTGTGGTCCACCAACATGGGCAGCACCTGACAGGTGGTTAGGCATGTGGACTCTGGAGCCCCACACCGAAGGGGTCAGAATCTTCACTGAGCATGCCTCTCAAATGATTCCTAAGCAGTGAGGAAACCAGAAGTCCCACTCGGGAGGTACATTTAGCAAAGTCCAGCAGTATCTGTCTGGAGCTTCTTGTAACTTACAACGCTTATTACTGATTTAGATTTTTTTTTAAGATTTTATTTATTTATTTGACAGACAGAGACACAGCGAGAGAGGGAACACAAGCAGGGGGAGTGGGAGAGGGAGAAGCAGGCTCCCCGCTGAGCAGGGAGCCCGATGCGGGGCTCGATTCCAGGACCCTGGGATCATGACCTGAGCCAAAGGCAGATGATGCTTAATGACTGAGCCAGCCAGGCGCCCCTACTGATTTAGATTTTAAGATCTTGGTATTTTGTAACATTCCTAGTACTACAGATGTTTACAAATATTTTTATAGTGTAGCCATTTGCTTTTTGGAGGGGCGTATTAAAACAGGAAGGAGTAGAGTTAGGTTTCTTTTTTTTTTTTTTTTTTAAAGATTTTATTTTTTTATTTTAGACAGAGAGAATGAGAGAGACAGAGAGCATATGAGAGAGGGGAGGGTCAGAGGGAGAAGCAGGCTCCCTGCCGAGCAGGGAGCCCGATGCGGGACACGATCCCCGGACTCCAGGATCATGAGCTGAGCCGAAGGCAGTCGCTTAACCAACTGAGCCACCCAGGCGCCCTAGAGTTAGGTTTCTTAAAAGAACCAAAGTTCTCTTTCATATATACTTGATTTTTTTTTAAAGGTAAAGCTAGGTGCTTTTTAAAATTACCTTCATTTAAAAGATGCATAAAGAAAATTATGGGCTGTGAAGAGAAGACTCTCAAAGGACAAATTTAGAGATTATAATGACAGGGTACGTAATCAAGGTTATTTAGTTTTAAAAAAAGAGATTGCCAGAAGATAACTTAATTGCTTTGCAAGTATAAGGAAAGTTTATAAGAAGGTGTTGACAAGCATGATAAATATTTTTTCCATTAATTACATGGTACACTAAAGATAGTTTTTGGTACTTAGAAATTACATTTTCAGTTTTAGGAGTGGCAAAGTAATACTTAAGGTGAGGCAGAAGGAATACTTGTCTTTTGAACTGATCTGTTTTTAAAAATATAAAAGTTAGAACTTACTTGCTGGGGCTTGAAGGACTGGGAAAAGAGTCCATGCCCAAGAAGCAGAGTTGTGTGTCACTGTTTACTGGGTAAAATTATTCAGGGTCCGTGTATTCATTTAATTATGAGAAGAGGTAGAGAGAGTGGCTTGGCCTGATGTGAGTTGTCGGTTTAGCCGAGTTGCTCACAGTTACTTAAACTATCATATTTGCTCCTAATTATTTAGTAGGTTTAAATTCAGAAATTGAAACATAAATTGCTATTACCCTAAGGTACTTACTTGTAGAATGCATCGACTTTAACCTTAATCTGTGAATGGTAGAATCCCTTTCAGCACATTCCTAAGGTTCTAGAAAGCATTTTGAGAATTTTGAGGTCTCTGCTAGAGCTTGAAAACATGTACTAAGACCTGAGAATATTTTTTTGTTACATGTTTCGTTGTAAGGGACTTTGTCATAAGGTGACTATTTGCAAGGTAAATTCTGTTATAAATTCCAAATACTGACATTTGCTTTTTCTCATAATTAATTCATCTTTCTAATGTTTTGTCCATTGTTTGCACCCTTTAAAAATATATTCCAAAAATTTTTTTGCACTCCTCATGATCTCTCTCCTCTTTAATCCTGTGTTCTATTGATAGGTATCTTCTTCATTGAATTTTTTTCTTTAGTTTCTACCATAATCATACTTTAAATTTTTCTAATATTTATATTACTGAAATGTATTTTCAAATATACATATACATTTTTATATATATATTTATATATTTGATTTTAGTGGAACTGAGTTAGGTTGAATATGTTGAATATAAGGTCTTCAACTCGTGTTGGTAATCCTTTTGTGGATCCCAAATGCTATTTCATATTGAAAAGAACTCATTGGTGATGTTCTAACTTTCCTTAAAAAACAGATTTGTTCTTTCTGTTAGGGGCGTGTCTTACAGATATGCACAGATGAGAAATCATTTCTGTTTACCCTGAGTCTTGTTGCTTCCTGAGTCTAGATAGATGCATGCTTATTCCCCCACTTTGCTCAGATATTCGCTCAAATGCTTCCTTATTAGAGAGGACCCCCTTGGCCACCACATCTCCAGTACCATTCTAGTTTTAGTTACACTATCACTTTAACTATTGTCTCTTGTGGATCACTGCACCTCCTTTCCTTTCTTTGTAGCATTTGTCTCCACCTAATACTTTATATACATGTTGGTTGTTTATATTCTGTATCCCTGTTCTCCCACCTCCCCACCAATGGATGGTTTTATTTATCTGAGTATAGAGACACTGTCTGCTTAGCCGAAATGTTAATGTATATAGAAAAAATCAAGGCACATAGTGGGGCTTCTTCAATTGAGTATTTCTTTGTTAGTCATAACAGTGTGGGGAGAGGGCAAGTGCTACATAGTTGTCAGAATTTTATAAAAATTTCAATCAATGATCAGATATTTTTGTGCTCTTCAATGACAAGAGTCATCCGAACTTTATCTGTATTATAGCATCTCTTCTCTGCAAAGAAATTATATATGTATATTACCGTTCTCTCTGAGTTCTTTAGGCAAATCCAGCCAAACTCACAAGTGATCCTTTTTTCAACCAGGGAAGACATTCCAGGTAGTCATCTTCAGGTGCCATAAAAACATTGAGCATACTGGTCAGCATTGCATCATAATGTTGGTAAAGAGGAAAAGATCAAAGAGTATACAGTCATTTAGTCATTTCATTAAAGTTTCATCCTTGGGAACTGGCATTCAAATTTCCACAGGGCTATGAAAAAAAAACTTGTGATAGAAATCATGCTGATATGTTTATTATATCTTAAGAATCATGTAGGGGCACCTGGGTGGCTCAGGCGGTTAAGTGTCCAATTCTTGATTTTGGCCCACATCATGATCTCAGGGTCGAGAAATGGAGCCCCGTGTTGGGCTCTGCACTGCGTGTGGAGCCTGTTTAAGAGTAGCCCCCCTGCCAAAATAATTTAAAAAAAAAATAAAAATCCTCTTAAAAAGAATGATGGAGAAAACCTGTACATATTTCTAGTTGGGCAAGTGTTGTGGAATCAGGATTACACAGTGGTTGATAAAGCCATGGTTGAGAAAGAAAATGTAAATATCAAGTAGAGATGAGCAAGGAAGCTTAGTACAAATTACTTTTGAAGCAAAAGAATAGTATACTCTCAATTGTTTGAAATTCTAAGTGCATATAATTAGGTTTAAAAGTTTTCTGTATCAAAATATAAATAGAATATTAAAATGATATTTGGGCTTATTCAGAAATTTACTCAACATTTCAACAAAAGTCAACAGACTGAGTTTTGGGCATGTCATGATTCAAGTTAATTGAGATATTTATTTAGGGGTGCCTGGGGGGCTCAGTTGGTTAAGTGTCTGACACTTGATTTTAGGTCGGGTCATGATCTCAGGGTTGGGAGATCGAGCGCTGCCTACTTCAGGCTCTGCACTGGGCATGGTGCCTGCTTAAGATTCCTCCCTTTTCCCCTATTCCCCCTCCCATGCAAGTGCTTTCTTTCTCTCAAAAAAAGAAAATTGTTTGAAATATTTGTTTAAAAGTAAGAACACTTACCAAAAGTTCTGATGGGTGATGATTTATAATTTATAATAACAGGCAAACAAATTTTGTCTCAATAATGTTGTCATTAGCTTCACTTTTATTGATGTGACATTTACAGAATTCATTCCTTTTTCTTTATGGAGTTCCTTTGATGGTTAAAACTATCAGGTTTAAATTTTAAGATTTTAGAATTTGAGGGCCTTTCTAGTTGGCCTAGTAAAGCCCCCCCTCTTTTTTTTTTTTTTTTCCAGAAAGTAGGAAACTGAAGCTCAGAGGGCATAATTCAATCAGTTGTGGCCATTGATGCTTATTAGAGGCAGGGGTTGGGCTAGACCTGACTTTCCTAAATTGGATTAAAAAGTGGAAAATTATCAATTTTTTCATACAACAGGCCACAGTAAACATAAACCAGCAGCCAATGTTGGGGTACAGTAATATCAATTTGAGAACAAGAGTTTTCAAGTCCCATAGTGCTACTAACAAATTTATGGCATCTCTGTGCAAGGGTGATCACCCCTTCTGGTTTTCCCCGGACAGGGATTCACAATAGAAATTAGAATCCTATTCACAGTGTTTGCAAAACATCAGAATTACTTAGCAATACTTTTAATAATATATTTAGAATCTGCATTTGAGAAAAGAGAAAAGAATATGAGTTACACGTAGCAGAGCTGAGATAGAGATATATTAATGCATGTGGAATCAATCACTCTTCTTGAAATAAGGTAACTCGTGAGGATGTCACTTTGTCCAAAATTTATTGGTAAATGTAGTTTTAATTAGACAAAAAAAATAGTTCCAAAGTTCAACAGAAAGACACCGTGAAAGAAGCAGTGTGACAGAGTATGGCAGCTTATACTTTCTGGTATAAATTGAAAATGATGAGACTCCAGAGAGAAGAGCGTGTCAGGCGTTTGGGTTTGAAACAGAGCTCAGAATCTTTTTTTTTTTTTTTTTTAAGATTTTATTTATTTATTTGACAGAGAGAGACACAGTGAGAGAGGGAACACAAGCAGGGGGAGTGGGAGAGGGAGAAGCAGGCTTCCCGCGGAGCAGAGAGCCCGATGTGGGGCTCGATCCCAGGACGCTGGGATCATGACCTGAGCCGAAGGCAGACGCTTAATGACTGAGCCACCCAGGCTCCCCCAGAGCTCAGAATCTTGATCGTTGTGTGACTCTGGGCGCTTTGCTTAACACTCTAAGTCTCATTTCCTCAACTGCATCATGGAAACTCTATTAAAACTAAAACCAGTGCTCACTTAGGCAACATAGATACTAAAACTGGAACAATACAGAGAAGACTAGCATGGCCTCTGCACAAAAGTGACATGCAAATTCGTGAAGCATTCCATATTTTTAAGTCTTAAAAAAAAAAGAAATACCTAAAACCATCAGCTTGGTGAAGATTAAATGAATTACCGCATGGTAAGTGCTTAGCCTGGTGCAGTTGTGATTCTCCATGTATGTTTGCTGATAGTTGTGTTATTAAGATTAAAAGTAAGAATTTGGTGAAACAATGGAAATAGGAAAGGAATAAAAAAAAGTTCTAGAAATGTATCCCAAACCTTAACTCATTATAAAGAAGAGATCACAAACCAGTAATTATTCAGTAAAAGGGAAAATTGGCTACTGGGAAAAACCGCTTAATATAATTGTCCCTTCATACTATTGGGGGAATTCAGTTTCACCAAGACTAAACACTACAGTGTAAAATAAGCAAACAAAACAATCAAATATTAGTAGAGACTATAGATGAAATTTATCTGATTAATACATAGTTTTGTGAGCATAATATTTCAAGAAATCATAAAGAATAGGTTTAAAAGTTAAAAAGTAAGCAACAAACTAGAAAAATAAGACTTAAAATTCACAAGAGTCTGAAAATTAATATATAAGAAAAAGTTTTACGTCGTTAGCCATCAAGGAAATTCAAGTAATTGAAAGATTGAAATAATCTTTTTACTTAGAATTTAGGAAATAAAAATGTTAAGTATTCATGAAAGTGGAGTGAGATTGTTACAAATGTAGTATAAATTGGCACAAAGTTTCTGTAAGGTAAATTGGCAATTGCTTAAGAACCTTAAAATCTTTCTTAACTGGGGTATAATGTACAAATGTGTATGGATAAATGTTATCACCTACCTGTTTCTCTCAGTTTTAGGATAACCATCTTCTTTCCTTATAATATTTCTAGTTTTCAAATTTCCTATAAAAATAGGAAAATCAAAATAAACAAAGTATTTTTAATAGGAATAAAACCTAACCAAGAGTTTTGAAGATCACACTCTCAGTTCACTTTGCTTTTATTTTCCTGCACCGCCCTCTGGTGCCCAACATGTGGTTAGCTTCTTTTTTTTTTTTTTTAATTTTTTTTTTTAAAGATTTTTATTTATTTATTTGACAGAGAGAGAGATAGCGAGAGCAGGAACACAAGCAGGGGGAGTGGGAGAGGGGGAGGCAGGCTTCTCCCGCGGAGCGGGGAGCCCAATGCGGGGCTCGATCCCAGGACCCTGGGATCATGACCCGAGCCGAAGGCAGACGCTTAACGACAGAGCCACCCAGGCGCCCTGTGGTTAGCTTCTGATACCAGAATCGTAACCGACTAATACACAAAATTGTATTGTTAATTTAATTTAGGTAATTCATTTCAATTAACAATTTTTGTATAATATAAATTTGTTACATAAATTATTATATTATGTAAATAAGTCCACTCGTATTTTGTAATTTAAAAAAAATACCCAGGCTACTCTGAATTTGAGGTTTTTTTGCTGGTTATATACACAGTTTGAGCCTACCATTTTGTTTTTACATGCAAAAAAAGAGAAAACAGATCATTAAGACAAATTCTAAGGAATAATTTAGATATTGAACAATTTTTCAGAAACCAAGAAATTATAAATTATGTCCTTTTTGCTCATTTAAGTATGTTTTATAACTAAGCAGTGTACAAAGTACCCTAAAGCGAGTCTGTCTTTGTAAGAGTTTAGACCACACATGGATTAGGGGAAGGGGTAAAAATTAGAGGCAAGCTGTATGGTCAAAGATTAAATGGGCCGTTTCTATTTCTCTGCAGTTCCAAGTGGAATAGTATCACCTTTGGGTTTCTTTTATCTTTAATTCTTAATGTTTCTAGAGGAAAACTACTTGAGCCCACTAACGATTTCAAAGGTGTACTTGGTGCCGTGTGAAAATGTGTTATGACATCCCATGAGGGCGCCATTCCTACACAAGGTTGCTTTCGAGGAACTTGATGCTTCCTTGACTTAACGATGTGCCAACATTGCATTTTTATCCAAGGTGGATTCAGTGAGCAGCAGAGTTCTCTCTCTCAGAAACATTTTGTGAAGTGATTTCTTACTGAGCAGAGCACCTGAGAACAAAAATACTGTCTTTATAAAGCTAAGAGTTTAAATTACTTCATTTGAGAGGTTAACAATTTATTTTGGCACCGAAAGTATCTTTTAATATGATGTGTGTACTTGCCTATGATATTTAATAGGAACGGTCTTTGGAAGCACTGAAATTTACTATTCATGGTTATTTCAGAGACTGTTCAAATAATAAGTTAATGTTTGAAGGATACTGGTATCATCCCATTAGTGAACTTTAAAGCTCACTAAAGCTGATATCGTTCATCAGAATCTTTCTCATTGGTCTAGGAATCTGTTCTGATTTGAGCATACTAATGTTTTTGCTAAAATAATTTTTTAAATAATAGAGTTGTACTTGATTTAACGTCTACTATGTGCCAGACTTTTTAATAGGTTTTTTACACACGTCTTTGGGTATTTTAATAGCATCTATTGAGACAGAATACTTACATGTATGAATATATAAGCTTAACACAGTATAAAGCTAAAATATTTCTACAATTATAAATCTATAGCTTGATTTTGATCAACATTTCACACTGTCTTCTAATGAAACTCCATACATACATTTGTTAAATATTTATAGCATACTATTATTATATACCCAGTACTGTGGTTGCAGTGGTGGGATGGCAATTTTCTTTGACTGTGGGCTTCTAATCCAGTGGAAGAATCTATCAAGATAGCATACAAAGAAGTAGGAAATTTTAATGGAGTTGTATTCTGTGAAAGATACATCTAAGCCTAGGAAAGCTTATAATGGGGTGGTTTGAGCTAGTCAAGAAAGGTCATGAAAGCCTTTTGTAAGGAAAGACTGTTAAGGAAGAGAAGTGTTGTAGGCAGAAGAACAGGTTATATGGAAGGAGGAAATGAAAGAATGGTCATTTGCTCGAGTAGGAATACAAAGGTCCACGTGATTTATACCCCAGATGCTTACCTTAACCCACACATCTTTCTGTCTCAGCATGCTAGCAGAGATTTTCTCAACAGTTCTTATAAGAGGCCTACTCGGTTGAATTTTCTGGGATTGGGAAAGGAATCAGTGTGGTATTAGTTTGGATTTCTGACTCCAGGGTAGTTAAATATACATTTAAAAAAAGCATTTTCTTAATAGGTGACAAAAGCAGGACTCCCTAAATCTATTTTCAATCACAATATACTATTTCTAAGCTTTGTAATACTGTATTATTAAGCTTTTGCCCTAAGGTTTTTAATACATAAGTGATTTATGTATTAAATATGTGGTTTAGAAATTAAAATTTAGGCACTTGTTACCAAAGACTGCAACTTCAGCTTGTGAAAATAAACCTGTTCTTTTTGTCTGTTCTAAAAGCAGATGAGTGTAAGATGTCTGTGAAATATACCCTTACCAAATTTTAAACTTTTAAAATTTCTCATCCCTTTCCTAGGAGAATAAGATTTGCTCTTGGGGACTTGCACTTTGTAGGCTATTGCTTTCCCTGCATTATTTATGAGTTTTATTATGAGTTTAATCGTAGTATTTCTGTTATACACCACTGAATTTGTATTTAATGAATTGAATTTACATTTAATCAGTTTGTGTTAAAGTGACTTAATGAGATGCTGCATTTTTCTGTGTTAAAAGCAGGTCAAGGCCAACCAAAAGACTCAGGGTGATACATTATTTAGTGCTCATTTTCGGCAAACTTGTAATTTTATCATGATTCACGGTTTAACTAAACCAGTTAATGACATTTCCTGTAACCATTTTTAATAATTCTCGAAGGTCAGACATTCTACTGTTGATTCATTGGCAAACTTTTTTTTAACTTTCTAACATGGGAATGCTCACGTTCTTTTGTTTTCAAAATGGAATATGCAGAATAAGATTGTGTCAGATTATCAAGGAATGGAATGAAAGAGGCAGTCGAATTTAGAACTGAAGATACCACGTTTCCAACGTTTGAATTTGTGGAAAACAGCAAAGAAACATATTGGAGCTTTTTACTCCTATATATAATGTACCTGAAAATAGTGTTTGAAGTAAAAACAATAAAGAACTCAAATTACCTGTGCAGGATATTTTCCTTCTTGTTTTATCTCCACTCTCTCCAAACCTTCCATCTCCTCCCTTTATCTTGATTGTGGCTTTTGTCCTCGGTGAAGAGCAAGGCAGACAGGCACTGTCACCTTTTCTACCCCAAATCTACGTATACACCCAGCAGCGTTTGTACTCCGCTCCCACTCATCCTCC
Source organism: Neomonachus schauinslandi (assembly GCF_002201575.2). NCBI lineage: Eukaryota > Metazoa > Chordata > Mammalia > Carnivora > Phocidae > Neomonachus > Neomonachus schauinslandi. The sequence goes on along the minus strand of NC_058414.1, from coordinate 25,741,945 downwards.
CTGGAGCAGTGAAGTCGATGCCTATTCAAGGGTCACTCCACACGCCGGCTGTTTGTCCCTCTCCACCTTCACAAGAACTTTATATTTCACCGCTTTTCTCTTTCCTGCATCTTTTCCTTCCTCCACTCTTCAATATCAGTCCTCTCTTGCTCTAGTGACCCTGCACTTCAAGGCAGCCTTTCTCCTTGACCCCAGCTTCACCCTTACAGGCACCCCGCCCCCCTCTTTTTCTTCTTTGCTTCCAGCCAAGGTGCTTTGAGGACATGCCTCTGCACTGGCCACCACTTCCCATGTGCTTCCAGGCATTCCGGTGGGCCCCGCCCCTCGCCAACACTGACCGTGTAACATGGATGACTCCCGTGGGCACTTTGAATTTTGCATCTTTGTCTCTGAACTGCTATGAACTGTCTTTCTCCCTGAGACTTTTTTTTTTTCTCTCTCTCTCTCTCTCTCTCTCATCATCCCAAACAGCCCAGTCTCCTGATTTCCTTCCTGCCTCCATGGGAACTTATTTCTACCAAGTTTTCTTAGGGACTCCTTTGACTACTTTCCTTTTATTTATATGGCTTTACACCAAATTTCTATTCTGAAACCTTCTGTTTTATTTTTAATCTTTAGCCAAGACTTCTTTTGAGCCTCATGCTTTAAAATTTTTATTTATTTATTTGGGAGAGAGAGAGCACAAGCAGGGGGAGCGGGAGAGGGAGAAGCAGACTCCCCACTGAGCAGAGAGAGCCCGATGTGGGGCTCGATCCCAGGACCCCGGGATCATGACCTGAGTTGAAGGCAGATGCTTAACCAACTGAGCCACCCAGGCACCCCCAGCCTCATGCTTTAAATGTTACGATTGCCTGACTTCACCATTTGCATGTCTCACTTATATTGAAAACTCAGCCTCATTTGAACTCTACTTCTCTTGTCTCTTCCTCAAGTACCCACGAGCCCATCACTCCTCTAGTCCTCCGGCCATCCTAATGTCTATGTCAGACACCTGCAGGGCATTCCTGATAAGAGGCGCTTACTCAGCAGCATCCCTGGTCCACCACCACACACTATGGATTCTTCCTCTCAATCGCTGTACAACCCCTCCTTGTCTCACAATCCCCACAAATACCAAAGCCACTTACTATGTTGAGCTAGATTACTGTAATAGCCTTCAAATTATTTTCTCCCCTTTGAATTTTGTTCACCTTAAATCCATTTCCCAAATAGCAGCTTGCATGATCTCTTAAATTTTTACATTAAATTATTTTGTATGTGGCTTAAAATCTGTGACTTGCCATTTGACAGAAATTCAAAGCGCAGTTCTTCAGCATTTCTGTTAGACCCTGCTTGACCAGCCCTCCCTCCCTCCCTGAACACATTTTATGTCATTTTCCTCACTCATGTGTGACTGAGCTAAATTCTCCTTTATACATCCCTAAACGGCTTCCCTTTTGTTGTTCTGTTTGTCTGGAATGTTCTTCCTCCATAGTCTTCAATGAAACATTTCTCTGGAATCACAGGAAATGCCATTTCTCATGCGAATTTTCCCCTGACTGCTCACAGTCCAAAATGGAACCCACTTGTGATATTGTCTCCTAGGGAATAATGCTCTATTGCTTTACAGAACTAATCATAATGTATTGTAATATGTTAGGAGGCTCTGCAAGAATAGTTAAAATCCCATACTCTTACGTCACAGTGCTAATCTGATCCTGACTCTGTGTCTTATGTGCCGTGTAACTACGGGCAAGTTCTCTAATCCCCCAGCCCCATGTTTCTTAGTGAGTAGTAATAATATGTATCTTGTAGGGCATTTGCAAAGAGGAAATGGTTAATATTTGTAGAGTAAATGCAACATACAGTAGGCACCAGATATGTGCTTACATACATACGTATGTATACGTTTGTGTATAATTTACTTAATGCCTGAAGCCACAAAACTATCATCTGCCACAATTCTTGACCTATGACAGGCTGATAGTAAATATTTGCTTATTGAATTGATGAAATATGCAGTGTACCTTATAACTAAGCTTCATTGATTTTCAGAGAAAAAAGGAATGATTGTTATATTTGTAAGAATATGTGATCAGTTATAAAATTTATATTTTGCTTTGTGATCCACCTATTAAAATTGTTTAATTATGTGTTTTTGAGAAAATCTCCAACATTTCATCTGGCCAGCCTCCTACCTTCTAGCAGGCATGGTTTTATTTTTTCCTCATTTTGCAGATGTGATACTCAGCCCCAAGAGCCTCAGGGGCTCATACAAATAGCAGAGTTAATAAATGATGGGATGTTTCCACTTACCTCACTGTCCTGGATCTCACTGCAGAACTCAGTGTTCTTAGCCTTTTTGGAAATAACCAATGAACTATGTGAATACTTTTGATAGGATGAGTGATATTTTTGGGTGATAATTCTTAAATTTTCATGTTGGGACAGGCATTAGAGGTTGACGTTCTGTCCTCCTGCAGCTTCCTAGTTGTTGAGGGCTTCATCACTTAGAGCAATCCCTGTCTGCAAGGTCTGCTTGTCCTTGGCCTTGCCTCCATCATTCCCTCCATCATGCCATGCCTTCTGTGTATAAGCTTTCCAGCGAGCAGTTCTAAAAGGCCACCTGTTGTTCCTGATTCTTTCACATTACTTTCCCGGGTTAACCCTGGTAGAAAGATGGTACCATCACATTTCAGGATTACTAAAACTCTGTTCCTGTCATTGACTTTACTGCCTTTCCACCTAGCTTTTCCTTGCGAGAGGTAAGCAAGTGGTTAGTTTGTCCTTGAACCTTCCCAGGTGTCACCATATCATTTCTGGATTCTGAATACCTTTCATTGTTTGTTGGCTTTTTTTTTTTTTCTCTCTCTCTCTAAAGGCTCCGAAAATTTGAGAGCTGAAAGGGACCTTACGTAATTCAAGTCCTAAATTTATAATCAGAGAAACTAAGCTTCAGGAAGGTGAGTGACAGGCTCAGGGTTGCACTAGGAGTTGGGGGCTCAGATGAAAATTGCTGTTTGAGCCTTAGTGCACTTTTGTTACCAATTTACTCACTTTATGAAAGAGAAAGCGGCGCAACAGGACTGGGACGTACAAACCACACATTCAAATAAAATGATGTGATTGATTTTCGTGTTCATTTATTCATTTATGTTTTATCTTTCACAGTTTAACAGCAATGCCCAGGATGTGAGCTGTTTTCAGCACCTTGTCCAAGCCAATGTGAGAAATAAGAAAGTGCTGAAAGACGCAGTGAATAATATCACAGCAAAAGGAATCACTGACTATAAGAAAGGCTTTAGTTTTGCTTTTGAACAGCTGCTTAATGTAAGTATCCATACCACCCCCTTTTCTCTTTTATTACTGAATCACAGCATATGAATTTCAGTATGCTGGTACTTACCACCATCAGTCACTGTGAGTTACATAACAGTGCTGTTTTTCATTTCATTTAAAAGCAGATGTGTCCAGGCAATAGAAATCTTTGAACTACTTTTATTTTTAAATCCAAAATTCAAAAGACATACAAAATGTAGACATTCTTTTTTCTTTTAGATCTTTTCTTCCATCATCTTTTAAAACTCTGTTTAAGAAGCACATTTGTAAGATAATTATTTAATTTTGTATAAACCCTTCCAATTTAGATGGCATATGTAGAAGATCATTTCCTTTTTGTTTTCTCTATTGCTACTGTATTTATCTGGAGACTGGCATTTTCAGTCTTCAGTGGCTGGTGGAAATATTGTAGTTTTAAACATCTTACTTGGTTCTTGAAGTTATTTCTTAATGTACAGGAAGGTCCAAATGACAGACATGAAGGTGAGGAGGACATAAAATGCCAGAGCAGGGATTCCTTCCTCAGTGAAGATCCCCCTCCCAACAAATCACCCACCAATGTTCCGTTTAGACTCTCACACTCCAGCACACCTACTGTCTGCCCCATATTACAGCACATATCTCACACTCCAAACTAGTGTTCTCAAATGGCTATGTCATCTATTTCATTTTGAACTCTTCAAGTGCAGGAGTTATCATTCAGGTGTTTTTTGGTTTTTGTTTTTTTTAAGATTTTATTTATTTGACAGACAGAGACACAGCGAGAGAGGGAACACAAGCAGGGGGAGTGGGAGAGGGAGAAGCAGGCTTCCAGCTGAGCAGGGAGCCCGATGCGGGGCTCGATCCCAGGACCCTGGGATCATGACCTGAGCTGAAGGCAGAAGCTTAATGACTGAGCCACCCAGGCACCCCTCATTCAGTTTTTTTACCTCTCACAAAGCAATATTACCGTGGTGGTTGAGAGAGCAGACCTAACCTTTCTCTACTTGGGTTTCCTCCCTTACACCATGGCACATACCTCAGAGGGTTGTGGGTAGGATTGTCCACAAAACCTGACACACAGCAAACCGCATGTGAGTGTGGGTTGTTGGCTTGGCAATGGAGTCATGATCATTATGACCATAGTTAACAACTAGCACATGTCTGCTAGAGAGTCAGCTCATAATTCATACCATATTTGCTGAGTCACTGAAGAAGCCCTTACACGTGGTCTTATCTGCAAATCCTACTTTGTTGTTCCCTAAGTAAAGCTTCCAAAACAGTTTTCAGGATGTCTGATTGGTTGCTTGATCCATTTGTTGATTCGGCCAATATTTATTGTGTGCCTCACAATTTCCTGTCATGTTACCAGCACTAGAATAGCAGAGGTAAACAAGACTGTCTGATCTCAACAACGTCCAGCATGATATGGTTAATTATTATTCCTAGTACAGTATGTTAGCGCTGTTATAGGGCATTTGGAGTCTGTTTACTTGAGTGGCACCAAAGAGGGGTTCGACTTACCCAAAGAAGGTTGGGAAAGTGGGCATTTCCTTGAAAACAGGATTTTGAAGAATGAGTAGAATTTAGGCAGGTAGATGAGAGAGGGAAAATCATGTCAGATAAAAAGAACAACATGGATAAAGGCACAGACGTAGGAGACATCGTGGCACATTGAGAAAATGGCCGGTGCGTCAGCAGGGCTGGGACATAGCAATACAGGAGCTGCAAGGAAAATAAAAAGGCCATGAGGTATCAGTTAATGAGGTGTTTAGGAGCAAATGAAAAGTTGATAATATGAGAATGACATGGTCTAACGAGTGTTCTAAGTTAAGCTGTTATATAAGTCCTGGTCTTGGAGTAGGTGCAAAGAAATGTTAAGGAGAATGACACGGTAACTAACTGGATGGTTCTCTGGACTCGAACACTTGGTGGCTGGTGACACAGGAATCTAGAGAGAGGGACTGTGAGGGTAGAAATAGCTCCGTTTCCACTATGTGGAGTTTGAGGTGGTGGTATTTATTAGGTAGCGTTAGATAAGCAAGCAAGGAGACGGGAAAGCAAAGTAGTTCAGCTTTGCAGTTTCCAGGGGAATTCTCTTTGGTAAAATGCATATGTTTATTAAAAGATGTATGTTGGTTAATAGAAGGATGAAAACTCAGAACTTTGAGATTCAGATGTAATGAACGATTAGATGAAAATGGATTCTTTCTGCAGTAAAGAAATAGAAGTTTGTGGGTTTTTTCATAGAAGTTCTTTTTCTTTTAAGTCAATCAGGTTTTTCTAGATTGTGGGATTGTAATTACTCTTCTTGGTATTGTTAATTTGCGTCACTTCATTCCCTCGTATTCAGGATTCAGTTGTGAAATGATAAGGGGTCTCAAGCCTCGTGGACTATTTCCAAGGCTGTCTCATTAGAGAGGCCACATTAACTCCCAGATTCACTACTAGTTGCTGATTAAATATGATTTAACTCCTTTTGGCCTCTTGTACTTCCTCTACCAGAGTTGTAAATGATATTTAATATGACTTCAGTTATTTCTGAAATAAGTCCTATGTTCTGCTTTCTACATATCCCTTATGTATTGCAGTTCTTCATTTTAAAATAATTCCCCCAAGGGCACCTGGTGGCTCAGTAGGTTAAGCAGCTGACTCACGATTCTCAGAGTTGTGGCATCAAGCCCCATGTCAGGCAATGCTCTCAGCGCAGAGTCTGCTTGTCCCTCTCCCTCTGCTCCTTCCCCTGCTTGTGCTCTCTCTCTCTCTCTCAAATAAATGGATGAATGAATAAAAAAAAATCTTTAAAAAAATAATAAAATAATTTTCCCAGATGTCATTACTTGCCGTATTCAAAGTTGAAGCAGATTTTGTTACCTATTTCAAATGCTTCCAGTCTTATCACACAGTATCATTCTTTAGTTTTTGTTTGTCCTTCTAAGGTTTATCATTAAGATCCCTGAAGCAAATATCAAATAGAATTAAATGTATCATTTATCCCACAGTACAGCTTAAACTGAGATTTGAATTAGTCCTCGGGTAGAATTTCATAAAGTATTACAAATATACAGAGATGCATTGTTCAAAAAAAAATTTTTTTTAGATTTTATTTGAGAGAGAGAGAGAGAGAGCATGAGCGAGGGGAGGGGCAGAGAGAGAGAAGCGGACTCCCCACTGAGTGGGGAGCCAGACGCGGGCCTCAATCCCGGGACCCTGAGATCATGACCTGAGCTGAAAGCAGATGATTAACTGACTGAGCTACCCAGGCACCCCAAAAACTTTTTTATTAAGTACATGATATGATAGATGCTGTGCTGTGTACAGGCCACACAGTGATACAAGGATACACAGGGATATACATACCGTAATTTGTTATGAAATAACATATTAAATTACCAACCCTACTAATTGTCGTTTTATTGAAATAGTCAAGTTCTTTCCTTTACTTAATTTGTTACAAACCAGTAACACATATTTACAACACATTTCAATTCAGAGTAATTCAAAATTGTTATGATTGTGTGATTCTTTAGATAACTGCAAATCCTCTGACTAGTTGCTGACTTTGCTCTACCACACGTCTAAGGAGGCTACTCCTGGGAAAAATCATGTTGAAAACAAAACATTTTGTCATTCCCCCTTTTGTGTATGTCCTAACATCTCTCTCTCTTGGGAAACATTATTATTTTAATTACACAAATGATCAGCAAGACCCCGTGTGTTTACTTACACTATTACTCGTATTCATTAATAATAACGGCCCCACTACTTCCAAAAATGAAACCAAGTCCTTATGTAAAATCTTTACCTAATCACTTTTATGTAACAGTCCTTTAGGTACATATTATTTTGCCCATCTTAAAGAGGCAGATAAAAAGAAATCATCAAAGAAATTAATTTTAGTTAAGGATTTCAACGCCTTCCACAAAAGCATTTTGATGATAAAATATGTAACTTTTTGTATAGTCAGATTTTCATATGGCTTTCAGATAAGAACTACGTTTGAATGTGACAATTGTATTAGTCAATACTTGCATTTTCACAATACTTTGTTCAAAGCTTTAACTGCCAGTGTTCTGATGGCCTGATCAATGGGGTGAGATTATATGAAACAGGGTTTTTCATCAATAGAGCATAATAGTCTTGCTTAACTTTTATAATGGTAAATGAGATTTATCTTCTTTGAAAAGTAAGATCGAGTATAGACTTTCCAGAAGACTAACCACTACCCAAGAATTAATGATTTTTTTTTCAAAAATAGTAATCAGTTAAAGGCCAGGGCTGGTGCTGTCCAGTATGGTAACCACAATTCCATGTGTCTGTTGAGACTTGAAATGTGCCTGGTCTGAATTGAAATGTGTTGTAAATATAAAATACACACCAGGATCTGAAGAGCTACTCTGAAAGAAAAAAATGTATACCATCTCAGTAATTTCTATTCGGATTTCATGTTGAATTGATAATATTTTGGATGACTGGGTTAAATAAATATGCTAGTAGAATTAATTTCAGAGATTTCTTCATACCTCCATTACTGTGGCCATTAGAAAGTTAAACTTACAAATTTGGCTTGCAGTATACCTCCATTGAACAGTACTCGGCTGGAGGCTTGACATTTTCAAAGAAGCTGAGCATTCATAAAGTAGTGTAATCTTTTATTCTCAACACTCTTGCAAACACATTTCACAACAGTAGAAGCTTGAGACTGTAATTTCAGACCTCAAAGAAGTCCAGCTTTCTAAAGTAATTGTTCATTTTAGTGGCCCTTTGTTGCTAATCCATTGTTCTCCTATGACTGACTCTTTTTTTTTTTTAATTTTATTATGTTATGTTAGTCACCATACAATACATCATTAGTTTTTGATGTAGTGATCCACGATCCATTGTTTTCGTATAACACCCAGTGCTCCATGCAGTACGTGCCCTCCTTCATACCCATCACCGGGCTAACCAACCCCCCCCTCCCCTCTAAAACCCTGTTTGTTTCTCAGAGTCCATAGTCTCTCATGGTTCATCTCTCCCTCCAATTGCCCCCCCGCCCATTTTTCCCTTCCTTCTCTTAATGTCCTCCATGCTATTCCTTATGTTCCACAAATAAGTGAAACCATATGATAATTGACTTTCTCTGCTTGACTTATTTCACTTAGCATAATCTCCTCCAGTCCCATCCATGTTGATGTAAAAGTTGGGTATTCATCTTTTCTGATGGCTGAGTAATATTCCATTGTATATGTGGACCACATCTTCTTTATCCATTCATCTGTTGAAGGGCATCTCGGCTCTTTCCACAGTTTGGCTATTGCGGACATTGCTGCTATGAACATTGGGGTGCATATGGCCCTTCTTTTCACTACATCTGTGTCTTTGGGGTAAATACCCAGTAGTGCAGTTGCTGGGTCATAGGGTAGCTCTATTTTTAAATTTTTGAGGCACCTCCACACTGTTTTCCTAAGTGGCTGTACCAACTTGCATTCCCACCAACAGTGTAAGAGGGTTCCCCTTTCTCCACAACCTCTCCAACATTTGTTGTTTCTTTCCCTGTCCATTTTTGCCATTCTAACTGGTGTAAGGTGGTATCTCAATGTGGTTTTGATTTGGATTTCCCTGATGGCTAATGATGATGAACATTTTTTCATGTGTCTGTTAGCCATTTGTATGTCTTCTTCAGAGAAGTGTCTGTTCATCTCTTCTGCCCACTTTTTGACTTGATTATTTATTTTTTGGGTGTTGAGTTTGAGAAGTTCTTTATAGGTATTGGATACCAGCCCTTTATCTGTAGTGTCATTTGCAAATATCTTCTCCCATTCTGTGGGTTGCCTCTTTGTTTTGTTGACTGTTTCTTTGGCTTTGCAGAAGCTTTTTATCTTGATGAAGTCCCAAAAGTTCATTTTTGCTTTGGTTTCAGTAGCTTTTGGAGATGTATCTTGAAAGAAGTTGCTGTGGCCGATGTCAAAGAGGTTACTGCCTATGGTTTAAGAGGGGATTTGCCATTGGAATTGAGTCTTTCAGAATTAGAATATGTTTGGTGGGTTGAGAGAGGATAACAGGATAGTCTGGGATTAGCATTTACAAAAATTTAAGAGCATCGGGTGTTAGGGATCAACTAGGAGTTTATAATTTTGAAGAGGTAAAGTGAATAAAGTAGGATGAAGAAGGAGGAAAGGGAGCAAAAATGTTTGTAAATGGATTAAAAATATATGTGGAAGGGTATGCAGAATTTTCATTCATACTATTTATTTGTTTCTGGTACAAATTATAGGGGCATAAAATTGACATAATAGCCATTAGTTTAAAATCCATTTATTAATCAACCACTGAGAGGTTATTATTATATGCTAAGCCCTTGACGATCAAAAAAGACAAAACTTCATGCCCTTATGGCACTTAAATTCAATCAGGGGAAGTCAGCAATAAAAAAGTAGATAGGATGTACATAAAAGAATATAAAATGCTATGAAGCAAAATACAGCCTGGGAGAGAGATGGCAATGTAAAACATAGTTTTCAGTAAAGTCCTCACTGATAGGTGACGTTTGATCAAAGACCCAAAGGAAGTGAGACCTGTGGATGTCTGGGGGATGGGAGGAGGCCCTTGTAGGGATGGGCCTGGCCTGATCTCAGAAGTCGTTCTTTAGAATATACCTACTGAACAGATCTTTCACCCACTACCTGCAATCTGTTCATGCTCTTTACATATTGTTTTATATTCCTTACCTTTTATTGTGAATGATACACATTTTGTTTTTGTTTTCTTTACAGTATAATGTTTCTAGAGCCAACTGCAATAAGATTATCATGTTGTTCACGGACGGAGGAGAAGAGAGAGCCCAGGAGATATTTGCCAAATACAACAAAGACAAAAAAGTGAGTGCAAGTTTATAGTATTTTAATCTTAATATCAATGTAGGTGGTTTTTAAAGAGACTGTCAGGGAGGGACAGTAAGAAGGGATGTTAGTGTGCTGATTATAAAGTCATACAGATCATGGATTATAAACCATTGGCTAAATTAAAGAATTATTAAGTATATAATATTTTTATGTGATCCATAACTACCTATGTCTAACTTATTAATTTAGACCTATAGAACCCTATTTGATTCTTATATATAAATTCTATATAAGAAAATGTTATAGGAAGAGAATAACCAGAAGAGAATGGAAAAATAGGAACAGTTTGAGCTCTTCTAGGATAAACTTATGATCATTTAGTTATTAAAGATTATAGGGGTGCCTGGGTGGCTCAGTTGTTAAGTGTCTGCCTTCAGCTCAGGTCATGACCAAGGGGTCCTGGGATCGAGCCCCACATTGGGCTCCTTGCTCAGCCGGAAGGCCTGCTTCTCCCTCTCCCACTCCCCCTGCTTGTGTTACCTCTCTCGCTGTCTCTCTCTGTCAAATAAATAAATAAAATCTTTAAAAAAAATTATTAAAGATTATAGTAATACTAAAACTTCCTACAGATGCCTAAAAATTATCTTCACAGACATTGTTCTGTTGATTTACAAATAAAGCAATTTATAACAGCAAAAACTGCATCCTCATTTGAAAACCTTTTTATTTTTATTTATTTTTGTGTACCTTAAAAGTAAAACAGCCAGTTATTTTACCAGCAAAATGGGTTTATTCAGGAATAGCAGAAGAATTCCAGCTCACGACCTGTGAACCATGGAAAGCCAGAGGCAAGTGCCCATAGCAGGGGAAAGGAACACTACTCTGTAGGGAAAAAAAAAAAAAAAAAACAGGAAGTTGGTGAGGGGCTGCAAAAATCCATTGGAGGAAAGCCAGAGTTCAGGGTGGTGATCGTTTCTCATTGGCTGAGTTGAGGTATTTTGTTACTGGCTGAGCTCGTTGCTGGGCAAGGAGAAACTCTTTCTCCTGCTGAAGTAGTAACATAGGCATCTTCTGTTGCAAATGCCAAGTACCTCTTCTTTTTGGGGTCTGCAGCTGATGAGGGGTGTTAGGGAATGACAACTCCCCCTTCTGGCCTCCCAACACCATTTTAAATGAGGTTTCCTTTATTCAGTTGTACGCTTTGAAGAAAATATTTTAGACAAAATCTTTTATAATAACGTATGGTATGTAAAAAGTGTTCTATTTCAGTATGCAAAGAAGAATGTGAAGATAAGTATTTTGAGGTTGGAATGTATTTGTTTCAATGCTTGTTTAACTGCAGAGGAAAGTATTGTAGGGAGCCCTGACTAATTTGAATGTCCATCCATGTAGCAAAACCTGCTGTATTGTGGAGAATATCAACTGTGACTATTTCTCTAGCAGTCCTACCATCAGCTTATTTCATCTTTCTTAGTGACTCTTTGCATTTGATAAGAGAATGATTCTCAACTTGGTTTTTTAAAATGTTAAGGATCCATTAAAAAAATAATGATATAAGCTATTTTTTATGTTTCACAAATTCCAACAGAAATTACATATTTATCCACAAGTCTCTTCTGAGGAAAATGCCAATTCACTTTGCTTTTATTTGGACTTTTCATACTTAGGAAGGTGTGGCTCATCATGAGCACTAGTGGGTTGTTTGATATGCATTTCAGGAATTGAAAGGAGAGAAGAAAAAGGTGAACTAATTTATTTAGATAGTTTTGCAGACACAACATTGTGAATAATTTGGTACAGTATTGATGAAAATTTTGCAGCACTTTGAAATACTCTTAGGTACTTTTTAGCCTATATGTGATTGGAATATGATTAAAGAATTGAAAACATAAGCAAATTACTTACTTTGAAACATGCCTTCATCAAAGCAAAGTCAACTTTTGTGGACAAATAATTTCTTTATTCATGCCCAGTAGTGCTTTGTTTTAAAGATATTATTTATTTATTTGAGAGAGAGTGAGAGCCAGAGAGGTCACAGAGGGAGAGGGAGAAGCAGGCTTCCCGCAGAGCAGGGAGCCCGATGCGGGGCTCGATCCCAGGACCCTGAGATCATGACCTGAGCCAAAGACAAACCCTTAACTTGACTGAGCCACCCAGGCATCCCAGGAAGAATTTCTTAAAGGAATACAGCAATGAATTTTACATTTGATATCAGAATTTGTGCCTGAGGTGTATCTTGATTTTAAGGAGTATATAATATATTCTGTTTTTTTTTAATTTTATTATGTTAATCACCATACATTGAATCATTAGTTTTTCATATAGTGTTCCATGATTCATTGTTTGCATATAACACCCAGTGCTCCATTCAGTACGTGCCCTCTTTAATACCCATCACCAGGCTAACCCATCCCCCCCACCCCCCTCCCCTCTAGAACCCTCGGTTTGTTTCTCAGAGTCCATAGTCTCTCATGGTTCGTCTCCCCCTCCGATTTCCCTCCATATAGTCTAACAAATTTGAATAAAAGAATATAAATGCATAAAAGGAGAGGTGATTTTCATCTAAACTTGTAATTTTTTTCTTCTTCCCAAACTGTATTTGCATCCAGGATTAACATAATAACGTCTCTTGGAGGCATATCATGAGGGTTTTTTTTTTTTTTAGTACAAAAGGAATTATGTCATAAGGAAAGCAATTGTTTTCTACTCTCTATTGTCACAAATTGTTTAATTGAATAAATGAAGAATTTGCTAGTTTAAAGCCATTTTTCCGTGTATACATTCTAAAAATGTCCATTCTAAATATTAATGTCTTGAAACACTGCTTCTCATCCCCTTCACCTTTTACAGGAACTCAGCTTTTTAAACAAAGCATTTTGTGACATGCTGAACCACATAATAAATGATTCATATCACATTCACTTTTGTAAAACTGAATAAGAATTTAGTCTTACTCAACCCTCCTGCTGTTTTGTTTGCGAACAATGATTCCTACGCTCTGTGGACACACACTTTTCTTAAGGCCACATACCTTTATTAATGCCAGAGCAACTTTGGAAATGAATCAGTGCTTAGTTTCTGCAGTTTAAATGCTATTTTTACCTAACATAAAAATGAAAATGTTCTTGAAATTAGGTACTTTATTGGTTCTGTGACTCTAATTTCAGTGGCTGTAGCCAAGTTCTGTGATAAGCACACTTATACATATATGCGTACCTACATACACAGATAGATCCACACACATTTGTATGTTTTAAATGGGCATCGTCTTCTCTCTGTCCATTGTATCTCCAGGAACAAGAGACCATGTGTGTTACTTTGGCATAAGATTTATTATATAAAGTTGTATCAATAAAAGCCAACAGGTAGTTGAGAAGTTAATAAGGGGTGAGGAAATAGAAATCTGGATAAACTCCTTTTTTTTTTTCTAAAGTCTTTGCAAATTTGCTAAGAAATATTGGGGGGAAAGTAAGACCATCAACTCCAGGTGAAGCTGTTTAGATACACACACAGGTATGGATGTGTATACACATATGTATTTTTTAAGAATGGAAGAGCTAATTCATTATTCTGTGTTATAAATTAGTAAAGGGATACACATCCAGGGAAAGCTTATAGACCCAAAATAGAGAAATGATAATTGATGGAGATCCTTGAAAGAGGAGAGACAGAGAGAGAGATACAGATCATAGGTTTCTGATTTGAACAAGCGGGAATCCTGTTTATGGAAACATTGCTGTCCCACATTTCTTATGCTCTCTACTTTGTTGCTCAGTGCCTTACCACATTTCCTCATGAGGGAAAACTTTGTTAAACCAAAATTTTATCTCTTGGTATTTGCATGTTCTGTATCCACTAACAGTGAAAGTAGAGGATAGCAGATGACAACTTTTAAGTCAGTTAGATGTTTGAGCATATCTGTATCTTGTCAAGACACCATTTACATAGTTAATTGTTTATGCTAAAGGCATGTGTAGGTATTATGTACCTACTGAAGATAGCATGTATGAGAAATTTTTTTCACCATCTTCAAATATGACTTCAAATGGTTGTGGATGAATTTGAGGACCCCTTTCTAACTTCTCCATATTTAGAATCCCCTACCTCCCACCGTCCCACACCATGTGAGACATGTGCCACCCACAGATACTGATAGGGAAGGTAAGTGACTATCTTTGTCATGCAAGGATGTACATGACACAAAATGTTTAGTATTTTTGCCATAGACTTCTTTGCCACAAGCATTTTCATTGCAAGCATTTTTACCTTAGAACTAAATGGCCATAAGGCAACTTTGCCATAAAAGATAAAAAATAATTGATTGACAGGTCGGTTTGACAGTTTGGTTTCTCAAACTGGTTGATAGTTTGATTTCTTTTCTCCATCGGTGCATGCTGCATTGACGGATTGTACTCCCATTTCTGTCTGACATAAATATCAGCCCACATAATGGTGTATACACATTTCCTATAGAACTTTGCAATGTCTATCACTGGACATGTACCAGTATGGGAAGAAAAAAATAACTATGGAGAACGCTTTCACAACACACACAAAAAAATACAAAGCTTAGTGACAGATATGCTTCCTAGTGTTTAGAGACTGATCTCTCTCTCATAAGATGAATGAAGAGATTTTAGCAAAAAAAAAAGAAAGAAAAGTACAATGTTGAAGAATGAGACAAATCAACCAGCCAAAACATCCCAGAAAAATATAACACGATGAATGAAAGACTTCAAAGACCAGTGCTTAGGTATAACCCACAGAATAAAAGCAGTGAGTTTTGCAGTACTTACTGCTCTGACTCTACAGCATACATTTTGAATGTATTCAAGTAGTTTGTATTTCACAAAATAAAGTCTTTTAAAATTTGTCACTCATTATCCATGTTTCATTATCTTTTTCAATGAATGATGCTCTTTTATTTTTCATGATTTTATCTTTTATAGCAAAATTGCCTTAAAGCCAATACTTAGGCAGTGAAATGTTTGCAGTGAAATTGCTTGGAGCAGAGATGTTTACAGTGAAATTATCTAGAACCATGTATGACAGACCAGTCCCCTACCTGCAAAATTAATATTTGTTACATAATAAATTTATCAGGTCAGAATTTCACTAGCTACCTTATCTTTCAAACGGCCAGTGTGTAAAAATAAAATTTGATAGGTTGACTGAAATAAAAACTTTCAGTACTCTTACAAATTCTGCACGTGATTATGATTTTGTTAAAACCGATTCTTTAAAAACAAAGTTCACCTGTGGCTTTCAGAGTAGCAGAATTACAAAGAAAGTTGGATGAGCTTTCAAAGGAAAATCTGAAAACTACTCTTTGAATTCTGCCTTTTCCCCCAAGCCTCTTGCTTGGCATACGTGTGACTGCTGAATGCTTCATTTACATTCATTTTTCATCCAGATGACATTAGAAATCGTTCAGAGCAACCCAGGTAGGTGTGATGAGGTACATCCGGAGAGCTGATGAATGAGGCTGCAGATACACAGCACAATTTAATGAGGCCAAAAGGTTGAGAATTAGAACAAAATGTTTGGGTTCTTGCGAAATGTATTACTCTTGGGAATTAATCTACCTGATTATAGATAGGTACAGCTTTAAAACGGAGTCCGTGTTAATCTCCTCACACAGCTGTTCCATATTAAAATGCATTCACTTTATAATCTTTACCTGCAGCAATGCCATTCCTTAGGGTTCACCCATGTGTACGACACTTCCTTAAAAATGGTGCCAAAACTAAAATGAACTCTATCATAAAGTCCAAACAAATGAATAAAGGAAAGTGAAACCAGACACAGAGTTGAAAGATAATTCCCAGGCCTCGCAAAATTAAAGATACTTGATTTTCTGTAGAATAGCAAAAAGATTGGTTAGCCGTACACACTTAAGATTGTCTAGCCAGGTAGAAAATCGTCCTCAGAGTCTTAGCTTAATTCTCAGAATTAATCGAGAAATGCAAAAGCATCGAGAATTTATAAAATGAAAATTTCAAAGTAACGAGTAAATGAAGAAGAACAAATGGGAACTGTGATAGATTGATTTCAAAATAAAGAATACATTGCTAAAATTATAAGAGGCTGACAGATGCATTGTTACTTTTTAAAATTATTTAGAAAATGATTAGCAATGTCTTTCCTATTTTTGTGTCAGATCCAGGGTAGGAAGAAATCTGTAGCCTACAGAAATCTAAAGCAAGTTACAAATGATGGAATCTGCCTATGTGTTTTATATAGTAACAGTGAAAATTGTCAATTAATTTTTCAACAGATGGTAAGGAAAGTAATTTGTTGCCTTCTCTACTGTCCCTGCCTGGCTTCTCCCCGGCAAGAATGAAACCTTTGGAAGCAATGTTTGAATATATGCAGCATTCAGATTTGTAAAATATGTAATATCATTTAACAAATGCACTGCTTCTAAAAAGTTTCCTTTTAGATATCTTGCCACTTTCAACAGTTACCAGAAGTTTTCCAGCTTTAGAATAGAAAATGTACCTTTGTTCATAAAGATCAAGTAAGTCATTTATGCCAGAGTTACTATAGAGTTGAAAAGAATAATTACCAGTAACATTGGCCCTGCCAATGGAGAGATTATCTATTTAAAAGGCATGGGTGGGTGTGTGTGTGTGTGTGTGTGTGTCTCTTCCTCTCTGACAGATTTATTTACATTTGTTTCTCTTAATATAAAATTAATGTTGACCGTCCATTCCCTGAACTAAGGAAAACATTATCAGACACAGTCTCTTCAGGTTTGAGTACTGGTACTACTACACATTTTACAGAATCCTTAATTCAATATCTAAAGTCTAATGAAAAATGAAGTTAGGCATTACAAGAAGCACAAAGTATATAAAAAGACATACAGAAAATGTACAGCAGATGCACCTGAATTAATCTCTAGATAGAATTCTGTCACCTAGAATCAGGGTTGCCCTTTGGGTTAAATGGTTAGACCAGAAAAGGCACGCTCTTCTGCATTTTCTGAGGCTGCTTCCTTCTCCGATGAAGAATTCCACTTCCCACAGATCTCTGCAGACAGTTTTGCTGGGCACTCCCTTTCCCCCAGACTCCTTTATCATTCTGTGTTTGAAGCACTGTCTGTCCTCTTTCGTTCTTCCAGATTCCCCTTTTTGATTATTTTATTTATCTGTTCACTTACCTTGAACTTCCCTCTATGAAGGAATTTGTTCTAATAACACAACTTTAAAAAGAAAAGCAAAATGCAGTGGTCATGTTGGTTTTGTATACATGATCTTAAAGAACCAAACAGATGTTTCTGTCACGTCTTACATGTGGGTGCTTAACATAGATACATGCCTTGGGATTATGTTGGTATTTTACATTTATTGATGACAGTTAGAGTGACTCATCCTCACATTATCAGATGATGAGGTGAGCTTGAAGCTCTGTGAAATAGGGGTTATGTCCGTTTATAAATGTACCACTGAGTCCTTTGGGGCTAGTGCAGTGCTTGATGCCCAGAAGTTGCTAACTATATACTGATATGTCAGATGTTTCAGTAAATACACAATAAATAAGCTCCTAAGGTGGTAAACTACAAAAAAAATTCATAAATGTAAGAAAAATTCAATAGCTCTGTTCTTTTAAAAGATAATCACTTAAAACAATATTTATTTCCTTATACTTAGAATGTGGAGTAGAATTGATGTTCCACTCTTGTATATATCATCTTATAAGGAAGGAGGGTTTACGTTTATATAAGAAATGATTGTATTGATGGCATCTTTCCATTTACTCTAATCAGTCTAACACGTAGTTTTTCATGACTATTCTCATTATTAGTATCAGTGAAGTATTTGGCATTACCCAAGAATATCTGAAATAAATCAGTATATTGCTTATTTTCTGACCTCCTAGCTGATGATAGTCTCAGCAGAGCTACAGATTGCTTGGAAATACAATGTGCCCATAGCTTATTCCTCCTTTCTCAGGAACTGTAAATGTACGCAGAGGGAAGGAGAACTAGAAATTACTTCCTTACAATCTGATACTGTGAGCATGATTCATTTTAATTGTTGCTAATAAGTTTTAAATACCAACATAATCCCAAGGTATGAATCTGTGTTGTTATCCACCCAACATGTAGGACACAGGAGAGAACTATCCGCTCCGTGTTTTAATAAGATCATGTATGCAAAACCTATCTGACTACTGCATTTTGTTTTCTTTCATAAAGTGATTTGGTGTTATTTGCTTGAACAAATTCCGTAGTCCTTGATTAAATTTTTGCCTTTGTCAGACCATAGGAAATTTCATGTAGATATACCTCATATGGACACAGTGGAATTTAGACAATACTGGCCCCTTTTCTTTAGTTCATTGCTAAATGTAATAAAGTGAGCCACATTTGTTCTTCTAGAAAGGTGTCGTTTTGAGTTATTTTGAGTTCTTTTTGAGGCATGGAAGGCTGATGTCTCACTAATGGAAAATGTTACCCCATGGAAATCTGATAATTTGACTATAGAACTTGTAGTCCTCTTCCTCCTCATCCTCATTACCATAGTTAATATTGATTGAACTTAAAATTTTCCATGTATCATAAAAGCTTTATATGTATCATTTCACTTACAATGGGGATAATCGTATGATAAAAACATTTTTATGACCATCATCATTATCATCATCCCCGTTTTGGAAATAAGAAAACCAAAATTTGGGAAGTTAAATAACATGTTGAAAGTCATACAGCTACTAAGTGGCAGAATTTAAATGACCTCCAGTCCGGATTTCATAAGCTCACGTGGAATGCGCCTAGCCGGTCATCGGTCTCTTTCTCCCGGGCAGCCTTGTGGGGCCATGCCAATCATCATTTGCCCACCCAGGAGCCTTCCTTGTAGTCAGACAGCAGGACTGTTCCACTAAGGGACATGGCTTCTTGCAGCGTTAAGAGGTTAAGACGGATTAAACTAAGCCATCAAAACTTTGCAGACTACAAGTACCTTTCAGATCATCGGGCTTTATAAAATAAATTAAGTGTGAAAGGTGAATGTGGACACTTTTATTTATTTCATGCTACTATGAAACTAGGGATGTGGGTTATTTGAATGCTCCAGATTCTGGTACACTTGTGAATTATGGAAACCACTGTAGAATTTTCTCCTAAAATATTCAGTCCAATCTAGTATTTTTATAGGCTGAAGGCCAAAAATTTTAGTACACACAGTAAATTAATAAAACCCATTTCTGACCTCATTTTTCTAATGTTTCGATAGCTGAAGTTTTTATTTTAGTTTTATTGGCCTCTTTTCTTCAGAGTCTCATTTCCATTATTCCTTGGAGATTTGCCTATTGTAAATTAAACTTGAACTCTGGGTAACTGATAATTGTTGAGGTGACAGTTTCCAGTAACTGGGTTCTGCTGGGAAACAAGAAATTCCTATGGCTTTTTAAAATAGGTTGACCCTGTGGCTTTGGAAAAATCTTAATTGAAGACAACTATTTTAGTCTTCAACAAACAGAACAAAACAGATTAGCAGAAGTCCAGAATTATAGGGTAAAGTTATAAAATAGTGGTATATTGTAAGGGACAAATTAATAATATATTTTAAATAACCAAACTTGCTGTAAATTAAAAGTTTTCTCTTATCAACTGGGCCGGTCTTGACATATCAACATTAGACTGTTGGAATTAGAATATTCTGTTCAGAGAAAAATGGTTTTTGAAGCAACTGAAGACAAAATTATGTAAATTTGCAACTAATTATAATGACTGACTTTTAAGAATTTTAACTTTATTAACTATGCCCTCAAATTACTGTTGCTTTTTTAAATACACTTATGCAATTAAGCATGAGTCAAGACTTAGGAGAAAATTTTCATTCTCTCGGAATTATAGAGTACAGAAAGGTATATAAAGTATACTTCATTTGCCTCAAAAAGTTTGTTCAACTTCATTGGACAAGTCTGCATAACATAAAATAAAAAAATGCAGAATTTACCATGCAATAAGTATAATGAAACTGCCCAAATTTTCCAAAATGCAAGATGACTATCAGCCTAGTTTTGGCTCAGTGTTAAAATGAACAGATTGAATTTGAATGACACCAGAGCTTGTCTTAAATCCATCTGGTAAGAAGTTGAAACTACTCAACCAGCTTTTCACTTTTTTTCCATTTAATATTTATTTTCATTTATATTTGAGGCCCTATATTAGGTGCAATAGATAGAATACTGTTTCCACCCAATCAAACTCTATTCAATACTACCTCCCCATGTTATTTCTACTAAGGACCTAATCTCCAGCATGATGAAAAATATTTTTAAGTCCATCTAAAACTGTATATGTCTCATATATGACCGTAAAGAGGCCAACATTTTGAAACATGAGCTTAACTAAAATCATCCAAATTAATGGAGGAACGTTCAACAGATTTTCTAGAAACACTTCAGTTACAAGGTTTCTGGTACACATTTGTTACATGAATCCAGTAGTGTGATTAAAAGTGCGCTACTGCAGGATGCCTGGGTGGCTCAGTCGGTTAAGTGTCTGCCTGCAGCTCAGGTCATGATCCCAGGGTCCTGGGATCGAGCCCCTCATCGGGCTCCCTGCTCAACGGGAAGCCTGCTTCTCCCTCTCCCTCTGTGACCTCTCTGGCTCTCACAGTCTCTCAAATAAATAAATAATATCTTTAAAACAATGCACTACTGGGCATGAATAAAGAAATTATTCGTCCACAAAAGTTGACTTTGATGAAGGCATGTTTCAAAGTAAGTAATTTGCTTAATTGAGACTTAAGATGACATATTTAGCTTGTGTGACTATACATTAAGGATTTTGCGTTATTTTTTATGTCATTTTATTTGTTTTTATATAATACCATGCAAATAGTCTAATAAGAACTCTAAAAATATACATCCTTGAGAATGTAATTTACCCTAACTTTTACATGTGCCTACTTCAAGGAATTACTTTATTTTTCTCTTACCCCCAACTAATAGCTAAACGAGAACAGTAAATTTAAAGAAGTGGAAAACATCAGGGGAATGAGGATAGCAATCATCTCTGCGGATTTGGCATTTGGAATTTGAGAGATAGTTCATTCACTATTCCACAGGGTGGCAGTAATACAGCATAGACTAGGAAGAATGAACCTATTTAAAATTCGAAGTGGAAAGTTAGAGTTCAAACATCATCTCTTAAATGTCACCAGTTTATTGTGAACATACATTATAACATGTATATTGCAAATGCGTATGAAATAAATGAAATTAAAATTCTTAGTACATAGGTAAAATATATAAGGCAAAACTAAATGCAACATGAGTATGGCAGTTGGGATTGGAGTAATTTTTATATTTTTTTCGTTGTTACATAAAGAATTTAAAAGCTAGGGTGCTTTATATTAAACTTTTTCTGAACCAAGTGTATATTTATAAAATAATTTCAGAAAATTTTAAGCAGCCTATAAAATCATTAAAATATACACAATGCGTGTGTGTGTGTGCACACACATGCCCATGTGTGTATCTACCAAGAGAAAAAAAGCATCTAAGGTAAATTAGATCTTGGAAATATTGCAATGGGAAGGTGGTTGCAGAAATTATAAAAAGAAGGGTGAATTTATAATTCTTAAGATTTTAGTCACCATGGGGAGGAAAATTTCCGAAAAATAGTGTCTGACAACGTCTGCACTAAGGCAAATAAAAATTAAGAGGTACAGATTATAAATTTGTAATGTGGGAATAATTCAATCTGTTAATGCAGCTTTTATTCAAATAGTTGAGGATCTGTGTGGCGAATGAACACAGAAGGAGGCACATACACAAACAGTGTTTAGTGTGCTTTAAAATGTTGCACCTCCGCACCCAGCTCTGATTCTGAATTTCTTAATTTAGACAACTTCTAAGATCTTCACATCTGCAAACCTGGGGGAGTTAAGCAAAACTTTTGGGGTCAAACAAAACGACAAGTATTTTTGTTGTTTGGGGGAAGTTTCTGTTTTGTTTTCTACTAGTATGTGTTTTGGCTGGGTTGTGTTTATTTGGACTGTTTGATGAATAGCATCAGTCAAAATCACATGGTGTGTGTCTAAGTATAACCCCTATGTTGGTAGAAATACTTGCCTTTCAGGGACATTGATAGAATAATTCATTTAGTCTTATTTATTTCTCTTTACTGAAAAGTATTTTTGTGGGAAAATACTTTACCAGAACACTGCTGTGGTAAGAGAGACACGAAGACAAAGCAGTGCTTTAAATTGAAAATTTGAGACATGCTTTCAAATGTTCATTGTGATGGAGATCTCCCACGTGCTTTCTGGGGCATCTGGGTTGTTTCCCTGCCTTGAATTCATGTGACAATTGTTTAAGGTATAGCAGTTAAATTGAATTATCAGTAGGGTGACATACCTGTTTACAGAAGTATTTCCATTTAGGAGTAAGCTCAACTATGTCAGAGGCAACACTACATTGAAATATGAGCTGTATAGACAGCCCCAAAAATAAATTTTTAGAATTTAAGAAAATGAAATTGTTACATTTTAAGGAATTGGGGGGAGGGGTAGACAGGTGTCACCGACTTCTATTAACCTAGAATGAGTCACTTTTCCTTATAAGTTGAGATGATTAAAATTCAGATGTGTCCTGCAAATGGCTGAGGCAAGCCTGGACAAGTGAAGGGTGGCTCACAGAAAACTTTACAAGGGAAACAGCAACATCTCCAGTGTACGTTTTGGGGCAGGGATTGTTTTGAAGTGATCTCTGTGTGGCCAAGACCAGTGGAGGAACAGAAAACAGATGTGAAATCTCTTTTGAGATTTGCGCTCTGCAGTCATGTGCAAAGATGAAAACAGGCGAAACAATTAGAAAATGTCAGTTCAAACAGTCAATCGACATGAATTAGGGAAAAGCTGTTAACATAGTTCAAACCAGAACATGAATTCATGGAAAAGTGATTTTCTGCATGTTTATCTTTAGAAAGGCTAAAATGTTTAACTTAAAATACTGTTTTACTTAGATTACTAAATTAGTAAAAATCAATATATCCTAAATAGCCATTTTATTAAATATTTGTTGACATTGAATTTATCCTCTACATTCTTGTATTATGAAATTACAGTATTTTCATAATTAAGTATAATGGCTTCTGATAAACATTTACGTTACCATATTTTAAAAATGATCTCAACTGAATTTTTAAAATATTTGCATATTAGGAACAGTCAATGTTTTGATTGTCTTTAAAAATTCTGGGAGCTTAACATGTGTATTTATATAACCTAGTTCTCTTTTATAGGAAGTTAGTAACATCATAATCATGTATGTGCATACTAAATATTTTCATGGTGTGAAAGTAGTTAAACTCTTACTAAGTATAATTGCCTTAACTAAAAGCATAATGACCTCCTTTCTTTGTCCATTGTTATAATCACATATTTATGAAACAGGAATTTTTTTTTTTAAGATTTTATTTATTTATTTGACACAGAGAGAGAGAGCGAGAGAGGGAACACAAGCAGGGGGAATGGGAGAGGCAGAAGCAGGCTTCCCGCAGAGCAGGGAGCCCGACGTGGGGCTCGATCCCAGTACCCCAGAATCATGACCTGAGCCAAAGGCAGGTCGCCTAACAACTGAGCCACCCAGGTGCCCCTGAAACAGGAATTATTATTTTTACTTATTTTTTGCAGTGACTAAGTATGTGGAAAATATGTTTTAACCAGGGGAGACAGGTGAAGTCAGTTGGGCATAAAAGATGCCATTTCTTTTTTTTTTTTTTTTAAGATTTATTTATTTATTTATTTGAGAGAGAGAGAATGAGAGAGAGCACATGAGAGCGGGGAGGGTCAGAGGGAGAAGCAGACTCCCTGCCGAGCAGGGAGCCCGGATGCGGGACTCGATCCAGGGACTCCAGGATCATGACCTGAGCCGAAGGCAGTCGCTTAACCAACTGAGCCACCCAGGCGCCCCTAAAAGATGCCATTTCTATGAATAGAACCTGAGTTGTGATTCTGACATAGGATCAGGACCTGGTGCTGGGCACCCGAGTGCTGTCTTAAATTTAGTAACTGAAGTCCATGTTGAGAGTAGGTTATGGGGTTTCTCTCTGGTGACTTTCTGAAAGATTGGCCTCGATTTTTCTTGTCACATTTATCAACTGAGTAGCATGCTTTTATTTGTTTTTTGCTTTAGCTATTTTGTGTTGGCATTCAGTTAAATTTTATGCAGCTTAACAGATCCCTGTGTTTCAATTCACCAGGTACGTGTATTCACATTTTCAGTTGGTCAACATAATTATGACAGAGGACCTATTCAGTGGATGGCCTGTGAAAATAAAGGTAACAGATCTGTTTTCTCGAGCACATTTTAGTACTAAAACAAAATTGATAGTTGTTAATTCTACATATTCTCATTTAAGATAAAGTTGTAGCTAATGTTTACAGGAATAGAGACAAGAGTAAGATGTTGCATGTGGTTTCTTTTTTTCTTTTTTTATTTTTATTTTTTTTTTTTATTTTTTATTTTTTAAAGATTTTATTTATTTATTTGACAGAGAGAGAGAGATAGCGAGAGCAGGAACACAAGCAGGGGGAGTGGGAGAGCGAGAAGCAGGCTTCCCGCCGAGCAGGGAGCCCGATGTGGGACTCGATCCCAGGACCCTGGGATCATGACCTGAGCCGAAGGCAGACGCCTAACGACTGAGCCACCCAGGCACCCGGTTTCTTTTTTTAAAGATTATTTATTTGGGAGAGAGAGAGTGGGGGGTGGTGAATGGCAGAGGGAAGGGGGAGACAGAGTCTTTTAAGCAGACTCCATGCTGCGTGTGGAGCCCGATGCAGGCTGGATCTCATGACCCTGAGATCAGGACCTGAACCGAAGCTGAGTCAGACACTCAACCAACTGCGCCACCCAGGTGCCCCAAGATGTTGAATGTGTTTTCTACAGAGAAAACCCACACACAAAACACTTTAAAATTATTACGATTACAGTATATAAACAATTCAGACATTTGATCGTATGGTGTATGATATCATATATTGATATCATTCGATGCTTTATTTAAATCTACTTAGTGATACTTACCAAATGGAATCTTACCTGAAAAATTAAGAATGAAAGAATATCTGAATCACATAAAACTTACATATAAGAAAGTATGACATATAAGTGCATTTTTTCTGAGTGGTTGAATTTTCTTTTAAATGTCTTACACATTCCTAGATAATTCTGATTTTGTGTAGTGAGCCCATGTTTCCTGTGTACACAGAAAAAAAACCAAAGATGTTGTTTGAAAAACTGATCACATAGCAATAAAAGGAACCTCAATTTATTATGAAAGTCATATTTACGCAAATATTTTATATAAATGTAATTGTCAGATACCCATTATCATATATCTTTAATAATTTCTCCAGTGATAAAGTATTTTAAATGAGGCCAGGTTCCCTACTGTTTGGTAGAAAAACCACATTTATTTGATAACAGTTTATAAGAAACATAGTGAAATTTCTCATAAAGCTTATGCATTTGTTAGGGATATACAGTAATCAAACATTTTCGACATTTATTGGTGGTATTGATATGTTAGTGTTTGCTCATTTAGAAGTGAAAAAATGCTCTTTTTTCCTCCAAAGATCTAAAATAATTTTGTGGCCATGTATTATAATGTAATATGTGTGTGTGTGTGTGTGTGTGTGTGTATATATATGTGTATATATATATATATATATAAAAATATGTATGCATATGTTTCAGGTTATTATTATGAAATTCCTTCCATTGGAGCAATAAGAATCAATACTCAGGTATGGTTATTTAAATTTTGTTTAAATTATTTTTTCAAAGAACAAGATGTTTCTTTGCTTCTTTAAATATGCTCAATTGGATAAAATAGGTGAAAATGAAAAAATGATCCATAATACTGTATTTCTAACAAAATGATGAATATCATGGTGATGTATTGATTGTTATTTTATTAAAGTTCCAAGTGTTTTCAAATATCCAAAACTCAGGTAAAAAACTGTGTATGTTGCTCTTCTCAGATGTTAAAAACATCATCGAAAATAAAATGAAAATTTACTGACAATCTCGTTTCATTTTAACTTGAACTTGGTTCTATTTCAGATCATTTAAATGAGTTTCTTCAAGTTGCAGGTGTACCACAAAGAAAATTAAGCAATACTTAATCTGGACAAATTATATAGGATTCTAATCAGAATTTAAGATTCTAATCAGAAATTAGATACGTCCCAAAAAACCCCTGTAGATCTATTTACCCATTTAAAATAAACTTACAACAAGGAGATGATTTTTCTATAACCATTTATTTTATTTTATTTTTAATTATTGAATTCTTTTTATTTTTTCAAATTTTTATTTAAATTTTAGTTAACATAAAGTTTAATACTGGTTTCAGGAGTAGAATTTAGTGATTCATCACTTACATATAACACCCAGTGCTCATCCTAACAAGTGCCCTCCTTATACCCATCACCCATTTAACCATTCAGTTTAAAACTTGCCTGTTAAATAACCTTGTAGATCGAAGCAACAAAGTTAATTTAAATGTATATTATTTTTAAATATTCATAAATAATTTAAAATCATTACTCAATTTTAAACATAACTGAGGATCCACAAAATAGACTAAGTCAAAATTGAACATAAATAACATGGCATTTGTGGAACTGAATACTGACTGTGTTTTATGTTGAAATGAAACAGCGCTGCACTTGACTCTGATGTCTTACTTGGCACAGTATTTCATTTATTTTTGATATGTTTAAATGTAGTTTTGAATTTCAGCCAAACGATCTGTGATATGAAAGCAAGTATGTGGCCGCTTTATTATTTCACATTTGTGTGATTCCATCCAGTAAATCACAGAGCCTTAAATAGTTTAGATTAACATAAAGCAATTTACAAGGAACGTATTTCACTTATCATTGGCTGTACCTCAAAAAAAAGGATGTATTGTTAATAGAAAAAAACTGGGGAAGATATACTGTATAAATAATATGAGTTAAATATTATTGATTCAAAGTATGTAGAGATACCATTTATGGTATATCCAAAATAGGAATTAAATGATTATAGATTTACTCTCTTAATAATTTTGATTCCATATTTATTTTTGACTCTGGGTAGTTTTCTTCTGTAGAGTTATTTTGTTTTTGTTTTAGTACAGCATTTCTGTTTTTCAACCACTTAACCCTTTTTTTTTTTTTTTTTTAATAAATAGGAATATTTGGATGTTCTGGGTAGACCAATGGTGTTAGCAGGAGACAAAGCTAAGCAAGTTCAATGGACAAATGTATATCTGGATGCACTGGTAAGAGATTGGCTGTTCAGCCAAAGACTGTCCTAACAAAAGCACATAGCTATTTCTGCTTCTTTCTAGGTGACATTTATCACTTCCAATTCATTAAACCCTTTCTAAAAGTCCTTCTGTCACAACCTTTTTTTCTAGAATTTAGATAATATACATAAAAACTTAGACTTGTCTAATCACAGATGTGAAGTGTTGCTTTATTTTTTAGGTGATCTGTTAAGAATATGGGATTGCAAGCCTCAGATCTTGAATTTGTGGCCATTTCAATAACATTATGAATTTATTTTATTTTATTTTTGTTATTAACATATAATGTATTATTTGTTTCAGGGGGACAGGTCTATGATTCAACAGTCTTACACAATTCACAGCACTCACCATAGCACACACCCTCCCCAGTGTCCATCACCCAGCACCCCATCCCTCCCACCCTCCTCCACTCCAGCAACCCTCCGTTTGTTTCTTGAGATTGAGTCTCTTATGGTTTGTCTCCCTCTCTGGTTTCATCTTGTTTCATTTGAATTTTTATGTAAAAAAAATACTAAAGTCATGTGAATGTATACCTGCGACTGCAGACTTTGAGTAAATCTGAGGAAAGGTTTTTAAAGTAGACTTCAGCTAGCAGGAGCATGCATAGCCTCCACAACTCAAGCCAGACCCAACGAGGCTCAGAAGTACACGCAATTAAATAGGCAAATAATCTTACCCTACTCTGAAATCATCACAAACCTAATAACCTCTTTATATATAATCTCTTCTTTCAAATTCAACCCCAGATTTTTATGGAAATAAGCCATTGAAATGATCAGACGTGGTGCAGTGTAACAAAAACATGTCAAGTTGTCCGTTGTACAATTGAAATTTTAATAGAGGTCATACTTTGATCTTTCAAAGCAGTGGTTCTCAACTGGGGGTGATTTTGCCACGCACAGGCCATTTGGATATATGTCTGGATGTTTTCCCTTGTCGTGACTGGGATGGGGAGGGATTGCTACTGGCATCTCGTGGATAGAGGCCAAGGATGCTACTAAAAGTGGTACAATACACTGGACAGTCCCCTCACCCCATGCACGTGCACACAACAAAGAATTATGCAGCTCAAAATAGCACTAGAGCTTAAGTTCAGATAACTTGTCTAACGTAAGTTTTACTTCCTAGTGTGAAAATTATAAATAGTAAATATCGTACTTAAGATTTATTCATAGGCTTAATCTTGATGAGATGACTTAATTGATGATTTGACTAATGTAATATATCAGAGAGAACCAGAATACTGAGCCCTGAAAAGTAAATGCTGATTCAGTAACCCTTTCTCCTACTTGGAGTACAATTATATGCTGATACTACTTTTCTGAATGCAGCAATGACCCCAAAGGGCAAAATGCAATCCATTTAGAATTACTTATCATTTGGTTCTTGTAAAATAAACATATACAGGAAGTTGGAAGAAAAATAGGCACTATTAACAGCAGCTTTGCATGCTAAGAAAGATAAAGTGAAGCTTGCTTACCTCAAACGCTAGCTAAAATTACTATCCAGCGCTCCTTTGACATCACATATTTATTTAAGGTCACATGGTCATCTAAAGCTATGGTCAAAATGTTTCATTTTTCCAAATCCATCACAGGACAGGGTATGATAGAAGGAGTCAATAATTATGCCCTCTAGGATTTCCTATGACCAACAAAAGTTCATTAACCAGCACATCTGCGTTGTTGGTAAGGTTCTTACTGATAGCACAGATGATGTTAGGAATAGGTTTTGGTTCTAAACACGCTGTTCAGTAAGCTGGAACTAAATGTAAAACAAAAAAAAAGTCACAGGAATTGGCTAGTCAGTGGACACACAGAGCATTCTTGTACTAACGAGAATGAAAAGTGACTGTCTTGTATTTCTAATTACATGTCTATAATCTCTGCATGTAGAAGATTTACTATATATGCTGCTCAGTATGTGCTGTGGTTACATTAAGAAAAAAGTGGTAAACATATTCCAAGACAAAATGTAAAAAATGAGAAAAACGAAAAGAACTCTGGAAATTCAGAAGAAAGAAGCCATGTATTTGGGGATGGTGTAGGGTGAGGTTAAAAAGATGGTGATAGTTTAGCTGAACGTGTAAGTCCAGGTGAGGTTTCTGTAATTGGTGGGGAGTAGCGAAACCACACAAAGAGGGTGCGGTATGAGTTGAGCAACTGCTGGGTATGTTGCAAAAATACTACCTCAGTCATTTTTGGAGCTAACGGGAGATGAGAACAGAAACAAGACTGGGACAACGTTGTGGAAGGGTCCTTTTATTTGAGAGATAAAGTGAGCTTCTTTGGACAAAAAGAGAGAGATGAAGAGAGTTGGAATCAAGAAAACACAAATATCAGATAAATTCCAGGAGAGCAGAAATCACGTCTTATTTCTCTTTTTTGTTCTCTAGAGACTGGCACAGCGTCTAGGAATAGAGTACAAATTTTTTGTCCTCTTAGTAAATGAGAGAATAGAAATTGGGCACCAGTGAGTTCGTCGATGATTGTGTCTCCTATGTTAGAAGTCTAGTATCTCATTTTAGGGTAGATATTACCATATTCTAAATATGGTAATATTAGAAGCAAATTACCATACTCTATATAAATGCAAATGTGATGTGCAGAAAATGTATCCATATATACTTTATCATATGTCATGCTAGCATTTCAATAAAACTATGCATATACATTGTAACTCAAAAATTTCTCCAAAAGGAATATGTGCTGAATTAGGTTTTGGAAACAAGTTTTATGCGTTATCTATAATCTGACTTTATTGAGGTGGAAAGTTTTTATTGCGAATGTGAATTTGCATATTTAAGGATGTTTTCATCGTTGAATATTCTGGCTTAGAACTAAATGGAGAGCCAACATGTATATCATCATACACCAGTTATGTGTAGTTGTTTCCTTAATTGTATTTGTCCCAAACAGTTTCATATCTTGTTCTGCCGAAAGCTTCCATGTGATTGTCCTTCTTCATTAGTTCAGTTCTCATTGTTTTTGGGCTTCCCACATGCACGATGATCAACTATTGCCTAAGACATTTTCTCCATGAAGCCATGCTGCTTCTGGAATTAGAACAAGGGTCATGAGATTTGGATTTGGGGTCATTATTCACAAGGAGATAACTAATATTTTCTCAGCTTAGCAAATTTGAAATTTTCAGCAATAATTTTAATCATTTTAAAGTGTGATTCTTTGGAAAATGTAGTTTTGACATGAAATAATGGTAAAAAATATATAATTGCTGTAGATAGCAGTAATAAAAACAAAACAAAACACAACCTCTGACTTGAAAATC
Organism: Neomonachus schauinslandi; assembly: GCF_002201575.2. NCBI lineage: Eukaryota > Metazoa > Chordata > Mammalia > Carnivora > Phocidae > Neomonachus > Neomonachus schauinslandi. The sequence goes on along the minus strand of NC_058414.1, from coordinate 25,711,213 downwards.
AGTTTATTTCAACTAATCTCCATGGATTCAATTTAATATCTGAAATTATCTACATGCCGATTAACACTAGGTCATTATTTTTGTTCATGTTTATTTTGCTCCATGACCAGACTGTTGGCTTCGATGCTTGCAGTTGGCTATATTATTTGACTTTGTCAAAAAACACTATTTGTTTTGGAGGGTATTGAGGAGCATTTAGAACAGCATAGTATTTACCTAGACTATTGCAGAAATGCAGTATTGATAGCATGTTTCTTCTATTTATCCTGCTATACATCTGTGATGTATAATGAGGCCTTTGGCTTAGGGCATGAAAGAATTAAGAATGAAGCTACCAAAAGGAAGGCAAATAAATCCTATGAAACGGTATTTTATTATCACCCTGCTCATGGAATCCTGTGATATTAGGTAAACTATCACTGTAAACAGAAGGGTGCAAGGGCAGGGTGACTGAAATATTTAGTGTCATTTGATTTTTTTTTTTTTTTTTTACATTATTCTCAATGCTCTCTTAGGCTATTTTAGATGTCGCATGCTTCAATAGCTGCCTAATCGATTCTGATTATTGATTTTTTTTAATAAAAATAAAAGTTTTTTAAAAGCTTTCAAAATTCTTTAATAATTCTTTGTGTCTCTTTATAATGTAACCATAAAATGCAGTGTCGGATACCAGAGACTACTGCAAAATGACAAAGTTTAAATTGTAATTCTGACTTGCCTTTTCTTTGTGAATCTATTTTTAGGAACTAGGACTTGTCATTACTGGAACTCTTCCGGTCTTCAACATAACGGGCCAAGTTGAAAATAAGACAAACTTAAAGGTTAAAAGTTAATTGATAAAATTAATAATAATAAATGATAAACGGTGACGTTGAAGCTGAGTGTGGATAAGATATTTCTATAAGGAAATACATACAATGTAACTGTCTTGTGAGACCAGAAGTAAGAGGGAACAGCTGCTTATATGATAACCACCTGGGAAAAAGGAAATGCAGGTCAAGTTCTCTGCTTCCCCAGAGCCAGGAGTCAACTTAACTCTATTTAACTATGAACTGATGAGAACACAAGTTCAGACTCTGGGAGGAATTACATGATAAATGGGCAATACTGTGGTGTTCCCCCCCCGCGCCCCCCCCCCTTTTTTTTTTTTTAATGTGTCTGAGTTATCCTTGGAGCTCAGAAAGAAAAATCCAAAGAACAAAACCATGGTGATGTTTGTAGCCTGTGTATAAAGGTGTATTTCTTGAATCATTCCTCCTCCAACTCCCATTCAAACAGTGGGTTTTTTTTTTATCCTCACATAAGTTAAGCATCTGATTTAAAATGAATAGGTCTCCATTTTTTTTCTATTTTTTAAGATTCAAGAAAAATACTTCATGAATTTCCTAACAGTGTTGATTTCTGCAGCACTGGTAATATTGTCAATGCAATAAGATACTACCAACTTAAAGTTCTGAAAAGTCTGTATCTTGTACTTGTTAAATTCCATTCCTTATTTTTCAAATACTCCTGATTTTGAGGGAGGGTTGCATTCTTGTTTCTTAGCTTGCATCAGAAAGAATTTGGGATTGCAGGAGAAATTAAGATTTTTTTAATACTAAATACTCATTTTATGCTTTGGTTGACATTCCAGATTGGAAGGAACTTTATTTCCAGTTTATGGCATAATAAAGTCTACTGCATTTATTTGTTCAGTTATTATAAATTTCAGTTGAACTCTTTATTTTAATAATGTGGCCATCAAAAACATTAGTTATTTCTCTTGGGGAAACCATTATCATTATTAAATATCTGTGGGTTCTAACTAATTTAACCCATAAAGAGTAATTGTCTAACTCCTCAGATGGACTGTTTAAGGAATTGCTTTAATTAGGAATTTCTGCTTAGAGTAGGATTGGTCCCTGGCAAAAGAAAATAGTTCTTGACATAACTTTCTCTGTCTCTGTGTACCTACACAAAATTCACAGTGTTCTCATAATAACTATTGAGTGGATTTTATAATTTTCTTTGTAACATTTTATTTTATAATTTATATAATTCTATTTAAAACAAAAATTCCTGATTCTAAGTTTTAATACCATTTTCATCTTTAATGTCCCAGGGAAGATTATGATAGCAGTTTGCCACATAGCCTTGTTGACTTGGAACTAAAGTTTTGATACCCATTGCTTGGTATTTAGAAGTTACCAGCCCTGAGAAACAGTTTTGAGGGTTTCTGCTATTTTATTACAGTGAGGTCAGATACTTTTCAGGATAATTACACATATGCAGGCACTGTCAATAGCAAATAAAAACAAAAACAAAAACAAAACCATTATTTTCTCATTTCACATTACTGATACCTTCAGGCTGAACATTTCTGTGATTTTTTTAATCATAGTACACCACAGAGTCACAGAGTACTCTCACACACACACAGCTACAACTGACTGTACAGAAGCAATTAAAATAAGTATTAGGGATAATGATTACAAGAGGCATCAAATAAAAATTTCCTATCTTCTGTTTTAGCTGTACTTATCAAGATTTCATTTTTTAAAGTTAATGATACAGTTGTGGGTAAACAGAGGTGAGAATCATTGTAGACTGATATAAGTGTCTCACCCTTATACATGTTTTAGCTAGTATGGAATACACCTATTGTCAAGCAAAAGGATGAGCATATATTAATTGTGTACAAATATATGCATTTTTGATATAAGATACACTTCCTTTTTGCTATCTTCTTATAGAACCAGCTGATTCTTGGTGTGATGGGAGTTGATGTGTCTTTGGAAGATATTAAACGACTAACACCGCGTTTTACAGTAAGATGAAATTTACTCTTTGGGTGTCTTTTTCATTTTAGAGCTTTGTACTGATTTAACTTGTCTATAAAGCATTTGAGTAATTCTCAAAAATCATGTGCATTTAACTTCACAAAGGAGCTAAACGTTAAAAAGGATCTTAAAATATAAAGATACCATGTTATCTTTCTTCATGCTTTAAAATGTATTGTGTAAGAATTTTTTCTTTTAAAGAATGTGATTTCTGATTGTGATTCAGACTGAAAGTTTTCTGGTTGTTTTTTTTTTTTTTTCCCCAGCTGTGCCCCAATGGCTATTATTTTGCGATTGATCCTAATGGTTATGTTTTACTACATCCAAATCTTCAGCCAAAGGTATGTATATAATGTGTTTACAGTGACTCATGCAATTCTGTAAAATTAATGGTTAATGTTCTTAATAGGTTTGTCATCTTTAAACTCACTATATAGCAGTAAATATACAAGAATGTTATATCTATTATGTTAATGGATGACAAGACCACAGTTTATAATATATGAAAGTGTGAAAGCAGTTTTCATTTTCTCTTACTAATTTAGCTATCCCATATTCCTATCGAATATTTAACTATCCAGTATTCACACCTCAAAGACAACCATTATCCTCCTGTGCCTAAATTCACACATCCCACCTGGGGTTGTGATTCAGGCTGGAAGGTAGTGAGGAGATGGCCCCAGATGGGTGTGAACCTGATAAATAGAAGTAATGTTCCTCTATGCTCAGGCCACATGTTCTGACACCCTTTTTTCTGGTAATTATCTCTCCTTTTCATCTCCCAGAGGATTTGTCTTTCTACTTTTGGGCAGGCTTATAAAACTTCAATGAAATTCAGTTAAGTAAAACTCCACGGGATGGGCTTCAGAAATGGGAAGTGTTTATTCATCAGGGAGTTGTGCAAAAGAGATAAACTCCCTTAGAGAAACTATTTTACCCTAATCTTTATGCCAAGATATAAAATATTTTCCTATATATCTCCTCAAATTTATTTCACTGTCCATTAGTGCTTCACAGGTGGGGTGAATATATATTTATCTAGAAGCAAAAAGTGGCAGAATCTTCCTATATTATGTAATTGTAATTTATAAACATCTTCAAGTTATTGTTTAACTTTGAAGATGATACTGAAGATACTTTAACCCATGCTGGAGGGAAATATATCTGAATTTAGGTTTACTACCATCTTTTTCTCCGTCATGGGTATTTCATGTTAGTGATATCTTAGGGCATACACAAGTAGGTGCATAAACACACACATACATTTAATGTTGAGTCATCTAAATATTCAAATCAATGATAATTAAGAACCATTGATATTGAATACAAAACCATACTAAGTGGTTACAATACATGTGTTGATTTTAATTCTTCTCACTTTGGAACTTACTTCCATATAAAATCCATCGTGATCTAAATATTAGCTAATCAAATGTAGCTGCTGATCACTCTGCATTATTTTTCACGCGTTTTTTTTTATTATTATAAATGCTATAGGCATTTCTTCCCATTATTATGAGTATCACAGCGTTAAGTTCCTCTTAATAGAGTTATTTATGATTAGCTAAACAGTCTGTGATTTTGTCACAGTTGAAAATTTTTATCTTTTTAAATCTTGTTTAAGATTTTTAAAAAATTTTCGTTATTGTTTGGTCTTTGTATATACAGTATATTTTCATTTATATTTCCACAACTGAAGTGATTTAAAAGCAGTAACAATGTTATATGCTCAAGGGTGTGAAGGATCCCCATTTTTATGATTATAGTTCTTAACCCCTTCCCCAAAAGGAACTTTATTATTGAGACAAAAAAATAAGAATAATGAGAATAATGTACACACAATATAAAGATATAAATCTATCACTTAGAGGCAGTAATTTGAAAAAGGTTTTCCCCTTTTATACATTCTTCTAATAACCAGTATTTATGGAGAAAATTTTTTTTTACTCTTTGATGTCAACATACATTTGGCTCAGATTTGGAATAATTTACTAAAACTCATAAAATTACAACGAGAATATAAATTCTCTAGAAACTCTTATTACAGCCCAAGTGACTTTTCTTCAGGAGTATGTCAGCTTTTCATATTTTTATACAGGAAATTATTATAAGCAAGTATGCAGCAAGGATATTTAGAAAATGCTCTTTTATAAAACCATTAAAATATGTTTGAACAATCAATGTATTCTTTTTTCTGAAACTCATGCTTGTGAATTAAATGTGCTTGTGAATTCTCATCATTAGGTTAAACATGATGATTTCTATTGTGTGGGTGATGGTGCATGCTATACAGGTAGAAGAAAGAACCTCATAAAAGGATGATACAGTGTGAGCCAGTGGTTTTAGAAATTGACAAGTACAAAGGACCAATATGGTAACAGCTAGTGTACTAACAAAATTATTCTCAATCCTTTTATCAGAAATATACCAGTAGAAATAAAGGAAGATAATGCTCTGTTTTCGAGTATCCCTTATTTAACAAGAGCAAAGTTTAGTGTTATTACACATATTCTTTGCTGAATGCCTTGTGTTTGCTTCCTAAAACAATGATCTTAAATTATTTCAGTATAATTTTGTAGTTTGTAGAAGGCAGTATGAGTATCCTTTAAAAAGGCTTTATAACAGGAAATAAAGTGGCTATAAACCTTTTGCTTATCTAATTTTCTAAGGAATCATTATTTATCTTCTTGAAGTGTACTGTCTCTACCATGACCACATTTTGACAAATACTGGATTATGTATCATACTTTGTTTCCAAATGCATTTTAAATTGCTTCCATTTTGTTTCATAAAAATTACCAGATCGGGTATGCTTACTAGATACCTAATTTTGGTCAATCTTAAGAAATATTTATTGTACAGGAAACTGTACATAATCTACATTTTAGAAGTCAATATTTAAAATAAGTCTACGAAAATTACAAAAAAAAATACAATAAATTTACAGTGTTAGGATTAAATTCTCCTTTAGTTCCACAGATAAAACATTTGGTAACACTTCAGAAAACAAAGGCACACATTTTAAGGGTTTACTATTAACACTTTTCAGAATCCTATAATATTTATATCTGAACACATTTGAATCATGTAAATTCTAAAATTTGCTGGTTTGGGTTTTTTTTTTTTTTTGAATCAGCATAAAAGTTGTCAGAGGCAGACTACCTTTCTCACTTCCCAAATATGTATTTCTTTGGAGAAAAAATAAAAGGAAAATATGAAGTCATTTTGCTAACCATTTTTTTGAGTATTTTTACTAGCATAACTTTTTTTTTCACCACAAATATTTTTAAACTTTTATTTGTTGACTCATCATGTACTCTGTGGTAATCGGTTTCTGATCAAGGAAATATCTGATCAAAATTGATTGTAGGATAGAAGCCTTACCTGTGTTGATATGTAGCATGATGAATTACCATCTTTCTGTTGCTTCAGCCTATTGGTGTAGGTATACCAACAATTAATTTAAGAAAAAGGAGACCCAGTGTTCAGGTAACTGTGAATGAAGTTAGCAGTGCCTTCAAATTTGCTAAATCAGAGTTGAGATTAAGCTTCTCTTCCTAAAAGCATATGATTAATGCTGCCTTTCCTGACCTCAAGCTTCCAGAGCATGAGTTGGAGATGAGCATCATTTCTCAATAAACTGGAGCAAAAATGTTATTAATGATGGCAGAGGGTGCAATCATAATGAGATGGCTTCTAAAAATGAATTTGTTCTTAAATATTGTGATATTAGTGTCAAATCCATGTAATCCTAACAGTTGCTTGTAAAATTAACTTCTAAGTGGAAATTAAAATACAATTCTGATGTGGTAATTTCTGTAAACCATAAAATTTAAGCCAAAATTTCTTCGAATCTCTAAAAAGTAATTTGGGATTAGAGGTAAGAGAAGTTTCCCTTAAGCTAATTAACATGTCCAGAATTGCAAATAAATGTGAATTTTTATTGCCTGACAAGCTCATGGCAAAAGCTTTTCTCTTTTGTTAACAAAATTTATTTATTTTTTATTTTTTAAAGATTTTATTTATTTGACAGACACAGCGAGAGGGAACACAAGGAGGGGGAGTGGGAGTGGGAGTGGGAGAAGCAGGCTTCCCACCGAGCAGGGAGCCTGATGCGGGGCTCCATCCCAGGACCCTGGGATCATGACCTGAGCCGAAGGCAGACACTTAATGACTGAGCCATTCAGGCGCCCCTGTTAACAAAATTTAAATGTTATTTTATGTATGCATATTTCTGTAATCACACTAAAAATAATCAGAAAGATACTTCCTCCAGTTTAGTATACTATAGTAAGAGAATTAGTACAGTAAGACAATTTCAAATTCCAAAGGAAGTTCAGTATGACTTAATGTTTTATATGTAAGTCTATCATTGCTTTAAAGTTAGTGATATTATAATGGAGAGGTAGTATGATAGTAAGAAGAGATTATTAAACTATGAATTAGTAAAACGGAATTTTAAATTAGTTGTATTTATAGCTAATACTTGGTCTTTGAGTAGTTCATTAAACCCCATTTTACTTTAATTTCTTAACCTGAAAAGCAGGAAGATTGAGCTAAGAACTTTTTTTTTTTTTTTTTTTACCCTACATTGTATATTCCCCCAGGAACTTAAATACACATGTTGATCTCCAGTTCCCTCTCCTGAAAATTCTGATTTAATATGACCAGGGATGGGACCCAGGTTAATGAATAGTATTTCAAGTTTTCCAGGTTCTTCTAAAGTACAGAGACACTGGATTAAGAAGCTTCAATTTTCTTGTAGCTCTAGAGTTCTGTGCAATCTGATCTTTATATTGTATCAGACTTCATAGCTTTTATGATTCCCGTAGAGGCTAAAATTCTATTTATGTCTTATATTGTTTTATTAAATTGTTTTACATTACTCTCCTTGCATGCTTCTTTTGTGTATTATCTTCATTTGTGTACATTTTAGTGAATTTTCATTTTTATAGTACTTTCAAATATTGCATGTAAATATTATGATATAATTTGAAAATAAACAACCTGAAAAATGGTTTGTTTTATTTTTGTTTTCCTTCTAAGGAAACCTCAAATGGCAAACTGGCAACCATACAAGACTTGAATTTGGGGGAGTATTTTTTGAAATAGGTAGTATTTTTCATAATAATACTGAGTATTTTTTGAAATAGGTAGTATTTTTCATAATAATACTAAGTATTTCCATTTAAAATTTGTGTAAAAGCATTCTGCCTATTTTAGTTCTACAAATGGTGTGTCTTTATGCCAGCTGATATTAAAATTTTACACATGAGGAATGTTAGATATTAAAATATCAAACAAAAGTATTGAGACAGAAGGGACTTGATTCCACTTCTCAAGACTGCTTGATGCTATTTTTTTATTAGAAGATTCTGCTTTTGGATTTTTCAGTTACTGTGCCTGTGATTCGTCTGTTAAAAAATGGTCAGCCAGATTGCCATTTAAAAAGTACAAGTTATGCATTGACATTTTGCTTTTATGATTTCATTTTCTTCTCTGTGTCTTTATATGTTGGATTGGGACATGATCTTCATATTGCCAATTCTTCCTGAAAATGCCTCGTCCCTGCATGCTGTTTGGGTCTGGTCATGCTATGCATTATCCATTGCATGTAAGATAATATTCTTATTTATGTTTATATTTTATCATTTTTATTATCTTGACTTTGTTTTGCAGTGAGTGTGTTAATTTTTAATGCTGTTACAGTGTTTGTGTGAAGATGATTTCTTTCAGGGGACTTTAAAGAAGCAGTTCTGAATAATGTCCACTTTAGAGTATCCTTTTGTTAATGATTTCCTTGGTTCGGTTTCTTAAGTAAAGGATTATAATTATTTTTTATATTGATTTTTATTTTCTCCTTATGAAATATGCTACATTTCAAATGAATATTTGCTTCTGAGGCAATATGTTGCTGTCCAAACAATGGTCAGTATTATCACCTATTAAACAATCTAATACTTTCAATATTCTAGAAACTTCTGATTCCAGATATCAAGCTCATGAGCAGTGCATATTTGTTAATAAAAGTTCCAGACACAGTTGAGATGAGTTTTTCATTTGCCGTTAAGAATACCGATTTATCAAAACATGGGAATCATAAACTTTCATTATTTAAATGGAGTTATTCCTTGAAGGAAGGAATTTTTCTCTTAATTATAAAATAAACACATTCCATATATAATGTCATTCAGCATTTGAAATAAGTGTTTAGTTTTACCATATTTTTAAATATTATTGTTTTGGGTAGTCTGTCCTTCTAAAACAGTGTTTAAAATAGTAATAATCTGGTTCATTTGGTGGTTTAAGAAAATTAAAAATTAAAAAAAATAGTGATAGTCTGAACATATTTTGGAAGAGCCCATGAAGCTGAGATCATTAAAATCCCAGTGACCTTGCACTAATACAGAATAATTTGTATTTATTACTTCTATCTCATTAAATACCACATTTTGGTGGTATTTTAGTCAACGTTAAAAACCCAGTTTCTAAAATTAAGTAGCTGTAAAACTGTAGACGCCTATTAGGATTTTATTATTGTAATAAACTTTGATATTCTATTATGGCATGTTCTATTACTTAGCGGTGTTAGAAGAGCATCGGGTGTGTTTTGTTTATCAAATAATTGAATAAGTTCATTTTATGATTGACAAAATTATTTAAATGTCATCTGAGGTAAATTAGCCAGGCTAACAGTTTTGATATATTTATGTAAAAATAAGAATCTGCTTTGTTCCCCAGTTAACTGTCCTTATTATGGCACACCAGCAAGAAGAAGCAGTAAGGGATGTTAAAGCAGGAGACTGTTTAGTGAACCCAAGGGTTATTATTTTCATTAGATTTTAATTACAATAGCTTATCTTTATTCAAGTGCTTGTGACTTGACCCGAAATTTTATCTCATAAAATTTACTTAATTTAACTTATTAAAATACAATGTCACATTTCTGAAATTCAAATATTTGAAGCACACCTCGATTTTTTTATGCATCGTATGAAGACTATGTTTAGAAGAGTTAGTTTTACTTAGCAAATTCAAACATACTTTTTAAAAGATTTCTCTCATATAATTTCTTTTTATAGAATATAAATAGTGTGTATTACTTATATGTTGCTTTTGTCTAATTGCTAAATATGTTATCCACATGGCTTTATTTTGCTCGTTTCCCATCCTAATTAAAGGAAAGAAAGTTGTGAGTGGACCTTCAATTGTCCTGTTCCCACAGAACTGGTAATTTTAAAATGTAGTATCTAACACAGCATTCGAAATGAAACTGTCTTCAGTTGGCGGTAAATTAAAATTTTCCCGCTACACCTAAAGCTCAAATCCCTAGCCTATTTATTGTTATTTTAAAAGAAATGTATATGAAACCCGTATATGTTTATGTAGCTATTTAATATACCTTAGGTAAGTAACATCTATGGAATTATTTTCATATTTGAATATACATTAAATTATTTTTATGCAGCAGCATTTTACAATGTCGTATATGCTTAATTATTATTATTTTCTGTGTAGAATCCCAAATCTCAGGAGCCAGTAACTTTGGATTTCCTTGATGCAGAATTAGAGAACGACATTAAGGTGGAGGTGAGTGTACGCCTTGACAGTACTCTCAGGTCAGATGCCGAGGCTCATCCATTCCACAGGATCCACTGAGCAGCTTCGCTGTGTTAGCTTCTCTCCTAAGTACTATGTACACAGTGATGAATGTTCTTGGTCTTTAAAATTTCTAGGTCCTGGGCTCTCTCATCCAAATGGTCATATGGAAAGGAATCAATATTTTAAGTTGGGTGTGACATTAGTTTGTTTCTTTCGCATTCCATAGGTAGAGATGTTTTATGTATTTCAGTACAAATGGAACTTGTACATTTCACTACACAACATAGAGATTGAGGACATTGCTATAGAGTTGAAAGAAAAGTTGGAAGGAATCTAACCATCCAACCACCCCATGAGCAACATGAGGAGAAAAGCTGCCATTTTTGTCTTAGTACACTTAACCCAGAAAATTTCTATTTTATTTCAGAACCAAAATCGCATGTCATTTCCTCTGAGAGGATCTTCCATGATAATTAAAAGTAACAACATTTATTAAGTACATAATATGTGTCAATCATGGATTCTCTAGAGCCTCTGAAATAGATACTATTATTATATGATCATTACTTGTCGTACTGATGGTATGTTTTAGGTCCAGAGGGGTTAAACAGCTTGTGTCCAGTTATTCGGCCAGGAAGTAGCAGGACTAGGATTTGAACCAGGCTCTTGCAGTTCAGAGCAAAGATTTTTAAGATTCTTGTAAACGGATTAACTTCTCATCCATGCAAAGGCCACCGTATTTCTTTTAGAATTTGTCACAGCGTGTTTTAATATGCACTTGCTTTACACATTTTACACATTGACTCCCTCCTTGTAGAACAACAGAATTTAATTATCATTACTACCCAAGGCCAAGGCACAGTGCTGGGATGTCTTAGGTGTTTAACGAATGTTTATTATAAAATGTTTTGAAATGACAGAGCAGGATCATGTAATGTTGCCGAGCGCAGTCTTTGGACCCTCATGCCGCTGAGTGACTGTGATATAACCTATTATGGTTCAGTTTCATTTCAATCAGTCTCATAAAGTAATTGACCACTCTTTCATTAATTATCTTTCAAAAATTAATGACTAGGTGAAGATACTTAATTAAGGATACCTTTATTATTTTAAAACATGTTAAAGTGACTATAATGTGGTAACTTTTAAAGAATATTCCCAGGGCGCCTGGGTGGCTCAGTTGGTTGAGCGGGCTGCCTTCAGCTCAGGTCAGGATCCTGCAGTCCCGGGATCGAGTCCCGCATCGGGCTCCCTGCTCGGCGGGGAGTCTGCTTCTCCCTCTGACCCTCCCCCATCTCATGCTCTCTGTATCTCAGTCTCTCTCTCAAATAAATAAATAAAATCTTAAAAAAAAAAAAAAAAGAATATTCCCAAAGAACAACTACAACTATTAGTACAACCATGCTACTATTTTTATTCAGTCTGTTCTAAAGTAAGGTATAAACCTTGCAAAACCAGTACTTTAATAATCATCCTTTGGTAGTCAATTGAATACTTGAAATAAATCACTTTATTCGTCTTCCTGTAGATTCGAAATAAAATGATCGACGGAGAGAATGGAGAAAAAACATTTAGAACTCTGGTTAAATCTCAAGATGAGGTAAGAATTAAGTCAAGCTTACTCTTAAATAAAATGTATAGATCAATAATGATATTGGTAGTTTGTCTTTCCTATTAAAGCAGTATCTGTAAAACAGATGTCTCTAGTAAACACATGTTTCTAAGGCCTTCTTTGCTGAAGGATATTTTTAATATATTTGTAACTCTTTTTAATTTTTGTAAAACATTTTGCTTTAGGTTTCTTGATGTTTTACATTATTAGCAGTATGTTCTTGAAAATTATATTTTATGTCTCCATTTTTTATCATCATAGAAAATAGAGCACCCAATTTAATGTTGTGGCATGTTCTTTTAGGCCATTTCAATCATGCAGAATTGAAGTTAATATTTAATAGCTATATGTGTTAAATGATTTCTGCATGCACATGTTCTAATTGTTGAGTTTCATATATTATTTTGGTTTGGGTTTTTTTTGGTTATTTGTTTACTTTTGCTTAGCTTATCTTCCTTCACTATTTATGCACATTATGTTATAATTCCTTGCATTTAAATCTGCAATTAAATCAAGGGGTAACACAATTATACCCATAAATCTTTGGTACAGATATGTAATAAACATATCATTTTATATTGATGAGGAAGAACTCTGTATATGAGCAGCGTGTCTATCCATTATCAGTCGCATGTGGAGTAAATACACAGACATTCATATATTTGAGTATTTGAAAAATACATAGAATCCAGAGGCTTTGGAGCCTGAAAATTTTAAATGTTTTTATATAACTTATATCCTTTTCCTCACAGTGCCATCCTTTTTAAATGTATACATTTCTTTTGAATTCCTCAGCAGATCTTTTTCTAAGATGGAGCTAGGCTCCAAATAGGATCCTTCATTAGCACTTGGCTTTTCTCATTTAATGTCATTAGGAGTTCCCATTACCAGAAGACAGGAGGAGGTGTATATATATATATATATATATATATATATATATATCAATTTCAGTCATTGTTGAAACTTCAATTCTCTTTACTTAGACTTTAGCCATGCTCTTTACCTGCTCGCTCCTTGAGGAAAGATGTAAACCATTCAGCAGTTGTACCAACTTTTCCATGTTGTTCTGCTAAGAACTCTTTGACCTACACATTCTTTCCTCAACTTATAAATTAATTTTGTTTGTATTAAGTCACATTGATGTTTTCCTCCTTCAGTTTGCTGTAAATTCCTCTAACCAATATGTAGACTTTTCTTATTAATAATCTAACCCCCTGTAGACTTTTCTTATTAATAATATTGAAAGAAGGGCGCCTGGGTGGCTCAGTCGGTTGAGCGACTGCCTTCGGCTCAGGTCATGATCCTGGAGTCCCGGGATCGAGTCCCGCATCGGGCTCCCTGCTCGGCAGGGAGTCTGCTTCTCCCTCTGACCCTCCCCCCTCTCGTGTGCTCTCTGTCTCTCATTCTCTCTCTCTCAAATAAATAAATAAATAAAAATCTTTAAAAAAATAATAATAATAATATTGAAAGAAAACATTATCTTGTATGTTTATTTTCTTAATCTGATATACTGTTTTTTAACTTGCTGAACAACACTAATTTGCCATTTTTTATGAGTGGTATGAAATACATGAACAGTATTTCTTTTTTAAGAATTTTACTAGTGCAAAAACCTCCTCACCAATTCCTGTTCTCCCTCCCTCCATCCTCCATCCTCCACACATGTTGAGTAAACCAGAGGAATATTTGACATATAAGGCAATATGTATGGTTGTTATAAAATGAATGTGGCATCATACATTTTCCTTCATCCTGCCAATTTAAATTTTTTAGATTTATGTATTTTTATGTTATCAGTAAATTATCGAAAAGAACAGTATTTTGTCCAGGGGTTGATTAAATTAAACAATGATTGTAAAATGTGAAGATGCGTATATGCCGTCACTGTATGGAAGAAAGAATGATTATTTACTAGTATTTAGTAGTGACATAGGAAGGATTCTGTTTTCATCAAGGTATTGAGCTCTGTACTTCCTTTCCCTGGTGGATTTAGTTGTTTTTCTGACCTTCAGTGGTACCAAGTAATTAGTCTCTTGTGATAAATGCTATAACAATGGCTTAAGAACAGTAATATGCTAACCATACATTTGGATCTAGAAACAGTGTGTTGATGTCCTGATATTACCAATTTCTCATAAACACACTCTAGTATGGAAATATCTGAGGCTTGTCTAATATATCCTGGTCCTGTGTTGTTATTAAAATTTATTTTTTAGAAAATGATTTTGCACTTGAAAGTCTTTAAAAGTCATGATACAGCTATTTATTTTTGTCCTAAAATTTTGCTTTACTCACACAGACACACACGCACACAAATCCCACCCATAACAGAACAAATAATGTAGAATAGATCAGACATTTGTGAGGGAGGGTATTGAATGACCACAGAATTTATGAACAGATTTTAGTGTTCAGCTTTTCATATAAATTCACATAGATTTCATAAGATGGTAACAACCATGTCAAACTTTTTTTGTAGAGGTACATTGACAAAGGAAACAGGACATACACATGGACTCCTGTGAATGGCACAGATTACAGGTAACTAATTAGATTTAAATGTGTATTGTATACAAGAGTATTCTGTTGCGTGTCTTTCGCCTATTTGTAGTAGCAGTTTTTGCAGTAGATAAATATTAAGTCCTTGCATTTTCAGAAACTGTTTTCATTGTAATTAAAACAGAAAAGTTATTCTTTCCAGTGCGAAAATGTATTAAAATGATCACTGTGATTTTCAAACTGGAAAAGATGGAAAAAAGCTAGGAATATAAAATTTAGAAATGAAAACCTGTGTGATATAAATCCATTTGATCATTTTGCATATGTATGTTAGCAATAATAAATGTTGACCAAGCCCCTAAAAGTTTGTAGTCATCACTTCCACTAATTTCCTCATTTAAATTGTCAGTTTACATTACTTATATTTAGGTAGCAAAAGAACTTAAAATTTGTCACATCGTAATATGATCTGATATGAAATGCTCAGTTGACACAATTTTTCCCCATGAGTGGCAAGTCTGTGATATCCTGAGCACACCAATGGGCAGGGCCTTCGAAAGCTGGACGGACTAATACCCTCTAGTGCCTTGAAAGTTCTCCATTCTTCACTCGCTGAGCATTTCCTTCGCTTTCTTGGTCTGACTCTTCTGAATAGCTTTCCCTGTGGTCCTGCTTCTCCCATGCTCATAATACTGAGGTTGTGTGAAAGGAATATTTCCTTCTTGTTACTCATTCGCTCTTCCTCTTCCCTAAAATCCCTGTCTCTGAATCTTATGTCATCTTCCTCTCATTCCTATAAGATTTCATTTTCTGGCTCACTGTCAATCACTCGTACATTCACATAGATCACTATTTCTCATACTATTTTTGACATACCCACACTTACACAAAACAAAGTTATTTACTAAATCACCTTTAAAAAAGATTTTAAAATGCAAGCTTAAAATTTTTATTATTAGATTTCACAGATCTAGAATTAGTCTGCCAAATTGTTGAAAATTTTTCTAAATGCTTGGTCTCAAATTTCTCTATTTAACTGGTCCTGAGCTGGTAATAGAGAGTTTGCAGATGAGCCAGGTCTATGGCCCTCACTGAAATAGCATTGACAATAGATGAGTTTTTTGGTACATGAACCCTTAGTTTATCTCCTCTTCACTGTGGGGGAAAGTGTTCCTTACCTTCTTAGATGAATAAATTCTAAAGTAGACAAAACTGGATCCCTTTAATCCTGACAATGAGTCAACAATAATGGCAGTCATAATTTTTAAATTGTCATCATACCTTGCTTAAATATGTCTTAAAAGTTTCACAAATGTCCCCTACATTCGACCCCTTTCCCTCACACACCCAGTGATGGGACCAAATGTGGCCAGATTCATACCCCAATTCTGCATATGTCACTCCTTGTTCATAACCTTCATTCTGTTCCCATTTTCCTCCGAGTTAAATTGGGACTTCCAAGTCAGATATTCTCATCTCACATTTCTCTCCCAGCCAATGTGCATGTCATGTCTCTCCCCTACCTCCCCAAATAGTCACTGGTCTCTGAACAGCCCCAACTTCCCCACTTCGGCATGTTTTCCTCACACGTTTCCTACCCAAATGTACAACTTAGGGCCAGATTCAGTCTGTTTTCATTGTAAGTTACTTCCCTGAATCGCTGTACAAATAAATTCACAAATAACAGTGTAGAGCAAAGTATTACATCTATGTTGAAGAAGAAAAAGAAATGGCGTGTTTTGACTTAATGAACGAAGTTCCACATTTCATTTAGTGATTTTTGTCTTAGTAAGCCTTGGTGTAACTCAGGTATCACAGTTGAATTACACTAAGTAATTATGTTTATAAACTGCTCTTTTTTTCATGAAGAATTTCATTTTATAGAGACATGATTGAGTTGAAAAGGATATTATATCCCATTTAACTAAGTTACCCATGTGTATGTGAGTCACAAAAACATTGCACGGTCTCCCCGTCCACCTGGTGGCCGCTGGCTTTATTAGGCTTTAATCCCTAGGAGAAAATAAAGCAGCTTTGGTCTGTTGGTTTTATATGGAGAGAGACGGCAAACACTGCATATGACAACATCATTGACTCAAAATGTTGGTAAAGATCTTATCTGCTAGAAGTTGAAGAACGAACTATTGCCTTGAGAAGGAAGTAAATTAAGCATGACTGTATTTTTCTATAAAATGAAGTATAGCTCTTAATAACAACCTGAGACATGCAGGCCAATAAAATGTATATTTGATATGTCAATTTTAAAACTTCTATTGTGTTCCTCATGAGTTCCAACACTATTTTTATGGTACGTGAGATGTAACCCAAGCTTAGAGAGTGACACTCTAGCAGCCACATGATATAACGTTATCGGGTTTAATTAGAAGTTTCTCTTAGCAATAAATGCTGATGGAGCAATAAAAATGTCCTAATTTCCCTTGAGAGGAATTTGTAGGAGACAATCTTCAAATGCTCAGTAATTCTACTCTACATTTTATAAATGGCAAGTGAATCATGAAAGGTCGTTTTGCTTTCAGACTAATTGCAGTGCTTATTTTAATTTTAATCTCTGCCTCCACTTAAAGGAAGTTATGTATAAAGTGAACGAAGAGATTTTCATTAAATCTACATAACATTTTATTTCTCTGACCTTTTCCCATAAGGACAGTCAATGAATTATTTAATGAAGGAGAAAGATGTGGGAATTGGAGGTAACAAGCATCCACTCATTTTGCTATCTCGAGTGCATAATTAAATTGTAGGAAATAAACCCTTGCTTTTTTTTCCTCTTTGTAGAGTGAATTTTTAACATATATAGTCATGAGAAGGAAAACCTGAAATTTTATTTTTTTTTCCCTGTTCTGTATTTTCCAATTTAAAAAAAAAAAAAAAGTAAATAATGAGATTATAGTTTGGGTGCTCTTCTCAAAAGCCTATGAAACTTGAGTGATTTAAAAGAAGATCTGCAAATATGCAGAAATACTCAGCCTAGAAATGCACACCTTTGCCTGTGCATTGGGAAATTTCCGATTAAATATTAAAAATGAGTGCTGAATGACTCATTTGGTCCCATTAATCAAGTGTCACTTTTTGAAAATACTTAGTTCCCTGGGAATCTTCTTCTACCCTCATTTTTTGTACCCATTAGTTTGTAAGTTTCCGTCGATATTAAAGCATAGTGAGGGTCATTTGCAAGTGTAAATGTGGATATGGAATAGTTAGTTATGTCCTACACTGTAAATATATTAGCCATATCAAGGGTGGAAGAATTACACATAAGCAGTTGTGTTATTTCAAACTGCATAATATTCAAATACTCCAACCTTCTTTATGCTATGAGAACCAACAGGATGAGCAGACAGTCTTTCTTAGTGCATCTGAATTTTCTTACCAGCAGACACCAGGGAATTTGCCTCAAAACTAAAGTCTTAAGATAGGAGGTATTTAACCCCTCAAAGGAGGTATTTTTCAGATGATTTTATGCACTGTGTCATAAAAATAATGATACTTTACATTTGTACTTTTTAAATAGCGTACATTTGCTGCAGAGCACTTGAACATGATGTGTAATTCATGAAGGAGGGGTATCCAATTAGTATAGTATTTATTTTCTTTAAACGTAATCGTAATATTCTCTCTTTTCAACACTCAAAGTATTTCAGTACACTTCCCTGGAAATAGAGTACACATGACATTTCTTTCTCAGCTAATTCATGGGCACATTTAGTAGCTTATTTTCCTTGTGTGTCTTCTGATTCCCTACAACGTAGAGAACTGGAAGACTCTGGATTGCAAGACCGAATAAAGTACTCTATTGGCTGAATGCATTTTCCTGTCACATTAATATGTCTCTTCTTTCCCACGAGGAAGATCTTTGGATTTTCCATTAACTGGATGTGTCTTTTTTTTTTTTTTTAAGTTGTTTGTTTGTGTTTATGCTTCTCTTGTTTCTATTGCAGTTTGGCCTTGGTATTACCAACCTACAGTTTTTACTATATAAAAGCCAAAATAGAAGAGACAATAACTCAGGCCAGATGTAAGTACTATGAAAGCGACCCCAGAGTCTATTTATCTCTTAGTATCAGATGTATAAATTTGTCTAGATTTTAGAATGCCCAAGGCCTATACATTTCAGTAGGTGTTACTACCAAATCTACAGCAATGATTCTAACCCATTCCAAACATGCAAGGAACAAGAAATATTCTACGTGGATAGAATATGAGCAGGTACCCGGTCTCACTGGCATCCCCACCACCCTACCCTGCCTTGCTTTGTGCTCATAGAATCATTGCAGTGCTGTGTTCTCTGTTGCTGTCATTTTAAGGGTCTGCTAGCTGGTGCAAAATGTTTCATATGGTCTCTACTCATGGCACTGTGCTAATAAGGCTTTAACTCTTTCTTTTTTTGCATTTGGCAAGAATAATATTGTGCTCCACATCTTCTACTTTGTTTGAATAAGTTAAATTGCATTGGTCTTTGGCTTTGGTTTGGCAATTAACTTCCTTCTCATACTCCAAATTAATAACATCTTCAGTAACTCTAATGAATTATTTTTTTAAAAGCATCATTTGGAATGTGGAGTAATTATTAACATTAGTGCGTATTTTAAGTCAATAGTAATCTTTGTTTTGGGTGACTAGATTTAGTAAAGTAAAATGACCATCATATCCTTTGTAATACATCAGCTATTACTAACAACCTAAATTTTTTGTTAAGATAAAGTAAAAAAAAAACAAAAAACACGTGTGTGTGTGTATTTACCTTTTACATCTGACTTTAAGTAAACTATAATTTCTTTCATTCCCCTGTCAGTTCTTTTTTCTCTCTGCAGTCCTTTTTCTCGTTGTGCTAAATTTAGGCTTTTATATTTATGCTTTCACTTGATAGATAGATATGATGGTCTTTTTAACAACCAGCAACTGTGCATGAGCTAGTTCTTCACTTGATAAATGAGGGGATGGCTAGTTGGTCTTTGATGGTTGGTAAATGCTTCTGAATATAGGCTAACGTTGTCACCATTGCATCTGCGTTAAACACTTTGCAAACTAGACCCTTGAAATCACCACAGTACAGCGAGGGTTTTCGAGTAGTAACGGACAGGACATACCTTCCAGTCTTCAGAAAGATGTCTTTTTTTTTTTTTCCAGACTACAGCTGTACATAAATATATCTTTGATCTATGCACAATATTTTTATTCAAGAAAGTCATTGAATAAAATATTGTTTGTGACCCCCTTTGCTTTACCCTCTTTTTTTTGTTTCCCTGCTTTCTCTTTCTGATGGATTTTCACAGCCAAAAAGGGCAAAATGAAGGGCAAGTATTTTCTTGTTGCTCAATTTCTTTCTGTTTAGTGCACTTGACATTTCCACTGATATTTCCATTCCTATTGGATATTATCCTCTGTGCTTCTCATCTGCTAGATTTTCCTCCATGATCACTCAAACCTTAGCAGCAAAAACGGGGGAAAGAATATGCTTGTGTTTTCATAGGCAATGTATTTCACATTTAGGTTTTTTCTGAGGCTTAAATACTTGTGTGCTTTTATCCTTCCACCTACTAATTCACACCCTAATATGACAAATGTTACTAATTAACTAAAGGCATTGATGAGTTTATTAAAATCATTTTCTTTACCATAATATTGATAAAAATTTTATGTTGAAGTTTTAAATGAAATAACTCTGATGCAACATTGATACAAAAGATACCTTGGTTATGGTAGGGTTAGTAAATGGGAAACTTCTAAGACAGCATTATTCTGATATAACTGGTCTAATTTTTGTTATGAAATTAAAATGGATTTTATATTTCTGTTATGCAGTATTAAGGACCTTATAGGATATAAGTACTCTTTATTTTTTTCTTACTAGGTTATCATTCTAATGCCTTCATATCGTCATAGAAACCCAGGATGCGTACTCTGGATGGCTTATCTAATCCTGTAACATTATCTTTGCAGATTCTGAAACACTGAAGCCGGATAATTTTGAAGAATCTGGCTACACGTTCATAGCACCAAGGTTGGTTTTGTTTTATTTTATTTTTTTTATAGCTTTTATGGAAAGGTAAGCCTTCAGTCACAGTTCTGAGTTAATCCCATGCCAAATTATAGAACCAAAGGGAGCAGTAACTTTAAAACTGAAACCATATTCTATTCATTCACTCACTCAGTAAGCAACTACCCTAGGCCAAGTGATGTTCTGACTCCAGGGAGATAATAGTGAATAAGACAGATGTAGACCTTGCTCTTATTGGAAATAACAGTGGTATCCATCACTAGTGAAGAATTGGGTATGTGCATTTGTGAGTACACAGACACAAACATAGTCCGTATGTGTGTATATATACGCATACAGGGGGATATACTGAGATATCTACAGATATATATGTATGTGTAGACATAAGGCTAGAATGTCTGAACGTCATAATTGATTTATTTATTTTTTAATGTTCTAACAACATTCTGGGAAAGCATTTTAATATAGTGACATTTTCTCATATAATTTTTAAGATTAATATTCTTTTTTCTCTTCCCCAATTTTATTTCTCATATAATCCCCCTTCCCTAACCCTTATACCTCTTTCTCCCTACCGCTGTTTTTGTGTAATTATTTGATACTCAATAATCAAGAGTTTTTTATTTTTATTTTTTTTCTTAGTTCTTTTTTTTTTTAATAAGTTTTTAAATTCCAGTTAACATACTGTGTAATATTAGGTTCAGGTGTACAGTATAGTGATTCACCACTTCCGTACAATGCCTGGTGCTCATTACAAGTGCCCTTCTTAATTCCCATCACCTATCTCACCCATCCCCACACCCACCTCCCCTCTGGTAACCGTCATTTTGTTCTCTATAGTTAAGACTCTGTTTCTTGCTTTGCCTCTCTCAATTTTTTCTTTCCCCCTTTGTTTGTTTCTTGAATTCCACATACTAGTGAAATTATATAGTATTTATCTTTCTCTAATAGACTTATTTTGCTTAGCATACTACTACTACTCTCTAGCTCCATCCATGTTGTTGC
Organism: Neomonachus schauinslandi; assembly: GCF_002201575.2. Lineage (NCBI taxonomy): Eukaryota > Metazoa > Chordata > Mammalia > Carnivora > Phocidae > Neomonachus > Neomonachus schauinslandi. The sequence goes on along the minus strand of NC_058414.1, from coordinate 25,689,657 downwards.
AAATGGCAAGATTTCATTCTTTTTTATGGCTGAGTAATATTCTATCGTGTGTATATACCACATCTTCTTTATCCATTCATCAGTCAGTGGATGCTTGGGCTGTTTTCATAATTTAACCATTATGGATAATGCTGCTATAAACATCAGGGTGCATGTATCTCTTTGAATTAGTATTTTTGTATTCTTTGGGTAAACACCTAGTAGTGAGATCGCTATAGTGTAAGGTAGCTATATTTTTAAGTGTTTCAAGAACCCCCGTACTGTTTTCCAGAGTGGCTGCACCGGTTTGCATTCCCACCAACAGTGTAGGAGGGTTCCCCTTTCTCCGCATCCTTGCCAACACTTGTTCTTTCTCGTGTTTTTGATTTTGACCATTCTGTCGGGTGTGAGGTGATGTCTCATTGTAGTTTTGATTAACATTTCTTTGATAATTGATTTTGAGCATTTATCCATGTGTCTTTTGGCCATCTGTATGTCTTCTTTGGAAAAACTGTCTACTCATGTCTTCTGCCTATTTTTTAATTGGATTATTCATTTTTGGGTGTTGAGTTTTATAAGTCTTTATATATTTTGGATACTAACCCTGTATTGGATAGGTCATTTGCAAATATAATCTCCCATTCCATAGGTCGCCTATTAGTTTTGTTGAGTGCTTCTTTCCTTAACTGTGCAGAAGCTTTTTTTTGATGAAGTCCCGATAGTTTATTTTTTATTTTGTTTCCCTTGCCTCAGGAGACATGGTTTCAAGTCTCACATTCAGGTCTTTCATCCATTTTGAATTTATTGTTGGGTCTAGTGTAAGAAAGTGGTCCAGTTTCATTCTTTTGCATGTTGCTGTCCAGTTTTCCCAACTCCATTTGTTGAAGAGACCCTCTTTTCCCCATTGGATATTCTTTCCTGCTCTGTCAAAGATTTAATTGACCATATAATCATGGGTTCATTTCTGGGTTTTCTCTTCTGTTGATCTGTGTGTCTGTTTTTGTGCCAGTACCATACTGTTTTGATTACTACAGCTTTGTAATGTAACTTGAAGTTCAAAATTGTGATGCCTCCAGCTTTGTTTTTCTTCGTTCCTTGGTTCTTAATTTACACTCTGTAACAGACACATATAATAATATCAAATTAATATAATTCTATTAATCTAGGCTAAACTCTTGAAAAGATTCAGAATGGTGTATTATTAATTTCTCACATTTTATACTTCTTAAAGAAATTACTGTAAGAACCCAAAGACAGCTCACAAAATTAAAGAGTAACTCAGACCAATTGTTTTCAGCATAAAGATGTCTGAATTTTTGGTGGTTCTTGAAAATAGGGAATAGATGTAACTTTTTGACCAAACTCTGCTAACAAAGCATATTCTTGGCTTCAGGAGTGACCTTGCCCCTCAGTAGCTTCTCCTGCTTGAATTTCCTTGTTTGATACTGCTGATCCCACTCTCCTGGAGTATTCTTTGCCTCTTCTTCCTTGGTGACACACTGTTTGGGTTTGCTTCCTCCTTCCTTTGGCTGCGCACTCAATCTCTTTCATGAGTTTCTTTTCTTCTGCAGTTGGCTTACATGAAGGTGTAGCTTAGGGCCTCTTGTTATTCTGTGTCTACAGACACACCACCCATCTATTTGATGTCGATAGTTTGAGGCGATGCCTTCCAAATCCACAAGATGGCCATAATGTCTAGAGACAAAAGGAGGCATGTCATTTATTGACATTACATTACAATATAGGATCAAGCAATATATTTCCAGACTTTATGTCTACCTACATATTTCAGTGGGAGACATTCATGTTTATGGAAAACTAACAAAAATATCTCTCCAGTGTGATTCAACTCAGTGTCTCCTAAGCATTTGTCTTTGCTCCCTTCCCTTTATATCTAACTTTTATACAATCACCAAGTCTTGCCAAACAGAATTTATTTTACGAGTCTCAAGTATATTGGCCAAACTCTGCTGCCTTTGTTCTCACCAGGTCAGTGCTTTCTCGGACCTAAGCTACTACAGCTGCCTCCTACTTGATGTCCCTACCTCCCCAAATCCCCCTTTACTTCCCAGTCTGGTGTCAATTTCTAGAACTGGAGAGAGTTTCTAGAATGTGAATAAAATTACGTTTCTCCTCTGCTAAGTATGAACCAGTAGCTCAGTAGTGTCTTGTGATGCTCTGTACCTTATATCATAGCTTTCAGCTGCTCTGTTACTGGGTCCCAGTTTACAATGTGGTCCTTATACTCTAAATCTGGGGCCAGCAAATTATAGCCTGCAGCCTGCCTGTTTCATACAAAGTTTTATTAGAACACAGCCATACTCATTTGGCTATGTATTGTCTGTGGCTGCTTTCACTACAAAGGCAGAGTTGATGAGTTGTGGCATAGACCTTATAGCCCATAGAGTCTGAATCATTTATTATCTGGCCCTGGAACAAAAAGTTTGCCAACCTCTGCTCTAAATTCCAAACACATTAAACTTCTCTTGATTCCTATGTGTGCTGGGTTTGTTTTTTTTTTTTTCCCCCTCTCTTAACTCTTTCGATCCACTAATTTTCTCTTCTATTTTGGACTGTACTCAGACACAGCCCACGCTGTCCCAAACCCCAACTTCAAAGCTCCTTGATCTAGGAATTTCCTTCCCATTTTCACTGCATTAGACATCCTTGCTGACGGCTTCAGAGAATACTGTATTTCCCTTACTGGAGCACTGGTCCATTTTATGTCATTTACTTTCCCCAGTAAAGCAACATCTCAACCTGTTTGACTCACCATTCAATACCCAACATCCCATCCATTGCCTGGCACACAGTAGGTGCTGAATAAATACATATGGTGTCTGTAGAATCTATAAATATGTAAAGAATATTTTAAAACCCATTATTAAAAATACCTACAATCTTACCACTTTTTCCAATAAAAGTAACTGACCATCTTAAAACTGCTAAAACCAGTTTCAGCTAGAAAGAATATTAGAGGCAGAACAAGATCCCACAGAATGTTAACATGTTGATTCATTAACAGTGTAAGAAGAGATTGAAATTAGATGTGATATATTGATAAGACTCTCCGTCCATCTCAGATCTGTGTTTTTCTCTAGGCAACTTCTTCATTCGTCTCTCCCAATTATTGAATAGCAGACTGGCTTTCTGAGCTTTACTCTTAGATAGTGTGGAAAATAGGGTAGAAGTCCCAGTACTCAGAGGATAAATGTAACTCTGAATTCCAGTTCCCAATTTGTAAGCAATGACTATTCAGTTCAGCAAGGATTAACATATGAATCATTTTTGTGGTCTGACTGGAAGAGTAGAATTTGCCCATGTGTTTAGGGAAGGAGTAAATACTAAAGAAGGGAAATGTTACAGCTTGTGGGACAAGCCAATGAATTCAACTAACGTGTATTAAATCTTTTACATGAATGATTATTTTTATTGCTCAAGAGAACTCTGTAGTAAATTAGTAGTAGTATCCCATTTCACAGATTAGGAAATTTCCTTGCTATTTCAAGATCTCAGAAGAATATACAGTACCTCTGAGTAAAATATAAATGTAGAGAGCATTGTTTCTACCTTTAGAAGGTATGCAAAGGGATGAAAGGTCTAAGAAATGGAATAATTCTGCTATTTCTCAGAAATGAAAAAGACATTTCAAAGATGAGTTAGAAGGAGAAACGAACAGTATGTGATAGCCTGTAATTAAATGCTAATTGTGGGAAGAAGTCCATTTTAACTCTGTCAGTAAAGAATGAGTAAAAATCATGCAACCTTCCTAAACCCTGCCTCAAAACTAAATTTTTCTAAGAACTGAGTTTTGTGGGTTGTTTGTTTGTTTGTTTGTTTTTGAAGTTCTGACATTCTCTTTACTGTCTGAGGCTTTCTATTTAGGTGATGGCCTTGCATCTGAAAATGGTCACTACACAATTGCACGTCTGTCTTCAATATTTGATTATCCCATCTGTTGCATTAACCTAGTCAATATAATGACAGCCTTACATTTATGTTGTTTTCTATTTATTCTCAATTTCCAAAACACTTAGGTTAGCAGTTCTCAAAGTAGAGGTCTCAAAACCCATGGGTTCCAGAAGCCCTTTCAGAGAACCGACCAGGTCAAAGCTGTTTTCCTAAAACAGCAGTAAGTGTTTTTCTCTTCTTCATGTCGACCTTGGCAGGGACAGTAGAAAAGCCGTGAGGAGCTGATACCTTAGCAGGAATCCAGGCAGTAACACTAAAGGCTCCTGGTAGCTGGTGTAATCTTTCTCGCCAGGGGAAAAGCCAGTCTCCCTTTAAAATATCCTTGATACGAGCAGTAAAAATTATTAGGTTCATTGAAGCTTTACCCTCGAGTACATGTCTTTTAATACTCAGTGGGAAGAAGATGGGAGTTCTGCTGCATACCAGAGTAACTCGGCTGTCTCAAAGAAAAGCACTCGTGGGACTGAATTTAGAGCTGAAATAGGTGCTCTTTGCGCTTTTTTCAGGAAATAGAATTTTACTTGACAGAATGACTTAGGTATTTGATAAACATTTTCTCAAAAATCAAGTAAGGCTTCTACTTTGAAGAAAACAACAGGGTTTGTTGCTCATGACAAAATCTGTGCTTTCACACAAAAATAAGAATTTGGGGGGAATTTGTATTTAGTGTTTCCCAGTAGTTATCTGGTGACACTAGTGTGATGATATTAATGAATGTGATTTTTCAATCTTATAATGAAATGTGTCATCGTTTGGCAGATCTGCAAATTTTCCAAATAACCAATTCATGATGTTAAAAAATCAGATTGATTTAAAGTGTAAGATAATGCATTGAATTTTAGTGTAACAGTACAAAAAGTTCATTGTTTCAAATTCCATATTATAACTAACTACCAAGAAATTACTAGTATTCAAGTTTTGGTATGTTATTAAAAAAAGGAAGAAGAATAGCTACAGCACTGGAGAAGCGTATAAAATAATTCTGTCTTTTCCAGCTGCATATCTTTAGGAGACCACATTTTTTTCATGTGCCCAAATAGAATCTTGCCGTTGATGGAATGTAGAGGCATACTTAATAAGCCAGGCATTGAAGAGATTTGCAAATAGGTAAATCAATGCCACTTTTTTCCACTAGGTTATTTTTTTAAAACAGTAATTTCTCATAAAAGTGTTACCATACAGTGGGTTTATTCTTGGTATGTAGTGAGTATTTTAAATTTTCTCTGTTAATTTCTACATGGAAACTCCAACATAAAATGAAAATAGTGCATTAAGAACAACAAAAGCTAACATTTATTGAGCACCTGTGGCCCAGAGGGTAGGTGCTTAATATATATTATCCACACTACTCAGCCCTTATTGTCAAGAGTGTTGTTTCATTATAGAGAGGAGGAAATGGAAATAAGAAATTAAACAGCTTGCAAAGTCATAGAGGTAGTAAAAGAAAGTGTTTTCACTTCCTCTGATGGCTGTGTACTTTTTTTAAAGTTGTGATTTTCATAGCTGATGTCTTATTTTTTTTTCAGAGATTACTGCAGTGACCTTAAAATATCAGATAACAACACTGACTTTCTTTTAAATTTCAATGAGTTTATTGATAGAAAAACGCCAAACAACCCATCCTGTAAGTATAGATCGATTTGTAATAATTGTTCAGTGTCACCGTCACTGTACCCAACATGGTCAACTCTGGGTTCCAATTAGTGTGTTGGTGTGCTGGCTTCTTGATTTACGTTGTAAATTTTTAATGGCGAAATATAACAATTGGGCCTTTTATATATTAAAGAATTTTTATTTCATTGCGAAGGAAAATCACATTTTCAAAGCCAGGTAATAGATACCTGCAAATGTTTAAATGTAAATAGGGAATCCTTACCTTGGCTCCTTTCAAATTTAAGAAACTTAATTTTGATTATATATATATATATATAATTTATATATATATATATATAATTTGATATATATAATTTGATTATATATATAATTTATATTTATATAATTTTGATTATATATATATACACACACACACACACACACACACTCCGTAGCCTCTATTTTATTTAAATTCAATTAGCCAACTTAAAGTACATCATTAGTTTCAGATATAGTGTTCAATATTTTGTAGGTTTTTCATTGCATTGTTCTTGCTATATAGGGGAAAACATACAACATATTTTTATCAATGTATCTCCTAGTAAATATAACTTGAAAAAAAAAAAAGTAACAGTAACTGACTTTTATGTCCTTTCCTCCTCCTCCTCCCTGCTTCCTCACTCTTTCTTCTCCTGTGCTTTTATTTTTTTTTTTTTTAAGATTTTTATTTATTTATTTGAGGGAGAGAAAACACGAGCAGGGGGGAGGGGCAGAGGGAGAAGCAGGCTCCCAGGCTCATGCCTCAGGCGGGGCTCCATCCCAGGACCCCAGGATCATGACCTGAGGTGAAGTCAGATGCTTAACCCACTTAGCCACCCAGGTGCCCCTGGGCTTTTCTTTTTTAAAATCCTTTTCCTTTCCATCAGGAAGAGTTAAAGCACATCCTCAGTTATAAAAAGTGAATTGAAGCCATCTCTTAAATTTAAATTTCTCTCATAAAAATAATGTGTAGAACTAAAAGTATCAGTGATTGAAATCTACATAGTTTCTTTTCAAGGGGTTCAGGCTATTTTAATTTTGCTTTTAGGGAAGTATTTAATCCATCAGTAAAATTACAATTCTCACTGTTTAATTTATTAGCCTACCGAAATGTTTCTGCTATAAAGCTTTTGTCTTCTTCATATCCCCCAGTATTTTGGAATTTAGAAATGAGATTATATGTGTGTAAAACAGTAAAGCTCAATACTGATAATCTGTTGATGTATTGCATGCAGCAGGGGGCATATTTTAAAATTACAGTGTAAGTAAAATATAAATGCAATTACGAAATAACTTGCAACATTGATTTATATTATGAATTAGAATAATGGTCTCATTTCTTTGACCTAAAAGGATTTGTGGCAAGTAAATTATATCTTTCACTTTTCAAATCGAACTGTTTTTCAAAGTGATTCATTTTCTGCTATAATAAAAATAGTTCCTAAAATGAAGTCAAAAATATGGATTAAGCTGATCCTTTAAAATTGGGTGAAAGATATATTAGATTTAAGAATATCAACTAAAATGTTTTCCAGTCTACTCCCCACCTCTTGTAGTAATAAGATATTTAAGATCCCATATTCCTTACCTGAGTAAAATGAAATTTTATCAAAAATGTGAAGTTTCAGAGTATACTTGGAGGTTATTCAGAGTTTCATGGGCTTGGAACAGAGGAGCCAAGAGAAATGAAAAGGTGACGTTTTTTGTTCAAGAATGTTTATTAATTGACCCTTGGTCATGGCCATCTGCCCCTCCATTACCTATGAACTTGGGCTAAGATGTTCTTTGGTTATTCCAGAAATGACAACCTGAAGCCTGTGGTCTTTCAGCATTACCAGCAGATGCCAAAAGCCTTCTTGGGATAGTGCTGGGCTGTGTTAAGTTATTCAGTTCCTTGGCCAAAACATACAAACAGGAAACTATACACATTAAGTAGTTTTATCTTTATATATAAAATTGTCCATTAAATTATGATCGTTTAGAATCACCATACTAACCTATTTTTTTTAAAAAAAAAAAAAAGAGGAAGGCTATTTCCTCATTGTTTATCTTAAAGTTTACAAAATAATTTTCATTTAGAATTGGCTTTTCTATTAATTCTGGCCATAGCCTGAAAAATAGGGGGTAAGATGAACAATATTAAAAAAAGTGCAGAAAATTAATATTGGGTATATTTTGTAATTCACAGAAATATTATCCACTCTAAGTTGCTTTTATAAATAGAGAATGTATTTGTTTCATTATTATCTTAATGGAGAAACTGTGTGGGTATAATTGAGGCTATCCTTTTTCTGTGTTAGGTAACACGGATTTGATTAATAGAGTCTTGCTGGATGCAGGCTTTACAAATGAACTTGTCCAAAATTACTGGAGTAAGCAGAAAAACATGTGAGTATTTGTTCTTATTAATGGAAAAAAAAATATATATATATATATATTCTGCATTTCAGTTTAGCTTTTCCCCGAGAAATATTTGGAAAATAGGCCTCATAAATTTAGACTTTATCATTTATCTTTAATAACAATTTCCTGAGAAAAACATCTTGCAGTTGTTGACAGCTTGCATTTGCAGTTGTGGGTGTGTGTCAGGACTAACACCTGCACACTTACTTCGCTTTCTCTGCTTATGCACTGCAGTGTGAACAAACCAAATTAAATAGGCGTGTTTGTGTTTCAGTGTTTGTGATAGAATGGGGCTTCCAGTGAATGCTTGACTGACCTTTTAATAACACTACTGTACACCCAGTCAATAAATTGAGAAATCCAATTATGGTTCTCATTTACAGTTCTGACTCCATTTCCAGTCAGTCACCAAATGCTAAATATTTCTCCTAACAATGTTGCCCTGTCTTCTTCACACCCAAGTTCCTAATTTCCCATTTCTAAGAAATGATAGCAACTGCTCTTTCTGCCTTTAGGGCTTCCGATTCCTCTCCCCATAGCCCCTCGTCTGTTCTCCGTAGAACTCACCCCTCAAAGTGCATCACTTCCAGTTTCAGGATAAAGGTGAAGCTCTCCGGCATGGATTCCAAGATCACTGATGAGCTGACCAGTCTGAAGAAGCTGGTCCTTGCAACTTTACTTCCTGTTGCTTCTTACCTTGTGCCTTATGTTTTTATGACACCAAATACTGTCACATTCTTCACAAGCTTTCCCTTAACGTTCACTCTTGGCTCTACGTGTAAGATCGTCCTGCTGCCTCTGTTATCTCTGCTAATTCAAAATGCAGCTCTATTCTTCCTTACTATGAAGTGTCTTCCTAGAGAATCCTCCCTTTATTTCCCAGACATTTTCACTAATAAAACATAGTTTACATCTATTGATATATTTACTTTGTCTTCCTTTATTTTAGGAACTCATTTTATTTCATTTATTATTTATTATTGCTCATTTATTATTACGTCAACACCTAAATTACTATCTTACCGAGAGTAAATGGAATAAAAAATTTCCTTCTTCTGTCTTCTGTTTTAGCAAGGGAGTGAAAGCGCGGTTTGTTGTGACTGATGGAGGGATTACCAGAGTTTATCCCAAAGAGTAAGTTCAAATAAGATCTGTAGAAATCAGTACATTACAAAGGACTACTCTGAGGATGTGTACATTACTGGATAAGGAAACCACTGTGTAGAGAAACTTGTTCTTAGATTAACATGGAGTCACTTAACCTATTTACAATAGTAAAAAATCCCCTATTTCTTTAAAAATGCTGTATGATTATTCAGTGATACTTTTGGATATTTTGGATGTTTATTGCAAAATTTAAAAGATTTTTGGTCTCTGCAGACACGAGCTAACCTAAATGAACATAATGGTCATAGTCTATTGGCAATACGTTCGTAGCGCCTCATTGTTTTCACTGTTCTTCAATGGATCTTATCTCTTATCTCCAGAACAGTCTGTAAAGTGGCCTGGGAAGGCTTATTACTATTAACTGACTTGTACATAATGACCTGCAGAGTAAAACTAAGAGCTTTTTCTGACTCTCAGTATCATTCTACGGTGATATATTGCTTATTAACGAGGATCATTTACACCATCAATTACCACTGACTTTCTTAGACATACCTGAGATGTAGGCATATCTGTAAAATTTCACGATGTTCACGGCAAAGTAGGTTATCAGGCAGATTAGAGAATAAAAATGATGAGCCATTTCCTCCTTAGGGCTGGAGAAAACTGGCAAGAAAACCCAGAGACATATGAGGACAGCTTCTATAAAAGGAGTCTCGATAATGATAACTATGTTTTCACTGCTCCCTACTTTAACAGTAAGTATTACTTGGAACTCAGCATTCTGTTTCCTTTTTTTTTTTAAGATTTTATTTATTTATTTGAGAGAGAGAGAATGAGAGACAGAGAGCACAAGAGGGAAGAGGGCAGAGGGAGAAGCAGACCCCCTGCCAAGCAGGGAGCCTGACGCGGGACTCGATCCCGGGACTCCAGGATCATGACCTGAGCCGAAGGCAGTCGCTTAACCGACTGAGCCACCCAGGCGCCCTCTGTTTCCTTTTTTTTAAATCAATTATTGTTCCTACCCGCTTTCCCCCCCCAAAACCATGCATTTTAAGTTAATTGCTCAGAGCAGTCCTTATTCAGTATATACTCTATGCATGACATTGGAAAGACACAAGCATTCATTGAGTTGAGGAGGTAAAATGCCTACACAGGAAATAGCCAGCCAGTAATGAAGAGATAGCATATCCACAGCATGCGTAATACATAGAAACACATGTAGCTAATCCTTTGTTTCACAAACTGCAAATAGGTGATGAATGTTTAGTGACTTTTGGAAATGTAATTCATCAGTTAATCAGTTTTAGTTCAATGTATTTCTGAAAATTATCAATAGCCCACATTTTAAAATATTTTCTTGGGTTCTGTCCCAAAACCTTCCTAATTTAATCCCCAAGCCTCTCTGGGGGGGTGGGGGTAGGGGTGTTACTCATCCTCATGTTCACAAGTTGGGAAACTGAAGTTCAGAGAATTTTGTTGGAGTTTTGTCCAGGAACTTCGGTCTTCTAAATGCAAAGGCCGTTTGGGGTTCTAAGAACAATCTTTCCACTTCACTTCAGCGGCCTCCCCACTATTTTAGCAAATGTCATGAAGCAGAGATTTGGCATGCATCCGTTTTGTTGTGAAGGTAGATGAAGCCCAGCTGAGTAATTCACACCCCCGAGTCAGTTCATTCAGAATAACTCATGGACACTCCAGTGAGCCTGGTATTTAGAGAAAAAAGAGGGCAGAGAGGACTACACACCTCCTTGTTACCTCTATTCTAGAATACTTCAGCAAAACACTATTCACCTATTAAGAGAAATTCACTATTTGATGTATCTAGACAGGCCTGTTTTCCTTTTCTGTTGTTGTTTTTCTTTTTTTAGAAAGCGGACCTGGTGCTTATGAATCAGGCATTATGGTAAGCAAAGCTGTAGAAATATATATCCAAGGAAAACTTCTGAAACCTGCAGGTAAGGATGTATATTGTATACATACACATGACCAAAATTAAATGTGACCTAGTATTTATAGTAAAATTTCACAATACTTATCAGGAAGGTCATCAGAAAGCCTAAAGCAAAATAAAGACAGACATGCAAATTTTTAAAAATAGAAAATACAAATAGTTACCGCTGAGATTGGGGAATAGTAAAGTTGATACTGTATAGAGGTGAGGGATTTTCAAAGTGTGTATGCTTATACAATGCTGATGCAAACTTATGGAGTCAAATCAAAGTTCTAAATGCCGGATTGATCCAACATTTCCACTTCCTAAGTCTGTCCTATAAGATACTTTCAAGTACACAAAAGGATATTCAGCCAAGGATATGAATATCTGTAATAAGTTAAACAGGAAGAGTTAAGTTTTCATCATTGGGGGAAAAGATAAATAAGTTATGGCATATCTGTACTATGTACCTGAAAAAATGAAGTAGTAAGAATCTCTTTTTTTAAAATAAAATTACAGTAAAATAGAAAAATGACTTTTCTTGCAAAAACAGGCCAGAATACAAAACAAATCATAAAACTGAGCATCAGTGGAAATTGGAAGTAGGCTGGAATTGTGATGCCGCCAGCTTTGCTTTTCTTTTTCAACATTCCTCTGGCTATGCGGGGTCTTTTCTGGTTCCATACAAATTTTAGGATTATTTGTTCCATTTCTTTGAAAAAAGTGGATGGTATTTTGATGGGGATTGCATTGAATGTGTAGATTGCTCTAGGTAGCATTGACGTCTTCACAATATTTGCTCTTCCAATCCATGAGCATGGAACGTTTTTCCATTTCTTTGTGTCTTCCTCAATTTCTTTCATGAGTATTTTATAGTTTTCTGGGTACAGATCCTTTGCCTCTTTGGTTAGATTTATTCCTAGGTATCTTATGGTTTTGGGTGCAATTGTAAATGGGATCGACTCCTTCATTTCTCTTTCTTCTGTCTTGTTGGTGTATAGGAATGCCACTGATTTCTGTGCATTGATTTTATATCCTGCCACTTTACTGAATTCCTGTATGAGTTCTAGCAGTTTTGGGGTGGAGTCTTTGGGGTTTTCCACATAAAGTATCATATCATCTGCAAACCGTGAGAGTTTCACTTCTTCTTTGCCGATTCAGATGCCTTTGATTTCTTTTTGTTGTCTGAGTGCTGTGGCTAGGACTTGTAATACTATGTTGAATAGCAGTGGTGATAGTGGACATCGCTGCCGTGTTCCTGACCTTAGGGGGAAAGCTCTCTGTTTTTCCCCATTGAGAATGATATGCGCTGTGGGTTTTTCATAGATGGCCTTTGTGATATTGAGGTATGTGCCCTCTATCCCTGTACTCTGAAGAGTTTTGATCAAGAAAGGATGCTGTACTTTGTCAAATGCTTTCTCTGCATCTATTGAGAGGATCATACGATTCTTGTTCTTTCTTTTATAAATGTATTGTATCACATTGATATGCGGATGTTGAACCAACCTTGCAGCCCAGGGATAAATCCCACTTGGTCGTGGTGAATAATCCATTTAATGTACTGTTGGATCCTATTGGCTAGTATTTTGGTCAGAATTTTTGCATCCGTGTTCATCAAGGATATTGGTCTGTAATTCTCCTTTTTGATGGGGTCTTTGGTTTGGGGATAAAATGAGTTTGGAAGTTTTCCTTCCATTTCTATTTTTTGGAACAGTTTCAGAAGAATAGGTATTAAGTCTTTAAATGTTTGGTAGAATTCCCCTGGGAAGCCATCTGGCCCTGGGCTCTTGTTTGTTGGGAGATTTTTGATGACTGCTTCAATTTCCTTAGTGGTTCTAGGTCTGTTCAGGTTTTCTCTTTCTTCCTGGTTCAGTTTTGGTAGTTGATACATCTCTAGGAAAGCATCCATTTCTTCCAGATTATCTAATTTGCTGTCATACAGTTGTTCATAATATGTTCTTATAATTGTATTTCTTTGGTGTTGGTTGTGATCTCTCCTCTTTCATTCATGATTTTGTTGATTTGGGTCCTTTCTCTTTTCTTTTTGATAAGTCTGGACAGGGGTTTATCAATCTTGTTAATTCTTTCAAAGAACCAGCTCCTAGTTGCGTTGATCTGTTCTACTGTTCTTTTGGTTTCTATTTCGTTGATTTCTGCTCTGATCTTCATTATTTCTCTTCTCCTGCTGGGTTTAGGCTTTATTTGCTGTTTTTTCTCTAGCTCCTTTAGGTGTAGGGTTAGGTTGTGTATTTGAGACCTTTCTTGTTTCTTGAGAAAGGCTTGTATTGCTATATACTTTCCTCTTAGGACGGCCTTTGCTGTATCCCAAAGATTTTGAACAGTTGTGGAAGTAGGCTGGAATAAGTGGGTTCAATAAAGTAGAAATTTTTTTTTCATTGTATGATTCAGTATTTGAATGTTTAAGAAAGCATACCTCGGGCCAGATTGAGAAGGTCGATTGCTTTCCTGCTCCTGAGGGCAGTTTTACCCCTCACTGGTTCAACTACTAACTCATTCATTCAGTAGCTCACTTACTCACTCACTCATTCTCCCAGTGACTCATTCACTCCCCCTCCCACCCACTTATCTTTCCTGGACATACATTTCTTAAGCACCTGGTGCATGCATCGGCAGGGCTAGGGAAGCCTCTGAAAACAATCGACTTGAGTGACCTCCTATGAAAAGGCTATTCCTGACACTACCACTTTTTTTTTTTTTTTTTAAGCTTACTACGTGTATTAGTTAGTTGGCCAGCTTGTGGCCAATGAATCATAAATAAAATTATTTAATAGTTTAAGAGCTATTAGCATTACTTCTTAATGAAAATTCCAAGAAATAGATCTCTGTAATAAACATGAGATTCAACCCAAATTTAATGCTAAATTACCATATAGCGAATATTATATGGCTCCTACCTAAAATTGCAACTTTTTAAATTAATTTAAATCAACTTTTCAGTGTACAGCTGAAATTAATTTAATCTCAAGAAACTTAAATTTGCCTGCCCAGGAATATTCAAATGTGAGAGTAAAAATAGATACTAAGAATCACAGCCATACTTTTTAAATGTATGTGTCAATTTTTCCTTACATCATTTTTCAGTTGTCGGAATTAAAATTGATGTAAATTCTTGGATAGAGAATTTCACCAAAACATCAATCAGGGATCCGGTAAGATAATTTTTTAAAAAATGTTGATGCTATACTCCATGTGATATGCAAATGAGAAAAGTAACAGTAAAGAAACATTGACAAAATAAATTTTCAGTGCTACTAAATTGAAGCAGAACTATAAATTACTATTTTGGGAAAGATTTTTTGTTTAAATTAGTAAGAAAAATATTTCAGTGTTATAGTTTGAAATACTAGATAGCTATTTGATATTTTACAAAGATAAAACTATTACTTTTTTATGATAGGTAGACTTGATTCAGATGCCTTTGATTTCTTTGATTTACTTTTAATCTTTTAATCTTACTTTTAGACTTGATAAATTATTCTAAGATTTTTAACCTGGTAATAGTATATCATTTAATCATTCTTTTAAAGTAAAAATGTGTGGCAATAATTGTATTTTTGTCTTTCAGTGTGCTGGTCCAGTTTGTGACTGCAAAAGGAACAGTGATGTAAGAAAACTCTTTAAAATTTTTAACTGTAATTTTTTGTATTACTATTGCGAAGACTAATGCTAAAAATGCAGGAATTTTTAAATAAACACTAAAATTATTATTTTATGGAACCTTGAATTAACCTATAGATAAGAATTTGAGTTATATGCTTATAATTCCTAACCTTATTTTTAAAAATATTCGCATGTTAAGGTCTTTTAAAAAGCCTGTTTCTGTATAGACTCTCTTCTCTACAATCTCAGTTGTATTCAGTCTCATGACTTGAGCCAAAATCAGGAGTCAGACGCAAAACCAACTGACCCACCCAGGTGCCCCTGAAGGGGCAGTTTTAATCCAAGTGGCCTTTACTGGTTATTAGGGCAATCTTCCTTTTTCTTTTGTATTTTACCTGTATTTGGTCACACTGTATTTATAGCGATGAGAAAACTTTTTGAGCTAAATTTTGGAATTACGTTTTTAATCAAATTCCACTTACATGGATTGGATTTTACATTGTCTACTGTTACTTCTACTTCTTTGTCAACTGTCTTCCAAAGTTAAACCTTCTCTAAGAATGACACTGTATTATTCCAAGAATAAAAAGGAAGAATTCCACTATTTTCTTTCAGTCTTCTTATATGTGTGTGTATATTTCCAAGGCAAACCGTGGGTTCATATGATCTTATCATTTCTAGTCATGCAAAATTATAAACCAATCATTTTATTTTTATAGTTTCTCCATTTTACATAGACTTTGTAAATATAGACTGTGAAGACTGTTTTCAGAGCCAAGGTTTTTAGCAAGCTGCTTCCACATTAGGAAAATGGAATGCATATGTCCTCAACTCTGAAAACAATGTTTTTGTTATTTTATCCAATAAGAATTATTAAACTGATTCCTGCCTTTAAACATGATATAAACTGGGTGGGAACTGAGTTCTGTGATGAGCATTTTTTGTTTTGCTTTCTGCTTTTAAATCTCCTAAGTATCCTCATGCTGCCTCTTTTTTTTTTTTTTTTAAGTCTGAAGCATGGTAACCCACAATGCATTTTTAAAGATATGTCTTATCAAAATATTAAGTATGTGTTTATACATTATTAAATATTTTGGTTTATCCAATTTCCTGGATCATTTAGATGACCAAATGACAACAAGATTGCCATTTGGAATGGCAGAAAGTTTCTGATTTGTTCTCAGGATTTATTCATATTGAGTTGACAGTTTTAACTGAATGGGTGGTCGGGGAATATGAAACTCTGAGAGTCTGATATGTATCTGTATGTGTCCTTAATTTATTTCGTCAAAATCTCCTGATTATGTTTAGTTGAAGCTTTCTCCTGTTTTTGTTATCATCATCTACCTACAATGGAGTAATGATATCCATCCTCAAAATGTGTTTTTTGTTTCATTAGGTAATGGATTGTGTGATTCTAGACGATGGTGGATTTCTTTTGATGGCAAATCATGATGATTATACAAACCAGGTAGGTACTTGAGTGGGACAAAGTATAGTTTCCAAAGTGTATGTCACTGATCAGTATTACAAAAGTCCTTCAAACCATTATAGAAGTTAATGTGTTATTACAGTACTGACATAAAATAAATTTCAAAATGCTAAACTATTAATGAAACATTCTAAATACAGTTTGGTAATATTTGTTAGTGGAGTTTCCTTTGTAGTACTAGCAGTTACCATTACAACATATAGTTGAGAATTTTAACATGATATGAATTTTTTATTCTTGTTCACATTAAATATTAATATCTAATTCAATACATGGCTGCTTTGAACTGATGTAGTTTCTGTTCCCCAGTTTACATGTTGGCAGCATATAAGCTAATTGGTTCACACAGGATTTTAAGCAAATTAGAATTAGTTGCCAGCTTACTTCATTTCTGAATCTACATTTCTGGCTTCTCCTTAAAAAGAAAAGATCTCTCAACAATGAGCATTTTCTTATTTATTTTGAAGATTTTATTTGAGAGAGACCCCAAGGACAAGCAGAGGGGCAGGGAGAAGCCAGATATCCCCAGATAAGGGACTCGATCCCAGGCCCCTGGGACCATGACCTGAGCCGAAGGCAGACGCTTAAGGACTGAGCCAGCCAGGCGCCCCAACAATGAGCGTTTCTTTATGGGCTGGCTTTGATGAGCCTCGTGTTTGCCCCTTTAGGATCCTCTTCTGTTTCCAATCCCACCCCTTTCTCTCAGTTATGCTCCTTTCCTCTTCCCCACAAGGAATTCGTGGGGCAGTCAGCCGTGTCCATTCTTTCCGCAAACATCACACAGAGCCCCTGAGCGGTGAGAACTCCTCATCTCACTTCCCTTCTTTCGGAATGTCCCGTACAGCTTCCCGGCTCTGGTGTGTCAGCTCCAGAGGAGTTTTAGGTGACAGTTTGTCTCACTGCTCTTCATGGCAACGGTTGGGGTGTTAATACGTGGCGTCAGCTTGAAACTTTACTATTTTTCCCTTCTGTACTAGATTGGACGATTTTTTGGAGAGATCGATCCAAGTTTGATGAGACACCTGGTTAATATATCGGTTTACGCTTTTAACAAGTCTTACGATTATCAGTCGGTGTGTGAACCCGGCGCTGCACCCAAGCAAGGAGCAGGGCATCGCTCGGCGTCCGTGGTCAGTAACCTCCCCACCCCAGTGCCTCTCCAGCGCGCACTCAGCATCCACTCACGTAACGACTCTTGAATTCTATTTTCTAGCCATCAATAGCAGACATACTACACGTTGGCTGGTGGGCCACTGCCGCTGCTTGGTAAGTCACCATTTTTACTGGTAATGAGCAAGGGGGTGTAAAATGGTAACGGGTTTGATGGCAATGCTGATTTTGTGACATGTGAATCATTATTTTTTCGTTTCCAGAATCACATTCTGATCATATTGACATGGTCCATTTAAAGCTGCTACAGTTACTCAGTTTTTCATATGAAAACAGTGTTTCCTCCTGCAAACTCCAGCCTCTTTACAGATCTATTGAAGTTCTCTTGTGTTTTTCTCTTTACACTCATTTCTTTAAATTTTAGGTATAGCAAGACATCATGACTTCTCTTTTCACCTGTTTCCTATTCAGGCAGTTTAAGAGGCATCGTGTTGCTGAAATGGATCTAATTCTTCCTTTTTACTCATTCACCCTCCCTACCTCCTTCAACACCTCACTTACACACTCTACCACCTACGAAAATAAGACATTTAAACGGAGGCACTGTGGAAAGTCTGTGAGATCAAATTTGTTTGGCTCTGGTCAAGTAACTAAACCTCCTTTTCTGTCTGGGATCCTTTCTCTCCCTCACTCCTTCTTTACCTCCTTCCTTTTTTCCCCCCCCATCTTTTGTATCCCTACCATATCGTCCCAGCCTTATTCCATGTAATCTTTCACATTCATTTGATGGTGAGGCTTTCCCAGCTAAGATTAAGTGATTGTTTTTGTATACCACTTTCATAAAATGGTACAAAGATTTTAGATTAAAAATCCAATTTTTTCTGGGGGAAAAAACCCTGAAAAATGGTGCTTTCTATTGTGACGCTGGTATTTATTTATATATTAGTTGACTCAGGTTTTCTAAATCTCATAGTAATCCTGAAGTACCTGATTGGCTTTATCTTATTTTCTGGACAGAATCTACCTCCTTCTCACCACCCTCCCCCCCCCCCCATTTTTTAAATAAATTCAATTCCAGATGATTCTATAATGTCTATACTACTCTATAATATTGGCTCAATTGTCATTTACTATAAAACTGAGATGTGCTGTACTCCCTAGATATCATGGGTTTATTTTAGGTCATGAATGTCATGTTATGTATTTACAAATCCATTCTATATTGTCAAGGAAAGAGTTCGCAGACCCCTGGCCCTAAGTTGTTTTTCTTTGATCTTTGTTTTTGCTTTTTGAGTTACTTTAGCAGAAGAGTTTTAAAACTAAACTAAGGAAGCACTCCTGAATTTAAAATCTATGCTATGAAAGATTGACAACCGGATTTACCACTCCTCCCCAATGGCTTGTCTTATTAGGCCTCCTCACCCCTAAGTATCTCTCACTTGGTCCTGAACATTTCTGACTTCATGACTTCTCATACAGAAACAAAATTACACTGTTTTGTAAAATTTAAGAAATACTTATATAAAAATGCTCCTCAATTTTTTCTCAATAGATGAAAAAGAAATGTGTACAGGCAGAATTATTCAGGTTTTTATTGTGTAGTTTATGAAGGAACTATTTAGATTTTAAGTACTAATTATTCATATTTACAACTTAGGTCTATTCTACAGCAGTTTCTCCTGAGTTTGACCTTTCCACGACTTCTTGAGGCAGGTATGTGAATACTTAGCTATTGTCAATAATAATTAAAATTCTGTTTTGGGATATGCTGAGTTCACCAAACTGAGTGAGAAGGTATGTGTGTTTGTGTCTGTGAAAGAGACCATCCATTGGTAGTCTGGAAACTTCTTGTCAAAACTTTCTTCATGCTTTGGCAATTTTTTTTTTTTGTCCTATTGGCCTCTATTTATTGAATTTATTCTCATGATATTTATTGGGCATCTGTTAGGGGCCACCACTACTTACCCAGCGATGAATAAGCCACCCAGGGTGCCTGCCCTTGTACATTCACTTTACTCCCTGAGAAATGAAGGCTCTGGGCACTGACCATAGTGTCCGCGCCTGGTCATCTGTGTTGTTTTTTTTCCCAGTTGAAATGGAAGAAGAGGACTTCACAGCTTCTCTGTCAAAGCAGAGTTGCATTACCGAACAAACCCAGTATTTCTTCGATAATGACAGCAAATCATTCAGTGGTGTATTAGACTGTGGGAACTGCTCCAGGTAAACCGGTCTTCCTAGTTCATTGAGAAACTGGATTCACTTTTATCATCATTACAAAAAGTAACTTGTTCAAGTCTGAGAGAGACAGGGCTATTTGCAGTTGGAAACTGATCTTTAGTTGTGCTGTAGGTTTTTAAAATTTACGTTTTCAAGAATTCATCCTGAGTGGGTAAGTTGTAATTCTGTCAACTATCATAATAGGATCAAGACAATTGCACCTACTTTAAGGCAGAACCTAGAAAATTTGATTGTATTTTACTGTATTTTTGTCTAAAAGGACCCCTCTAACATTTTTTCTGAAGTCATAGAATTATATGAACTGTAGTAAGAACTATAGTAATTCTTTGCAATCCTAAGCCGAATATATGACTTCTATTTACATTTATTTACTAAATAGTTTTACAGAAAGATATTCTGGGGAGGGAGGTGTTTTACTTCTACTCCTCACTGAAATTTACAGTTGAATGCATCTTTAAATTGGGATGAAGAAGTAGGAGAAAATATCACTTCCTAAAAATCGAGGTTAATGTTAGTCATCAGTAGGCATAAAACATCTTGAGCAATTTTTGGAAGAGATTGAGAATTTAATTTGGTTGTGAGGGATAGAAGAAGGCGGCAAAGTGGGACTTTTCAAAGTTTTGAGAGAGAGTGATCATCCATGTCACAGGATCCCTGAGAACCAAGCAGAGAGGCACGGATTGGGGACACTTTGTTTTAGTGACTGAGGGCAGGTTATTCTAGAAGCAGCGTTAACCTAGAGAAGAGGAAATAGGAGGTGAGGTCATCTGAGCATGTGAAAGGGCTGGGAGAGTTGCTAGGGGATTCGGATGCTTGTAACAGAGAGAGGGTTTCCAGCAGCAGTTAACTGAAACTAGCATGAATTTTTAACAGACACGGTCCGTACGACTTTTTGAGTTACTTTAGCAAATCTCTGTGTCCTCGGAGGAGGTTGAGGATAGGAAGAGAAGAGTCGGGCATCACCTCAGAAAAAAATCATACCGTCTTGTATAGAATTTAGCATATCAGACTGTCAAGTTTAGCAAACAGAATTGTTGCTGTATGGTTATCTCAAAATTTCAGAATCCTTTGGCCTTCGCCTAATAGGTATCTGTTAATAATCAATTTTTAAAGTATAGATTGCTAAGTTAAATTGTACAGCTTTGTAATCAAGATACTAAGTGCAGTCATGGTCGTTTTTGATTCACTGTATCCTTATGCCCCATTTTTTTGAAAGATGTATAATCACAAAGGAATGACTCTTTAGCAACCAAGATAAAACTGTTAATCTGTCATTAAAGGCAGCAGAAGCAGCTTATGACGTGGGGGAAAAAAACTCTGCATGGAATTGAAAGCCCTTATTCGGTCTATATCTGTGTTGTCCAGTTTAGTGGTTACCAAGCCTGAGAGGCTATTATTAATTACAACTAATATTAAACTTTGTGTCTCAGTCCCACTAGTCACATTTCAGGTGCTCAATAGCCCAGGTGGCTCTTGTTAACCATAGTGGACAAAGCAGAAAACATTTCCACGTCCACGTTTGTTGAACAGCACTGATCTAGATTAACTCTGTCCTTAGCTTGGGCCAGATACTTAGATATTTTCGGCTTTTTTTTTTATCTGTAGATTACGGTAGTTTTTCAGTAATAAATACAGTTGTTTAGGCATGTCAAATAAAACTGATTCTGTGAGTTACAGTGACTCCATAGTGCTCATTGTGCATTGAGGTCTAACACTTAAAAATCTGTTGCACTTTGCTAGTATTCCGGAGAGGTAAGATGTGCATGCTAACGAATAAAAACATGGTCATGTTTCTCTGCTAAAAATGTTCTCATTTTGTTTTACTGTTTACACTGGTGATGCTTTGTGTCTCAAGATGTCAGATGTTGGCTTTCATTTTAATATGTAATTTGGTTTTTTTCTCCCCAAAAGAAAATGTTCATTATCTGTGTTTTTTAAAAATATTTTACAGAATCTTTCATGTAGAAAAGCTTATGAACACCAACTTAATATTCATTATGGTTGAGAGCAAAGGGACTTGTCCCTGCGACACACGACTGCTCATACAGGCAGAGCAGACTTGTATCCTTTGGCGTCAGAGATGCTGGGAAGCAACTGCCATCTTCCAGTTACGTACTTTTAACCTCGTCACGTTGTTTATGCTCCAAGAGAAAAACTCTGAGCGCCATGATTACCCCACATGGGCAGAATGAACTCCTCACACAAAATTCGGTTTGAATGTGCAGACCGATGGTGCTCCCCAGGTACCAGCAGAATATGAAAGGTTTCCTGCTCCTATAATGAAGCTTTGTGGAGGAGACAGTGCAAGTTTCCAAGTAGATCTGGAAATGGCTTGAAAGAGCCCGGAGGGGGAATTGGTTTGGGGTTCTCTGGTGGTTAGGGAGCGGTGCTGGGTTTTTGCTAGCCGGGCTGGTGTAGGCTGCAAAGCTGTCAACACTGGATGGTTAAAAATGGGGTTCAATGTGATGTATACCTACAGTGGAATATTATTCAGCCTTAAAAAAGATGGCAGTCCTGTCGTGGCAGTCACAGCAAAACTGCTTCTGGTTATAAATATGCTAAATGACTAGTAAAGCATTGTAGACAGCAGATTCTACAGAGTGCCTGTTCTCTTTAGCATTTACCCATGTTGTTTCTGGGGGGGGGGGAAATTAGTCCCACCTGTTTGAAATTGAGGTTTAGCAATTAGTTTATATTTCTGTCTTGCTAAATCGTAGACACCCAGTTCTTCCTTGGGCTGTTTTATGTGTACTGTGCGGCATTTGTTCATTTCATCCACTTATATTTTACAATTACCTGTTCCGTACTTGCCCATGGGCATCCTATACAGAGTAGAAATTGACAAAAGAAAAGCACTTGAACTAGTTGTGTAGGACTAGACTAATGGTGTAGGTGTCTATTCTTTTTTTTAATTGTGTGGAAAGAAAAAGAGACTTCATATTCCTTAACACGTGTCTTCAGCTGATGGTCCAGATCCTTGTGATATGGTTAAGCAACCCAGATACCGAAAAGGGCCTGATGTCTGCTTTGATAACAATGTCTTGGTAAGACCAAATGTTTATTGTATTAAAATACTGGAAGTCAGTGGTCAGACAGATTAGTTTTAAGCCAAACGTAATCATAGTGGTTCTCATTAACATGATGTACTTGCTGGTCGATAGATTTTTCATTTCAGTATTTTTCATGGTTAGCCTAAGCTTCACAGTTGCTTCTTGCTTCTCTTGGCACAGAAATTGTACTTTCAAACGCAATTCCAATCAACTTGCTAATAATCCACGGTCACAAATCTATTTTAAACACTTTCTCATCAATTGACAGTGTTATTTATGATGAGTTGCCTCCCTTTATTTATTCTTGAAGATATAAGAGGTATTTTTATTAGTTTTACTCTTAAACCTGTGAAACAGCTCTTGTCCTTTTTTATCATTTTTTTTAACATGGTTTCTGACTGTATCACAG